>NC_134701.1:228783600-229083600 GCF_043290135.1 Rhipicephalus microplus
TATAAATTTTTAGGTCCTCTCTTCTTCTTTTCATGTCCACTTCAGTAATCATGAGCTGTATTTCGTCCCCTGAGTTACTCGTCAAGGCAATGCCATGAGTGAAACGCAGGTTACTTAGATACTCTTCATTACCAATTTCCCAAACACTTCCCAGTCTGCGCCCTGAAAACCTCCTGTAAACACGCGATGAATAGCATCGAAGAGATCGTGTCTCCCTGCCTTAAACACTTATTTATTGGAATTCTGTTGCTTTCTTTACTGAGAACTATGGTGGCTGTGGATCCTCTGTAGAATTCTTCCAGTATGATCGTCTATGCTCTGATTTCGTAGTGCCTATGGTGTAGACTGAGGCAAACGACTCCTTCTAATCTGTGAAATCTTTGTAAAGGGTCGGTTGTATTCCACGAGTACAATTCTCGATGGTTCTTCGTCGATAACGTAGATCTTAAACGATGATCGGCAGCGATGATGAACTGAAACACAGGCAGCAGTGGAGGTTGAATGGATAACTTATAGTTAGAGCCCAGATTGTTCTGAATCGTATTTGCCTCTAGCCTCACTGGTATACCAGCGTCCTGATTGCAGCCCAAGCTAGATCTACGTACATGGTACGGAGCATCACCGATCTATCAGCACCGCTGATTTCAGCACAGACTGCCCAGTCACAATTGTACACATTGTGCACGTCAATATCTAGTGCCAAACACGATGAAAGTGGGATGTGGTCCTATTTTAGCCCGCCCTTCACCGCGGCAGCAAATTAGAGCAAACTATTCGTAGGCCACAGCCCAACGGGAAGGGCGTAGACGGAAAGCCAAACTACCAAGAAAACAATGGATTTTCTCTTTCCTCATCCTCCAGTGGTCGCAAACATTGTCAGTGGCGGATGCCACACGTGCGCGATTTATTGCTCACACTTTCCGCTTTTCAACGACATCGTTAGAGAAAAAACGGGACGAGACAACACGAAACGGGCAATGCCTCTGCAGCTTGGACCGTCGCTGGCAAGTGCCCTCCAACAGCTCCGCCTGCAGCTGTTGTAGGGCACTTGCAGCGACGGTGCTTCGGACCCACCCAGGGTGGTCTGTCTCTTGAGCGGACGCGGCGTCTTCCCGGAGCTTGAAAACAGGGCCGCCGCGGCCATGGCTCAGACCCCACGCCAAAGAGGGAGGGGTAGCACGTGACTGCCCACGTGGCGCCATCGCATGCAACCGATACAACTGCCCGCGTAGCACACAGACGCAGTGGGAGGTGCACGACACCAGCTTATGCCCCGAAATCTGACCCCTCTCGGCATTCCGCGACCTCGCGGTTTCTCCCTTGGCGCGAAACCGCTCTCGCCTTGAGTTCGTGACGCAGACGAAAAACCGAGCGGCCGCCATCTTGCAGCGAATTAAACAGCCCTATTTCCCGCAAAAGGGAACACATTGGCCTCCATGTGCAGCCTTACACCACGCATTTCTCCATCACCTGATTGATAGTATGAATATGGTCTATTGTGGAGTAGCCTTTACGAAATCCCGCTTTGTCCTTTGTTTGATTGAACTCTAATGTTGCCTTAATTTGATTAGCTATTACCTTTCTAAATAGCTTGAATACGACGGAGAGCAAGCTGATCGGCGTGTAATCGTTCAGTACTTACCGTCCCCTTTTTTATGGATGAAGAAGATGTTAGCAATATTCCAAGGTTTTTGTACCTCCCCTCCAGAAGACACTTCGTAAACAGAGTGGCTAGTTTTTCTAACCCAATCAATCCTCCGTCTTCCAGTATACCCAATGCTACCTGATCCTCACTAGCAACTTTGCCTCTTTGCATTCCCTCCAAGGCTTTATGACTTCTTCTCTGAGTACTAGTGAAATGCCATCTTGGTTGCTGCTTGTTCTTGCAGTATGGTCGTGGTTGTCTGGCTCCTGTATAGATCTCTGTATAACTCCTCCGCTACTTTAACTATCCTATCCATATGTGCAGTTTCTTTGCCTTCCTTGTCCCTTAGTGCATATGGCATGGAAGACAAGTCACCTAGTTCCACTTCTGAAGCCAGGCAAGTCACCGTTGGAGCTCTCATCTTATCACCCGATTGCATTGGCCAGTTGTGTATAGGTGAAGTTATGGAGACGATGATTTTTGGACGCCTGGAGTGGTACTTGGAGTGCAACAACATCTACCCAGATGTCATGGCAGGATTTCGGCGGGGTCGATCATCGATTGACAACGTAGTCGACCTGGTAACTTACGTCCAACACGAGAAAGGCCGTAAGCGTCCCTGCGCATCTTCGTTCCTAGACATCAAAAGGGCGTATGACAACGTTACGCATGAAGCTGTTCTCACCACTCTCGAAGATATAGAAGTAGGTGGTCGAATGTATTGCTGGATAGCTAGTTATTTGTCAATGCGATCCTTCTTTGTGAGCCCTGAAGACGGTCAAACCTCTCCTCATTACAGCCACCGCGGCGTCCTCCAGGGTGGTGTGTTCAGCCCTGTGCTGTTCAATCTTACGCTAATTGCTCTCACTGAGCATCTGCCAAGCACAGTCAGGCTATCAATGTACGCAGATGATAACTGCGTTTGGGCATCAGCTGTCACACGCCTGCAGTTGCGAGGGAGAATTCAAAAAGCTGACACTGAAACATTACGTTACCTCCGTAATCGAGGCTTGGAAATTTCCTCCGAGAAATGCGCCCTCGCAGCTTTTACACGAAAGCCTATGGATAAGTACACCATAAGCATCAATGGTCAAACTGTACCATACGTTCGATTGCACAAGTTTTTGGGCGTTCATAATTGACAGGAATCTATCATGGAGCGATCACGTTTCGTACATGAAAAAAAAAACGGTTAATAAACAACTGTAATATACTGAAGTTATTTGCAAGGAAGAGTTGGGGAATGTCTCCCCGTACAGTGCTACAGGTGTACAGGGCACTTTTTCTCGGTTTCCTGCGGTACAGCTTACCGGCATTGACCAATGCAAGCAAAACAAGCCTACGAACGTTACAGAGTGTTCAGTCCCAGGCACTCCGGATTTGCCTCGGCTTGCCTCGTAGCCCGTCGACAATGGCTACTATAACAATCGCCGGTGACCACCTCATCACAACACATATCGACGTTGAGGCACTGAGGACACATGTGAGGCATATTGCTCGGACACCCTGCCACCACCTAGCCTCTTTACCAGCAGATCGACCACGTTCGTCATTTTGCCAAACCGTAACCACATATCGCGATTCTTTGCCAACATGCTTCACACCCGCCGCCAAGCCTTCGACTCCCCCTTGGTGCCTGACTCAGGCTAACATCAGGCTAACTATACCTGGCATCCAGAAAAAGGTAGATATGTCGTCACCTGCCCTTAGGCAACTTGTTGTGCTCTTGTTATACGAGGCGTATCTAGGCTGTATACACGTATACACCGACCGATCTGTTTTACAGAAGAGTTCAGCGGCATCATTTGTTATACCAATGAAAGACACGACAAGAAAATTCAAGACCTCCCACCTTACGACATCAACGGGAGCAGAGCTCACAGCTCTCCGTGCCACATTGCAATTCATCAGCGATCAACAGCTACAAAAGTGGACAATTTTCAGTGGCTCAAAGGCGGCACTGCAATCCCTAATATCACCTTAACGCCATGGCCCGTACGAACAGGTGGTATTCGAGATTGCAGAAAAGACTCACCATTTCATTGAAAAAGGACATGAAATAGCCTTTCAGTGGCTTCCAAGTTATTGCAGGATAATTACCAGTGAACGGGCTGATCGAGCTGCCCGTTCTGCCTATACTGGAAGCGATCAAATATCAATTCCGCTCTCCAGAACTGACGCTGCACGGAAATTCCGCATGCTTGCTCGCAAGCGCCCCACGTCACAATGGAACGAGTCACATTTCATCCATGCACGATTATGTACCTTTGACTCAACTTTCAGTCTTTGAATTCCTCCGGAATCACGCCGACAAGACGCTACTATGCTGTGCAGATTATGGTTGGGCGTCACATTTACCAGTGCGTACGCGTTCCGTATAAAAATGGCTCACACTGCTGCATGTGACCATTGCGGCAGTGACGAAACAACTTGGCACATTCTGTGTGAATGCCCATAATACTGCTAGCAGAGACAGTCACTCCGCAATGCACTAGATGAACTGGACAACCAGACTATTTCTGAAGAAGGAATCCTGCGCTACCGACAGGACTTTATGTCGCAGAAGAAGGCTGTGAAGGCGCTCCTGCGCTTCTTGCGTTCAACCAGCCTGTCCAAACGACTGTGATCGGAACTCCCTGAATGTGTGTGCATGTGATTTTTTTTCTAATTTGTTTTATATCTCTCTATCTCTATCCTCTTTCCGACCCTTTTCCCCACCCCTGTACAGGGTAGCAAGCCAGTTCTTCTAGGTTAACCTCCCTGTCTCTTCCTTTTTATTTATTTTTCTCTCTCTCTCTGATCTTCACCTATCCCAAGTTTCCTCTTCTCCGCTTTGATGCTTCCTCCATTGTTTAGAGCATGTTCAATTCTCTGCCTTACATCGAATACCTTAAGCTTATTAATCAACTTCAAAAGCTCTGCCAGTTCTATTTTGTCTGTCGTGTATGAAGATTTCATGATTAAATGCACTTAGATTTAGGTTTACGTTAAGAAAGCCGAGGATGCCGAAAATTTATGATGGGCTCCACTGTGGCGTCATAGTTCCTGATCATATCAAGTTTTCAGAATGTTAAACCACAGTAATTACTATATTTATTTGTTGTGTGATGTTCTGAGATTGTCCCTTGTCAACCGCGATGGTTGCTTTCTTCAAAAATGAATGAGCTTGCCAAACTGTGGGCATCTCATTAAGACGAAACCCTCAAAAACTCATAGAAGGCTAAAATCGATCACTGGTGTCAAGACGAGTTGACAATACGAACCATACAATCGACTGAGGTGAGAAAGAAAATTGCTCTTTTGTAGCAGTTCATTTAGGCAGATGCGTAAAGACAGTGACATTTTTCTTATAGATCGGGCTCTGTTGTGTGTCATCGCCTACAGCAACACTAGCTATCTCCTTTTTTCACTACTCTCTTTGTTTTTTTCGCCTGTTCACCTTCTTCAAAGGTTTGCTAACTTGCCCAGCTGTCTATGTGGCCTCTGAATTCAAACATAGCATTAGTTTCGTTTACCATTCGCGAAACGAGTACTCGTTGCTCACGACTGAATACATAAGTGAGTTCTTCGCTCTGCCATCCCCTAATGCCCTTTCTAGTCTTAGTGCACGAGCCTTATTGCGTATTCATCTCACTTGCTTTCTAGAATCAGTCACTACAGGTGTCCTAAATGCATCTGTATAATAAGTCGTGCTTCAAGCTTAATGTACCCCCCACGGTGCGCCTACTGTTCCTATAGTGATTCAGTCAGCATAAATGTAATTCTGGCAATGCTTTGGGCAATCAATGGTTTTAGAAACTATGGGAGGGCATGAAAGGTTTGAGACAGACAGGTGACATTAATTCTGTATGCAGAAGCATCATGCCCTTAAAACAAATTTAGGCATGCAGATCTGTACCTCGTGGTAACGCCAACCGAAATGCGGGACATGCACGTGCACACAAAAGCGATATGAAGCATAAAAAGTTTCTACGCTGAAACTACCCATGTAAACGAATATCAGTCAATGTTTACGGTGGGCCTGAGACTTGCCAAAGCGACAGGCCGTCGTCGAAGAATGCTCATTAAACGAATGCGTTTTGAATTCACCTCTAGATCTCTGCGGTCACAAAACTTGCGGTAAACTGAAGCAAAAATCTACAGTCTTGTAGCATTTAGCATTTTTGTATAAGTATTGGATATATTAAGAACACGTTATGAATACGCTAACTTGTCTTTAGAGTTCGTGTAAGTCGCTGAAGTCCCCCTTTTGTGAGCATCTTTTTTTTTTCTTCTGCGAATAAGTGCATGCAAGATATGCAAGCTTTGTTTCCCTTCAAAAACGTTCACTGTCTGCAAGACGTGTCATTTGTGTTTTTTTTCTTTTGTACTTCGTTTTATTCACTCAAAAAATTTTTTTGAAGACAGCCAAGTAACAACTCGCTCTTCTCGTCTCAGTACAATTTGAAATCTTTAATGCCCATCCTGTCTTGTCCCAAGTCTGCCATCGTCGCAATACTCGGTCCGTGTGAGCTTTTTTACAGAGATGTTATCGCACTGAGTTCAGCAACATGTCACGTACAGCGCTATCGCTTCACCCTGATCCTCTATAGCATGGTTTCCATGTTTTACTCTGTCAATGGTCATGGTGGTGTCGTTTTATGTCGACCTCCTACATGCTGTGCACCGTCATCTCATCGGAATTCCGACCGCGCGCGGCTGCGAATCTCCCCTTGTCTGTGCTGAGCGTGTCGCAAGCATTCAGTATACGAGTACTCTGTCCAACGAGAGTCGTTATTTGGACGAGCCATAAAATATATGAATTCTTACATTGACAACTGGCATTGATTCTCACATTGATTCTTTCTGGCTGGCATTCGCGACGCTGCATACAGTAATCATTCAGACGTATCTGCTGAGCGTTGGCTCGTTACTTTAGTAATAATGCGCAGAAGGCGTCTGGCATGTTTGATGCTGTCGCGTTTTTATATATATGGAGCTTTATTCAAGTGTATTGCAAGGGTCCAGAAGCAAAGATTATTAAAGGGTGGGGTCCCTTGTCTACGGCTCCGCTGGCCGTAGCAGCCAGCTTGACTTGATGTGAAAGCTCTACCTCCGCGTCCTGTACCATGCCGTAGCTTTCACGTAATAAATATGTGCAAATATAATGTTTGCATATACATGACTGCTTCAATTAACTCACTCTCACAATCTGAAGTGATAGCTTTTTGGGCGACACATGTAGTGAATCATGCGGACACTGTACAGTTGTTCGCAAATCAGAACGGCGTAAGCATGCCAGGAGAAAGTAGATTCGTAGAAAGAGAAAAACTGTCATTGATCCTTTCATTCAAAAAGCCCACGAAGCACTAGGATTGAATTTTTTTCAACAATGGGGTAGTTTTTTTTCAACAATGGGGTAGTTTTTTTTTCACATAAACCTGCCTCAATTTTTTTCTAAGTACCTTCGAGCTACAAACAAATGGGTGAACAGCTTTTTCTTTTCCCAACAGCGAAGTCAAGGCGTGACCAAGACTTGGTCAAGGCTTTACCGTCCGGGGACCGTCGTAGATCGTAGATCGTAGCAGGATTTACCCACAGAAAAAGGGCAAATTTCATTACAAATATATTCAACTTTTCCTACCGGCCCCGCTACGCACAACTCCCATAACTTATCCCTGTGCTCACTATACTACTCACTCTTTCCAGTTTATTCACTCATATTATGCCACTTCATTCTCACTTCATCACACTTTATTCGACCCATTTCATTCAACCTATTTCATTCAGACCACTTGATTCAACTCCATTGCATGCCATCAGCCACACTGTTTCATATGTGCCCGTCGCGCGGAGCAGGCTAAATTTTCTTCTCCCAGGTCAGCGGTAACCTCGAGAAGGTAGCGCGCGTACACATGGACCAATGCAGGTAATGCTATTAATCTGTCGAAGTCGCCGAAAGACGCGTTTGTAAATGCCACATCACGCCTTTTCTGCTGTTTTTATTATGCTTTATTTAACACTGAGTCATGAAGAACGTGTTTCGTGGCTTAGTCATTTTTTCTCGCTGTTACTGACACATTAAGATAATACATTATGTGAAAAATCAGTTTTCTTAATGTTTCTGACTATTACCTAGTTGATTAAAAAAGAGTGACATCGTAAAGGCTTCAGGACTTTAGGAACACTTGTCAAAGGTTTTTTTTTTACATATCATTAAGTTTAATATTGAAACGTGTTCTAATTATTTTTTGCAGATATCTATGTTTTTTTCTTCATTTTTCTTCCCCTCACCAAACACCAAAAATAAAAGTGTGTAGCCTATCTGGCTCAGTGTTTCAGTGTTTCGCACCCACCTGCCTCTCCATCTTTATTTCTCCCTCTTTCTCTCTCTTTGTTTTGGCACACGTTCTCGCCTCAGGCGTTGGAATCTCTCGCTCGTAAGAAAACATGTCTACCACCCTCCTCAATCACCTCAGAGAAGTCACAAATCAGGCGGTAGCTACAAGAAGAAACTTTCATTCCGTGTGGTCTTCACAATTTCGTTGCTTGGCCTCCAGCGACGTGTCTTCTTCCGTAGGGCGACTCCGAAACACGTTCGTGCTATACATTCTCAAGAGCTCGGTCAACCGCAACAACTGCCATTCCACTCTACATGCGAAGCCACTCCGCCACAGGCACGCGGCATCGTCACCCCCGAAACAGCCGACGCCACAACAGGACATAATTTGCAGCAACTTCGCTTCACGCGCGAGTCTACGCGGCCCCAACAAATCATAGCCTCGCGCGGTGGGTCTCCAGATTCCGTCCTCTCTTGTTTCTTTCTTTTCTTTTTTTTTTTTGTTTTCCCGGCTACGACGTCTCTTTCTGCCACCCCGCGGCGGGAGTAGCTACGCGAGAAAGGCCATCGCCGCTGGACACGCTTGAATATATGTACACCCCACTCACCATCTACTACGTAACGCCGCACTTGATTTTTTTTCCCCTTCATGCGTCCTTCTTCATCTTCCCAGCGTGCGCAAATGTCTTTCTCGTCCGCGTCGTTATGCGGCTCCGAAAGCGAGATGCTAATGCACGCGACACTCACGACTCCGGAGCCACACGCACGCTGCGGGTGGCGCGGTGTTCCTCCTCCTCCTCTTCCTCTGCACTTTCGTGTTCGGGCTTTCCGCAGGACGTCCTGCAGGCAGGCGGACACGCGGCGTCCGACGAGGCAAAGGCCATCTCTGGACGAACGGGACAACCGGCGCTGTCTCGAAGTCGACGGGAAGTCTTGTACTCGTGTACGGCGAACGATGCGTGACGCTCTCCGAGCTGCGTGTTGCAGAATAGATGTGGCGCTTATGGATTAGCGTGCGCAACGGCCGTGCGCTCTTGATAAATGAAAACTCGACTCGAGTTTTACTTTCGTAAAGCT
Source organism: Rhipicephalus microplus (assembly GCF_043290135.1). Lineage (NCBI taxonomy): Eukaryota > Metazoa > Arthropoda > Arachnida > Ixodida > Ixodidae > Rhipicephalus > Rhipicephalus microplus. The sequence continues at coordinate 228,792,642 of NC_134701.1, forward strand.
GTACGACCGAAGCGGTTGACCATAGACTCTCTGCTCTTTTTTTTTCAATTCGTTGCGAATGCAAGCTTGAAAGAAATACGAAGGCACGGAGAGTTTAAAAGAAGGAGGCGGCAAGAGTAGGCCTAACGTTGGGCACTGGGGGGTCGTATTCTAGAGCAATGCCTGTGGGAACCCAAGCAAGCTCCCCCCCCCCACCCCGTCCCCATCTCGTCTACTCATATTTAAGTGTTGCCCTAGCATACAAAAACGACAGACCAGCAGCCGCTGTTGGGTAACGCTTTATCGACGCCGCATCGCCGATGCATCTGACTCCTTTCTGTGTAGTGTGCCGAGCGGTTGCTCACGATACCGAAAGGCAGTTACCCAGCAAGCAAGCTTCTCTGCCACGTTTATCATGCGTTCTTCGTATACATTGCCAATGTACCACACGCAACGTTTCCAGATTGCTGTCCTTGCGTGCGTGTTGCTTGGTCCGTGCCATGTATAGCACGTCTGTCCGGTTTCTATCCTCTCACCGGCAGCTAGACAGGGTCGGCCCCCTTTTAAAGTTTATGGCATTTCGAAATAGCGCTTTATCAATTGTGGAAGGGAAGAGACTTAGTGTCACGGCTTGGAGTTGAAATGTAGAACATTCTCAGTGCCAGGAAAGCGATCGAAAAGCTTCGAAGACAAGGTCATGCGAATAATCCGTATCTAATCACGATGATTAGCATTAAATAGAACCCCCTGAATGCTACACGAAGAGCTCTATGTGGTTGCTATCAATGCAAGTAGGAATTAATGCCGAAGAGTGGCTGCTGCTTGTTAGGTGTTGTAAGAAGATGTTGAATGTACCCCGGTGACAGTGGATTCTGAGAGACTGCTTAGACAACGGTTACTTTGTACACGGCATGTTTAATAGCAGAGACTACAACGCAGGACTAACGCAAAGGAAGCTCTCGTCGCGAATTCGCTGGTCAATTACGGAACACTCACGTTGCTTATTTTAGACCTCGTGAGAAGAATGCTTGGAAGAAAGACCCAGCTTTTTTAATAGTATGTAAGGTCGTCATAGGAATTTCATAAGCACACATAATAGACCTAAGGTAAGGACTATTCGCACATATTCCGGCTACTAATGTAATCACCAAACTATCAATTATTGTAATGGCAACTATTTTCAAAAACGATGGCTGATTATCATCTAAACATTGAGATTTCATGGAAAAACTTGTTCTCCTTTGATATCAACGACGTCGCATGCAAGATTTTGTTGATTTTCGAGATTTTTAAGAGCAGCATTCAAAGTCTCAGCTGTACAGACGCGTGTGTTGATACAGCAAGCATCCTGAGATAACCAACGTATGCTACTTACTCCGTGAATTATTGATAGAATTCGAACAAATATTCTGGGTATAAATATTGGATACAAATGTGTACCAATTTTTCTGCAGCCTGGGGATGACCGTCAATTAAAAAAAAAGAAAAATGTGACCTACTTCTGATAAATTGCAGCATGTCAAGAGCCCCTATTTGTATTCCACGCTACAATTTCTAGATTGAGAGTCCGTTAGCAAGAGCAACCAAGATTGGTCATCGAGGCTTCCCAAGTTGTGAACTGAATTAATCCGAGAACGACGGGCTATCGGGCACCGTTGCAACCGCCACGCAGCTATGAGCCACTCTGCAAGTCCTCAAGGACAACTGCGCTTCCTTCGTTACGAAGGCATCGCACGGTCCGTTACAGTTTACCGGCAGCATATTCGCGCACCCGTTTCCTCCCCGCTGTCCGATGCCCAGTGTCTCACGCAGAGCGGGTAGGCGCGCTCAGAAACGCATAAAACCTAGGAGCAACTGCTGTCGACGGGTCGCCTTCCATTCCTGTACACGGTATTACTCGCGCACGTCTGTCTCGCCGGACCTTCCACCACATATTGGCCCCCGGCGACTGCTACTGATACCCGCCTCTGCAGGCTTCGCACGAACACAGCGGGGTTCGGCCAGCTGGACTCACGCAATACACTGACGCCCGGTTATATTGCCTACTCCTAATAGGGGCCACATTACCGGCGCCGTCATGCGGACTGTTATCACGACACGCCCAATGAGAAACACGCTGGAGGGGGCGAGGGCAACGCACAGCACGACGTGCGAGCAAGGAGCGTCGGCGCAGGACTAGAGAACGGCGGCCGCCGAGCCGGGGCGACGACGCAGCATGCCTGCTCGAGGCAGATCACGAAACGCTGACTCGCCGCGCACACGGTGACGACGCCGAGCCACCGACGCCCCAGCAGGGCGAGCGTATAAATCTCATTTCCTTCCTGCCAACCACAACTCACGCGCTCCTATGCTGGCCGGGACAGGTGGCCAATATCCCATTCGGTCGGCGCGCTGCATGCAGCGGCGTGCTCCCTCCTCGTGCACCGCTCATCTTCTGCATGCCCGGTCGGCCGCTCGTCCTGTATGGCGAAGCCAGCTTGCTCCGTCTCAGTATACTGTACCTCCGACGTCGCCGTTGGTTTATCGGGCGCTGTCAAAATTTCGTCCCGGATTTTTCCTGCTCATTTCGAGACACCCGCAGTGAGCACGCGTCTTGCGCGATGGTGTGCCTATATAGCCATATGCTATATAGGCCCAGTAACGGCTTTCTCGTGATGTACGTGAGCTTCGTTCACCGGGGTTGCTTACAGCTGTGCCCCGCTCGTGACTGTACAGGCTGCGTCTGTACAGCATTGTACGCACCGCTCCTATCGACAATGAAGGAGGCTCCCCGCAGCACGAAGGCTTTGGGCCCACGTGGCTGCCCACAATAGGAATCTCCATCACTAGCCCCCTCCCCCCCCCCCCGCTTTCTTCATAGTGCTTCTGCTGCATGTGGTTGGGTCTGTACTGCGCCGCCCGGTCCCGGTGAGTGCTTTTTAAGTGACCGGTGCCCGTGTTCGTCTTGGCGGCTTTATGGAAGGAGGTCAACCACGCATTTCTCTCTCGCTCAACAATGAATACTGTGCACTCTCTCTCGCCCTCAACTACATTCACCGTCTTTCTTTTTTTCCTCGCAACATTGCTTGATTCTTTTACACGGCGTTTTCATTTTTTTTACTTGGGTGTCCGCTAGTATAGGTACGTTGGCACGCGCACTTATTAGGTGCGTGGCTTAAACGCGGAAGCGTAATGAAAGAGCGAACGTCTGACCGCATATGGACGCCCCATGATTGCTGGGTAAGAATCATGCACGATGCAACTGGCCAGAAACCGTGACGTGCGTGAATTTCGGAATGATGTGCCATTAACGGAACGTTGACATGCGCCATTATGTTGTAGAATTGACTGCTTCCCTGTTCTGTAGATAAGCAGATATGTATTAGAAGGCACGAATGTCACTGTGCTACCTGTACAACAAAATGGCGGCCGCAACAACGTCAGTGCATATTCCCTGATCGTTCTCTGAACGGTTTCACATACCCCATGACATACACGCTCTATATGATCGTGGTTGATTGATTGATTTGTGGGGTTTAACGTCCCAAAACCACCATATGATTATGAGAGACGCCGTAGTGGAGGGCTCCGGAAATTTTGACCACCTGGGGTTCTTTAACGTGCACCCAAATCTGAGCACACGGGCCTACAACATTTCCGCCTCCATCGGAAATGCAGCCGCCGCAGCCGGGATTCGATCCCGCGACCTGCGGGTCAGCAGCCGAGTACCTTAGCCACTAGACCACCGCGGCGGGGCAATATATGATCGTGGTTGGATAGTGCAAGAGAGAGAGAATAAACTTTTGCTTGAGCAAACGCATTGTGCGCCCAAGGTGGGCGGCCTCCTTATTCCAGGTAGCCACGGGCCTCCGCCATATCCCGCGCCCGTTGAATCATGCCGCACTGATTCTTCAAGCCCGGGTCTGATAACTGGGCCTCCCACTGCTCTTCGGTTAGTGTATTGGCTCCAGGGCTTTGTCTGCATCCCCATACCATATTTAATAGAGTTTCTGGGACACTACAGTGCTTGCAGTTGTAGAAGTATTCGGTTGGTGAGATGCGGTGAAGCAGCGTACCGTGAACGTAGGTGTTAGTTTGCAGCTTCCCGAGGATTACTGCCTCTTCCCGAGTCAGGCTGGGGTGAGCTGACAGATAAATTCTTCTCTTCAGCCTATAGTGTTGCAGTATGTCGTTGTACTTTTTAGGTACATATTTTTTTTTCCTCCTTAGCGCGTACTGTCGGATGGCCCGGTGAACATGAGCTCGGGCGAAAGCATTGGCTGCCTCATTTCTCATCAGGGACTCGTGAGTCGTGACCTGAAGTCCAAACGATGTACGTGTCGGGTAGATCGTCTTCCCTACAGTGGCGAGAATTCCCAAGGCCTGCTTGGAAATTCTTCCTTTCTGATAATTTCGACAAGCTGCTTGCGAATCGCTTAGTATTACTGCTGTGTCAGTACAGGTTGGGACTGCTAGCGCTAGCGCTGTTTCTTCTGCCGTGTCGATTTCTGTAGTTAAGATGCTAGGTGCCGCTCTCTCTTTGCCATCGCTGCCGACTACACTGACAGCATGTGCTGGGATTTATTTCGCTGCATCAATGTATTTTGTGTGCGGATTGTGACCATAATCTTGTCGGAGCTTCTTTATTCTGGCTTGTCTTCTTTCGAGATGATAGGCGGGATGCATATTTTGTGGGTTGCTGGCTACTGAGATATTCTAATTGTTGCTGGAATATTCCTTTTCTCATCACATTGTTGCATTGCTTCCGAATAACCCAATCTTCGAAGTGTCGCTCGCCCATTTTCGGTTAGTCTAAGCCGTTCGAGTTGAGTCACTTTGTGTGCTTCGACGAGCTCCTCCCAGGTGTTGTGGAGGCCTAAGCGTAGCAGTCGCTGCGTGGAAGCACGTTCAGAGATTCCTATGGCAGTTTTGATGGCCTTTCGTAAAAGGGTATTCAGTTTTTGAATTTCAGAATTCTTGAGAACCAAGTAAGGAGTCTCAAAGTAATTATGTTGATGATGAGTGTTTGGATCAATTTGATGGTGTCGTGTTCTTTCAAGCCGTGTCTTTTGTTTGACACCCGTCGTACCAAGTGTACAACTTGCGTCATGGTTGCTTGAAGCTTGATAGCTTTTCTTTTTTTTTTCTTTCGGCAGAAAGGTTTCATGCGTTAACCGGCTGAATGGTTTATGTCGCATGAAACAGGGTCATCGCGTACTGCGGAGCCTACTACTGACAAGTAGCGCCGTTGTACTCACCCACTATAGACGTTGATTGCATTTCCTGCATGTACCGCTGTGGGAGGCCGGGATAGACATTGCGTGTCACTCACCGGCCCACCGTGTCTCTTTTTTTTATTGCTTTAATTGGCATGCACATCGAGGTATACTTACCCTGCCGCTTCGGTTGAATGGCTCGACTGCCCAACTCGCCTGAAAAATTAACCGCCTCCCGTTCGTGGCACACGCATTATTACACACCCTTCCACTTATATCGCCCGTCGTTCGTTCATTCGTCGGTTGGTGATGCGGGAGTACGGGCTAAACTTATATAGAATGCTAACGTACACACGGCGTCGTCCGTGCACGCGCGGCGTGGGGCCGGGCGCGGGTTTGTAATTGCCGGCGCCCAGTGGGTGACTCTCGGTGAGATGGAGCCACCGAGTGCGCGGGTCATGCGAATGTAGATTGGCTTTGCTTTAGCTTTTTTTGTGGCTGATTCAGCTGGAAGGCGAGTGCTGTCGTGCGGCGACCGCTTCTGTTATAAGCTCGATGCATAATACGCGTGAGCGAGCGCTATGCACGCCGCCACTGCCTATACTCGACGTGTGTGTACTGATGACGTGACTCAGCTGGGACCGCGGCGCACTCGGCGCTGGCCGCCCTTGCTGTTGCTATAGCGCGTGCGCCGCTACTCGGTTAATTTGGCGAACGCGCGAGTCGCTTGTTGTACGGTCGTCTCGTTTTCTCGTGCTTGCGTGCCTACTGCCGCGCAACGCGGGCTGCTCGCCCTGTAATTTGGGTTTATGCTCGTGTAGATATAATGAGATTCTCTCCATTTTCTCGTTTGTGCGCTCTTTTTTTTTTCCGAACCACTTCCCGCTTGTCATTTCCCTTCCCTGTTCTTAGTGCCTCCGGGGTCATGTGCGCGGACGTCAGCATTTGTGCGGTGCGAGCCTTTAGCAAAACATGACCACGGTGAAAGATTCATGACTTTTCAGCAGTGTTTTATCGTTTAATGTCACTCTCGCGAGGGAGACGTCACTTATTTTAAGATTATTGGCGCCTTGTGAGTGCATCGTTCCAAACATTGTCGCGACCTGCCCAGCGCCCGACTGAGTTGTCCCTCGATTTGCAATCGGATAAAAACAGGCAGGTGCCTCAACAAATAGAGCGTAGCGGGCACGCGACGCGCTCTCCATGCGAGTGCGTTTGCTCGAAGCCCTTCAACCTTTCTTCCCTTCTAGTAATCGTCATTATCATCATCAGCATACTTTGTTTCAGCATAGGCGACGTTATCGCCATCATGAATTTCATTTCCTTTATCTCTCTTCTGCCTCTGTAATGTCTCCTTCGTTCTTCCCATACCACGCCTAGTGTATTCAGCCAATATGCCAGACGGTCCCTGCACGCCTCCTTTATTTACAAAATGCTGTTTTCCTCGTCCTGCTCTTCGGCATAATTATTTGTGGAATGCTTACCACTTCCACAGAACCTTGGAGTGTCTTGACTTCTCTTACTTCAGTTCTCTGTGCTTTTTGAAAAGCGCCTGTAATTTAGCGAGCAGCAGCAATGCACCAAAGGCTTAATCGTTACCTGTATACGTTTCGTGGCCGCAGATGTCAAGTAGTCATATGTTCCACTCAATGTAGGATAAGAGGTCCGTGTGACGGTGTGCCATTGCAGCATTCCAAATCGTCCCGATCCCATACACCACGAAGCATATATATATATATATATATATATATATATATATATATATATATATATATATATATATATATATATATATATATATATATATATATATATATATATATATATATATATATATATATATATATATCCACAAGCTCGCCCTAGGTAAGTGTCGTCTTGTGTCGGATGAAGCATACGGACGTAGTTGTAGGCACCTTGGCTATTGCCAGAATTCTGCTGATTCGAAGGTCACAGGTTCAATCCCGGCAGTGGCGGTCACATTTCGATGGAGGAACAATGTCAGGGACCCGTTTACAGTGCACTTTAAAGAACACCAGTGATTGGATAGGCTTCAGCACAATTGAGACAAAACCATAGGAGACACACAAAACACGGACGACCAACTCGCCCAAGTCAAAGCGCTTTTGGAAAGACCACCAGACGGTCAGAATTTCCGGAGCCCTCCACTGCGTCTTCATTCACAATCATATTGTGCTTTTGAGACGTAGAACCCAACATATTATTATTATTATTATTACTATTATTATTATTATTATTATTATTATTATTATTATTATTATTATTATTATTATTATTATTATTATGTCAGCTTCGCAATATTTCAAGATAGTTCTTTACAATGTACAGACACATCCATTTTGGGTTTTTGAGGAAGCCTTTGACACAGTTGTGTATACTCATCCCCTTTATTTTTCACTGCGATTCCATGATTTTCGTCCTATCTTTTATTCTTCCTATTTTGAGCTGCTTTCGTTTGCCATTTCGCTGTTTTTCTTAGATGTTTTTATTTTTAATTTTCGTTTATGTAAATTTTATTGTATTGTTTATTTTTATTGTTTGATTTTTGCGTGCGCAAGCACTAAGAATTCATGGTTGTTCCAGGGCACGTTAAATGAATAATTGATCGATCGATCGATTGATTATTTCTATTGCAAGCGTTCATCCTATCATAATCTCTCGCCCTGCCGCGGTGGTCTAGTGGCTAAGATACTCGTCTGCTGACCCGCAGGTCGCGGGATCGAATCGCGGCTGCGGCGGCTGCATTTCCGATGGAGACGGAAATGTTTTAGGCTCATGTGCTTAGATTTGCGTGCACGTTAAAGAACCCAAAGAGGTCGAAATTTCCGGAGCCCTTCACTACGGCGTCTCTCACAATCATGTGGTGGTGGTTTTGGGACGTTAAGCCTCACATATCAATCAATCGATCATAATCCGTCATTGGAGAGCCTCCAGAGCACCTTAATTATTTTCATCAAAACGTGTCAAAAAGGTCTTGTCACTGTCTGTCATTGCTCGGAAATACTTTTAAAAAGTTGTGATGTTTCTTCTTTATTTTGTAAAGCCTTTAAAGGCATAAAATTAAGAAGAAGAAGAAGAAGATAGATAGATTTCTTTATTCAGATAAGGGCAGCCCTAAGGTCGCTGAGAGGGATATGAGAGAGAGGAAGCTTAAAATTCTCCTTGTATGGCGTGCTATCTTGGCATGTATCGCATGGTATATGTACAATTAGGTGCTTTCTTAATACAGTTGTATAGATATGCGTTCGGTCATTGTTTGAATTTTTGAACAGTAGCTCTTATACGTGCCCTGTGGAGCAATCAATATGTCACCACGTTATACAACGCAGTGAAGGCAACTTTTTTCATCGCTTTTAACCTCCTTGTAAACAGTGCGCTCGTGTGTGTGAGTTGACACGTTTACCTTATCAAATATTTTTTGAAGATAACATACCCGGTTTTCTGTCCCTTGCAGAACATGTCTCTGTGCCTGGCTCACCTTATTTCGCTCTGAGAAAGATGCAGAAACGTTGGTCTTCCTAGCTTTTGGTGAATTTCGTGGTCGTTACTTATCTGCAGTCCACCACTTGAAGAAGTATCTATTAATTGAACAAGACGTGGCTTTAACTTGTTGTCTATGCCAATGTGCTAGCAACGATAGTGTCTGTAAGAAGAAATCAGATAAATAAGGAAGTTAACGATGATGGCTGTTATGACTATGACTTCTCTTCGTATATCATCGTATGTTACTGCGTGAGGCAGATAACGCAACGTTGCTTCTCATCCAAGCACACCTGTCATTTCGTCAGACATCAAAACACATTTTATTTATTACGAATTATAGACGTTCCACAACCTCTTTTGGTGTATTTGACGCCACAAGGGAAAAATAGGTCAAGAAAAGACATAGTGTAACCAGATATATCCGGTTGGATACCCTCTGCACGGAAATGGGAGTGTGGTCGGGAAAGAATGAAATAGGAGAAGAGTCCATGGGTGCTCTTCTGGACACTAATTCCACCATATTGTCAAATATTGTAAAGGCGTAATTTCAGGCTAATCAAAAAGATCGTAGCAATCCACTGGGCCATCCAGTATTGGTCAATGGCGGAATGTGACAGCAAGGCGGAATTTGACAGTGTCTAGAATAACGCCCCATGAAGACGCCGCAGGTCGTTATGGCGATGGCAACGGCCCGGGCCACTAACAGGCAAAAATATTACAAGTTACAGTTATCACATAAGTAACCCGTGGTACGCCCTGTGTGGTACAAATAGCTGTTTCTGTATGTCACGCGTAGTCTAAAGGAGCCCATATTACCTGAATGCCCTGTTTACCGAGACAAGAGACAATTGTGTCGGCAACAAATGGACATGATTTGTGACGATCAGTTTACTTTGCACAGCATAACCGGCCCGATTCCCGGCCTTTCAAAACAACGACAAGTTTTACAGTCGCTCTTTAATTACCTCTCTGAAATCGGCCCTGTCGGAAAGCTTTTTTGGTTAAGAATGTTTCACATAATCAAGCTGTAGCTTACCTGACACCCTAGTTGTAAACATTTTATAAAGTTCACTTGTGCATTTTTAGTTGTTTACATTTTTTGTTATTATTATTTTCCTTCCTGTCTTCTGCAATCTGAAACTCCATTCCCTATCTGCATGCCTATGCAGAGTAGCTACGGTGAACAGTATATAGTCTGTTTTTCCTAATGAAGAGATTAAATATATTGATGCCCATTCGCAATTTGTCATTCTTGTTTCGGTTTCTCTAAGAAACCGCATCAAATCAACATCCCATTGGCAACCTTCGTTGCAGTCAGTGAAGGTCAGTGCCCTTAACAACTGTTTTCTTTGAGGCGTTTGTTCAGATGGTCTAGTGCAGCCGAAAGAGCCGCTCTTTACAAGAAGGGTCATTGGGCTCTGAGTTCATTGAGTGAAAGTAAAAAAGAAGACAACAACGGATGTCGGAGTAATGACTGTACACATTTTTTTAATGGTTCCAATAGGCGGCAGTGCCGTTCCGTGACTGGGAGCGGGTAGGCATATTTACACATCACACAGCAGCGGGTGCAGCGCACTTTACAGTGAAGTGGGGTAGGGTGTGGCTCTATTTACACAGGTCCGTAAAAGGAGCTGGGTATCGACACGAAGACCAGAACAGCTGAGGAACTTGCGGGCGCCCAGAGCCTCACTCGAGGCCGCTGGCGTTCTTCTTTTTCGCCGGGGGAGGAGGAAGGGGAGACTAGCGGGCAACACCTGCGTACAGAAAGAGAGAGAAAATGGTGAGTCTACGCTGCATTCACGTTCACGATATTACGGTGTGACATGAACATGGACCACTGAGATGTTCGCCGAAGATGAAGACGATGAGCAAACGTGACGCACTTGCGCGTGGTACTCATCCTCCATATTTTTTTGGCGGATGATCCGCTCTGTAAATAAATATACACATCGCCTCCATCACATCTGCTGTATAAATAAATCTACATCTCGCCTCCATCTCATTCGGTGAAGGTGCTGGGCACTCCTGTGATGGAGGCGACACTCGTTCATGTCCATGCCGCACCGTAAGTATACCTTAATGCTGCATATTTGTGCAGTCAAAAACCTCTTAACCGAACACTTCTACAAAAAAAAAATAACGTGCATAACGGATGACTTCTCGCATCTTGGCTATGATAATTGCTAGCATCATAGTATGCCAGCTTCACAACAAATTGCACTGTACAACGAAGCACGAGGAAGATTCCGAGCTCATTTTGTTTTAAGGCTCTCGACTTTATCATCGAAAGAATGCCCTCTGAGCTCGCAGTAGACACTGCAAAATGAGCGTTTGCGAACCAATTGACTCAGACACAACATACTGTAGCAGAGAGGAAGGTAGCAACTGCGATTTTACTAGGCAGGCAGCCAAGATCTTCATGGTTCACGGATGCTATATTTCATGTTCATTGCCTCCTACTAGTTCTTTCCGGCAATGGTGATAAGTTATAACATATAATTTACTTAGTCAACGCCAATATTTCGACATTGTGTTCACGACCCTCGCACGTACTCTCTGACGACGAAGACAGTTCATTGTGCACAGTGATGCACAAGAAGCACATACGGTGCTTTCATCTCTATATAGTACACACCTTTTTATCGTAGTCTGGAAATGGCAACGGTTGAAGCTATAAGACGCATGCCCTGAGTGCTTGGAAGTGTGATTACTGTATCGTATATCATGCAGACTCAGTAAGAGGCGATGAGTTTCCAGTAAAGATGTCTGCACTAGTGTGATCACACCCTATGGGTGGAATCTGGCTGTCAATTTCATCATCGAGTTTTTTAATGGCCCCAAAAACAGTGTGTAATAACGTAACACCTTTTAATCGTATAAGGGCATAAGGTGTTATTAATATGAAAGTCTTTTAATATCACTGTAAAGTCAACTTGCGTGTAATGTGTATCAATCAGATAGCCTCTCCACGCCGGTTTTCTGTCTTTTTTTTTTCTGAATTACTCGATGTTTCAAAAGAAGAATTGGTGTAAAGGGATTACTATGACTTACTAGAAGCTTACTTACTAGCAGCTGAATCTTACTAAAAGCTAACACATAGAAGACGCCACCATGACAACGCTGCGCGTCCTACTTGGTCACGTTCGACCACTAAAAGTGCATTCCAAGGACATGCTAGCACTAAACGCTTCCGTTGTTCTTCAACGCGCGATCATATCTCGCAAAGTGCACAGTCAGTCAAGGTTGTCGAGTCACGTTCGATAACATGCAAGCCACCATTGGCAATGCTGTTTCTGCCATCTTGTTTTCCAGGCAGTCTACGTTAAACGGATTCAAAAAGACCAGTTACACAATACCGGAGTGCGTAGAGTGTTAGAGGAGGGAGAGGGAAAGAACGCATGGTTATCAAATCCATTCACGTCGCTCTCCAATATGCGTTGATGCAAACACCCAACGGTCCGTCGTCATACGGATGCCTCGATCTCTTAGCCCCACGCACGCCTACGCCGAGCCGTTTACTGTCGACACCTCGCACCTATGCTGGACGAGCAAACAAGACGATCTGAGAGGGGCACGGCATATATATATATGCGCGTCGCTAAAACATTCAATGTTGACTGAACGAACAGCCAATGGAGCATCGACGGCGAAAGCGCGTCAGCCCGAAACAACAATTTCAACGAACGAAGTAAACAACACTGTCGTCTCTCCTTTCTTAACACTCTAAACACGCGAAAAAAAAAAGACGAGAAAGGGTGGGGGGAGGAGGTTACACGAGGTTTCAAGCCGTTTTTCCCGCGTGCCCGACGTTCGTTCGCGAAGCGCACGCTCCGGCGAATATAGCTAGCTTGCCAGCCTGCCTGCCCGTACATTTCATTCGCTTTCAGCTTTCGGCGGGTCGCAAATACGCAATATTTTATCTCCGCTAAGTGCTCTCGGGCCTCGTACAAAAAGCTCGCACTCAACCCCCGCGCGCCGCCGCCGCTCTCAGACAAAACCAAAGGGCACTTCGTCTCACCTCGCTGCCTTCGTATATATATACACGTCGAACAGAAGTCCCGACCGTCTCTTTTTCTCGTGCTCTTTCTTTCTTTCTTTCTTTCTTTCTTTCTTTCTTTCTTTCTTTCTTTCTTTCTTTCTTTCTTTCTTTCTTTCTTTTCTTTTCTTGCCTTGCTATTCTCTCAGTGTACTACATCGCATCACCTCGCCGATTCGCGGATATATACTGCATTTACTCCCACTGCTCGTGCCGTCGCCTCAGCGCCACATTCTCCAGTTGCGCTTTGGCATCATTTTCTCCCCCTCACCTAACATTCTACCTCACCTTCTGTACACCCATCCTCTCCACTGCGTCACACATTTTACGTCACAGTTTCCTGGCCTTTGCGGCATTCCGTACCTCTCGCAGTCACAAAACGACTGCTTCGTCGCACTGCCTATCACTCGGGTTGCCTCTGCTTTTCTCCCCTACGTTCATATACGTATATACTTGCCGGGCCCATATCCGCACACACGCGCGTACGCACTCACATATACAGCCTTTGCGTTTCCAGCACCGCGCGCGCGAGCGACGAACCAATGGAGAGGCCCATTAAATTTTTATACAATCCAGTTCGTGTTCCTAATGGAAAACACTTGTCTGTCCGCCGCTTTGGAGCCTCCATTAAAAAGACACTAATGCGTTCCATCAAGAATTTCCGCGAAATCGATTCAGACCTGACCGTCGATGAAGAGAACAGAGACATAAAGGTACCTTTGGAAACTTGCTATCTCCCTTCTTCTCTTTCTTCTTTTTGCGTCTCTGGCAACGTAGTTATATTTTTTTTCGAGCTATTATGCCTCCCTTCTGTTTCTCAGTCTTCCATTCGTATCCTTGCCGCATGACCACTTTGGGAGCTTTTCATTTTAGCGCAGCAGCACTTTGACGTGAGACCGAGAGAGAGAGAGAGAGAGAGAGAGAGAGAGATCGCTAGTGCGTGCTTCCGTCCATAAATCGAAGAGGCGTGGACAAAGTAGAGCGAACAAACTGTAGAAGAAAAGGAGCAATCGACAGGGATAGTGTAGGCCAGGTGACCGTACGTAGCCTTCAGGATTTCATCGCGAATCGCTTAGCCCGAACTGCCGACGTATGTAGTTCCCCCCTCGCGTCAAGTTTTGTGCTTCTTTTGCGTTTTGTTTCTTTCGCGCCATTGCAAGCGTGATCACAGTGTAGCAACCTTTTCACAAGAGCGAATCGAATTTGAAAGCGATGTGGCTCGTAGGCGTACGAAACAATGTACTCGCCCATCTACCACCGAAGTAAAAATAAATGAAACGCGAAATGCGCCTTGCCATATGAGTGAGTGGTACGTGTGCACGGGGGTACCATCGAGATCGATACAACTGGCCACACATATTGTATAACACATACTAAATGCTAACAAGCGCGTTCGGTTTATTTTGTGAAGCTAGAATGACGACGAGAACACCAAGTGCATACTAAGCACTGATCGACCAAGATGAGACCTTGCTAGTGATATATATATATATATATATATATATATATATATATATATATATATATATATATATATATATATATATATATATATATATATATATATATATATTGGGGGAAATTCCAGAGAGTGTGTGCTAGCTTAGCCCGTAAAGCCTCCAGCTGCCAATAATTTGCTTCCTTGCCGTTACGTCATTACGGTTAAACAAAGAACGCCTCTTCCCCTTTCTCGTGTCACATTTCTTGCTTCGACGAGGTAGAAGGAAGTGCCCGTGACGTCATACTACACGGAGGAAACAAAGCCATGCTCTTCTAATAAGCATCCATGATTTGATTTGTGGGGTTTAACGTCCCAAAACCACCATATGATTATGAGAGACGCCGTAGTGGAGGGCTCCGGAAATTTTGACCACCTGGGGTTCTTTAACGTGCACCCAAATCTGAGCATACGGGCCTACGACATTTCCGCCTCCATCGCTAATAAGCATCCAACTTGGCTCAAGTGTTCATATGCAGATTCGCCTCAGTTCACATTCTTAGCAATGACCCGACCTCTTTTTTTTTTTTTTGCTGCCAGTGGTAGTCAAAAGCTAAACTATGCAGTCATGGCACCCGAGGTAAGCCCATGATCGAAAATCACGCACCACGATGGCTCCCGTGGCTGGTTCCCTTATGAGTAAACAAAAATATAAGCACACTTTCTTCTCTTTTTTGTCATCTGATGCGCACCGAAGGCTGTACTAAGTGTTTGACGCTAATTTATGTTTAAGGAAATGCTATTAATTGAACCTCCGGCTCTAAATTGTGTTCATGCGCAAGTTCAGTAAAGACTGCGTCTGCGCAGTTTGCAGTGTTTCCACTAGACTTTTGTCACTGTCAGTTATCTTCAACCAAGGAGTAACATTTTCCGTTTGCGAATGATATATGGTTTTTTTATTGAGGTAACATTAGCTATGTGGTCTGTTGTCCCCAGTTTCTGGTGACAATAATCTCTAATCATTTGGTTGTAAAATCAATAAAAAAAACAGAATGATAAAGTCTTGCGTTCTGTGAGTAAAATGCGTTCTCCGAAGGCTCACAGGTTGCGAGCCACACGAGCGTTGTAATTGAGTTAATATTCGTTGCGGATTCGAGCACCTTCAAAAAAGAGTCATGCTTCGACAACATTGTGATGTTGAACTTTCGATGGCCCCGCCACGGTGGTCTAGTAGCTAAGGTACTCGGCTGCTGACCCGCAGGTCGCGGGATCGAATCCCGGCTGTGGCGGCTGCATTTCCGATGCAGGCGGAAATGTTGTAGGCCCGTGTGCTCAGATTTTTGTGCACGTTAAAGAACCCCAGGTGGTCGAAATTTCCGGAGCCCTCCACTACGGCGCCTCTCATAATCGTATGGTGGTTTTGGGACGTTAAACCACACTAATCAACCAATCAGTGAAATTCTGATGACCATGGAGTACAGCATTCTGCAGCGAGTGAAAGATGTTCGCCGAATCAAGATTTTATCTCTGCTCTCGAGCGCGGCCAGCCATTCGGCCAACGCGTGCACCTTTCGCACGCTGTATGCAACAGAGGCCGTGGCAACGGGTTATCCGCACCCCATCTCCTGGGAACGGAGCCCACGCACGTGTGACACCCGCACTCCTGCGCGAGAGGATGATGCCGATCGATGCTTTCAGCGACCGAGGTCCCCGATAATTGTTTCTTGCCGATAAGCGGCTTGACCGAGCGTCACGTAATGAGGAAGCCATTAATGGGCCCGGCCGAGTCGAGCGAGCGAGGTAAAAAGGGAAATCGAGTGGCGAGAACCCGAAGCAAGTATAAGGACCGAGCATCGCATGGGTGCCTCGAGTATACTGCGATCTCTCTGTATGGCGTGACCGTCCTTTGCAATGCGCTTGTTACTTGACTGCTTCTCGGAATGAAACTAGGGTCATGGAGGGGTGATGTGAACATCACAGCCTGATGTTCGCGACCTGCAGCACGCATGCAATGTAGATTGAGGCAAAGAAGACGGAAACGGACAAAATAACTTTATGCAAAGGGCCAACTGCAACAGGGTTTGCAGATCTCCTAAAGAACACCGCTTACAGGACGAAAGTGCAATACAAACTGGCGTGAAACCTATCCATGGCGGCACCGTAACTATTGTCAACACGATTGTGCCACAAGAAGAAGAGTCATCAGCACCCTGTTAGTTATGAGTTCTGACTGAGCAGCATACTTTGAAGTTTCTGTGCAACCCACCATCGTGGTCTAGCAGTTGTGGTGCTCGAATATTGACAGAAAGGTCGCGGGATTGAATCCCTACCATGGCTGATGTATTTAGGATACAGGCGTAAATGCTTGGGGCCCGTTTACTTGAATTTGGTGCCCTTGAAGAGCCTCACGTGGTAGAAATTTTCGGAGCCCTCCACTGCAGCGCACTTGATAACGTTATCGCAGTTTGTGGACGGTAAGGTCTAACAATTATTATAGAGCCTCTGCCTTGACGCAGGAATTGCAGCACCACTCGACGTGACATCAAGTCGTGTTGTAGTGGGCCTCTATAATGAGATGATAGGCACAGCATGCAGTCATGATAAGTGAACCGCGCAAGAGCTTCTTCTATCATCTCTTATACTTGAGTGAGCTATTACTAAGTCTGCAAGTGATCTACGCCATTCATGTCTAGATAACGTCAACCGAAAGAAAAGAAAACAATAACTAACATTGTTTTGTTGCAACGGTCATCTTCACTATTCATATTGTGCATTACACTAATATTCGTTTCTTCAGCCTGTGCAATTGTTATTGCTATAAATCGATTAAATTAGAACACATAACTCTCATCAGCGTGAAAAAACATGTATTTCACGAGGGTAGGGTTCAGTGGTTGAAAGGAATGTTCTCCTGACAAAGAGCACTTTTGAGCTAACCGTATACATATTTTAAAGTATCGTCCAAGTCATTTCGCTTTCGCTGAGCGCGCGTTTGAATATCCCACATGGATGCACGCTATACGCGTTACAAAAATATGTAGGTCAGGCGATGATGCGCACGTGATAATACGACGCAGTATTATGCGCTATATGTGGCCAGGCTCCTACACGTATGATGAGTTTCATGGGCTTTCGGGACCGCAGTAAGGAAGCTGCAAATAGCAAGAGCTCGTTGCTCTAAAATGGTCACTTCGAAGCGACCAGGCTAGCACATTTCTTCATTGCAAGCCTGCTTCGTACACCGTTTGATACGCCCGAGTCTTGCGTTCGTATAAAGTTTCAATGGCCACTGACACTGACACGTACGCGACATCGCAGCCTGCAAATATTGATATGACCCAAGGATAGCAGAATGCGAACAGTTAACGAAGGAGCATAGGGAAACATAATGGCGCAAACTTGGAAAATAAACATTCGAGAAAAGGTGTGGGAGGGAGCAGAAAGGTCGGGCGCTACGAGTGGTGACAACCACGAGTAATGAAAACTGTTGTGTCTCCAGACTCATGAATGCCGTATTTATAGGATAAGGTTGTATTATTGCCTATATGAGCAGCAGGCTTATGTA
Source organism: Rhipicephalus microplus (assembly GCF_043290135.1). Lineage (NCBI taxonomy): Eukaryota > Metazoa > Arthropoda > Arachnida > Ixodida > Ixodidae > Rhipicephalus > Rhipicephalus microplus. The sequence continues at coordinate 228,810,359 of NC_134701.1, forward strand.
TATCTACATAAAATCAAACCAACTCCTCAATCTGTGACACATGCACTGCTAACCCAAGTTTGGCGCCTCATTTTTCATAAGGTAGTATTTGACAGCAATCGCCCAAAGATTAATAATGAAACCCGCCCATACCCTCATTCACAGTTACCTGGTGATTGTATTTGTGTTTTGCTATACTCAACGGCCGACATTGTGAAACGCGACTCGTGTTTTATGAATCGTAATTTGTGGACGCAAGCAACTGGCCCAGTTTTCACAAATAGTAATTAGGCGATGTACATCAGAACAACTCGCAAGAGTGCATTCCAGCCACTTGTGATATTGGATATTGCGTAGCAATGGTTGCCAAGCAATCGCGAAGAGCATTCGCGAACGCGAAGTTTCGTTAATCAGCGTTATGTAGTGATCAAAATAAACGAATCGAACTGTTTGTAGCGAATAACTCGAAGCTCGCCCCCTTTCAGATGTCCGAGCATGCGAGAGTCCTTGCAGTCCAGCGGTTCGCCCCGAGTATTTCCTGCCGCACCCTTCGCGATACTTATTAGGGGTTTTTTTACAAACATGCCTCACTGACTAAGCAGTCCTTATGACTAATTGCGCTGCATCGCTGCGAACAGGTGGCGCGTTTACGTTGGCGAGAAGGAGCGCGGCAGCAAAGGCGTGTCCTGGCTATTCAAAATGGGGTTGAGAGCGTGAACCTATTTTGCAATCGTAGCGCCAGGGGACATTCGTAGACGCCGTTTTCTGCTCCGAACGCCTACCCAGTCATTAAACTTGCGAGGCTGGTATGTAAAACGACCGAGTCTGGCAGCTCAGGAGGCCAGTTTCGAGCGCTGAGAAAAACAGGAAATACGTAAAGACGAGGCACAAGCAAACAATATGAAAACAGTATCTTTTTATCTTTTGTCATTTTTCTTGTTACTCGCACGTATCAAAGGTGTTCACAGATTGAAACGACAAAGAAGGGATTCCTTGCGAGCAACGCATGGAGCGATCAGTACCTCGTTTGGTAAGAACGGTCTATAACAGAATGATTGAAAACTAACGCCTCCACTACATAACGTCTCTTATGTCGATGCATGCTATATGTACACCCAACCTGCAGAAGCCATGACATTAACAAATTTGTACATCCAGTCCTTGTCGCGTTGAACCCGAGTTCTTGAATCATTAGCAGACCCAACTTTCGAACCTCGTGAAATTAATTTTTGATGATCTCCAACTCCGCCCTCATGATGCAACGAAATTAGAGCACGAATCGCGACATCGTTGTTGAAAAGAAGGCGCCTAAGAAATTTGACGTCTACAGACTCTAAGACCCCTTCCTCACGGTAGATTCTTCATTATTCTCTGTTTCCCGGAGGGAGAAATTTTGTTGATAATAAACACGAAGAAGGCATAACGTATAGTCACCATCTATATAGCGCGAGCTGCTCTGAGTGACGGGTTCAAATTAGATTGGACGTGGGCCATTTTCGCCAATCGCTCTAGCCACGCGTGAAGCCAATAACAGGGCGTATAATTGAGTTGGGGGAACGGGGTCGCGCAGATGCTTTCGTGGCATCAACCCTCCCACTTCCATCGTTTCGTTGAAACGCGCTCGTACCCAACTGACGATCGAAAACTCATTTCGCGTTTCATAATTGAAGGCTTTCCCCGACACTTCGCCACTCGCAACAGGGGGGAAAAGCGAAATGACACGTAATCGAACGTAGTGGGCCAAGAGCAGACTGCGTGCAGTGTCGCGCTTTCCAAACGTCACCTTTTCATAAGGTGGTGGTAGTGGTGGTAGTGGTTACAATGAAGAGGAAAAAGGCACCTAATTTCTGTCTGCCTTCAGGCGACACGGCGCAGTGCCTTATAGGGGTGGGGGGAAGGAGGGATAAAAAGAATAGAAGGAAAGTAGAAGCAGAAGAAGACAGCCAACGAGAGGAAAAAGAAGGAGATAGGAAAGTGGGGATCCGGTCGAAGCAGTCCAAGGGCGGGGTGCCACAATGCGAGAGCTACACGGCATCAGGAGACCGCGGAGGGCGAACCAGTCGGCGGGAGCTACGCTGAAGTCGGAGATCGCGAGGGCACAACCGTCCAGCTTGAAATCCTGCGAGCGAATCCCATAAGGTCGTGATGCGTCCGCTACTGTATATACGTGTTCCAATGTGGCGCACTCTCTCGCCAGCGTTTTTGTTGCCCTAAGAGGACCATTACAGCAGTTTTGTCCCTTCTCACCGCTCCTTTCTCTTCTCCCTCATGACTGGTTAGTTTTGGCGCGACTGAGTTCTCGTAATCATGAGCGGTTCCGCTGAAAGAATAGCAAAAAGGCAAGAAGGAGAGACCGAGAAAGAAGAGATCCCCGCGCGTTCTGGTCCCGACAGCTGCAGCATCGCCGGCAAGCAATCACGCAAACCTGGCACAGAAGCAGCAGCAGTAGCAAGAGCTTCGGCTCTGAGGCAGCGCCGCAGCGCGAGCCGTGTAGCCCGGCGCTGGCTGGCCGGCGTCCAATGGAGGCGCGGCAAGTGGCAATCAGTCGCCGAGTGACCAGGGCCTCGCCTGGAGCGACCGCAGATTAACTGGGCCTCTATCTTATTTCACGTGCGAGCGAGCCCCACGGTGGAACGGCCAGGGGGGGAGGCCGCCGACGCTTGATTGGATTGGCTGCCGAGACCGCGGAACGCCAATCAAACGCCGCTAATTAAAGTTCAGTCGCGGGAAAAAGGAAGCACAACAAAAGAAAGGTCCCAGCAATGCGGCGCCGCGGAGCCAGCCGCTACTGCGCAAGAAGGGGAGCAAAACGAGCTCGTCGGGGCGCGGGCAAATTGGACTGGGAACTTTTTTGGACGGACTGGGGAATTGCATCGCAGATTGGACTCGCCGCCTCTTCGTCGCCCCTTCCCACTCTCTCCCCGCCTTCCTTCCTCACCCATCCCCCCCCGCTTCCCATTTCCTGCCCCCCCCCCCACAATCCCCTCTTTCCTCATCCCTTTCTCTCATCTCCCCCGTGTCCCTCTACCAGGCTCTCTGCGCATGTCGTGTATTGCATGACTGTTTCTCTCCCGCCTTCTTTTTCTACAGGCATCTATGGTACCATATAACTCGCCTTCGCTTGCTTCTAAAACGCGTGTGGCGTCAGGCGTATGTCCTGTAGGGTGCCGTACCTTTTCTCAGCACCTCATTCGTCTTTTTCAAAGAGGTGCACACACCCCTCCGAAACTCAGCTATCACGTGGTCTTTTTTTCCCCTTGTAATTGCTTTTCTCCAATAAAAAAAAAAAGCCCTCATTATCACAGCTGCCTTATTGTCGGTGTGAGTGAATAAGTAGCAACACCACCTCAACAGAAGGCGTCGACTGGCCGCAAACAAGGAAGACAATTGTGTGGCTGCACTCTGGGGACAGTTGGAATTCATGTTAATAGAATGTCTGCAATAGGTGCCATCCATACACTTTCGTAATTTACGCAGCATCAGCAGCCACGTCACTCTGTGTTCTTCGTCGCACTTGCAAGGGGACTGAACTGATAAATCATGCACTGTAAGTGGAAATTGAAGGCTTCCTCCTTTGTGGCAAACCGTTACGTAACATATATACCCGGAGGCGCGGCACTTGGCCCCGTAAATGGGCAGTGTTTTTCCATTCCTGTCGCTTTGCTTCACCGCGAAACACATTTCTCGAAATTTTCCCAAACGCCCGGAAGTGAAAAAAATATTGAGTGCGAAAGAGGGGTAGGAAACCAACGGATCGGGCTGTGCAGATGACGAGGATAGTAAAATAAAATAAAAGCCGAAGCAAACGTGACGGCGAAAGAGGCGAGAAAACGAGAAATGAAAAGCGTGCGTTCTCTTGTGCAGACGTTTCGTCATCACATAGCTGCAGCCGCTAACAGTTTCCAGCCTACCTCATTACCGGACGGCGCGCCGGCATAGAAGAGCCCGATAATTGCTCTCTTTGTTGGTGCTCGAGATCTCACGAGAGCGAAATCTACAAAGGCCCTACAAAGGAGAGGAAGATGAGGTGGCGGCGCGGATGGGAATGAATGTGATTGGAGTGATTCGGAAACTAGCAAGGGGGAAAAAAAGGGGGGCAAACTTTGGCGCGCTGTTTGGTGCCGAAAACGAGCTGTCCACCTGAGAATGCCCGGAGTGGCACGCGGCCGCCGTTTCCCGGCACGCTGAACGAAGGCGAGAGAAAGAGATAGCCGTGGAAGCAAGGCACCACGTTCACGGTCTGATCGGAAGCGTCCGTGCGTTCAGGGACGCTTGCGTATGCTCTCATGGATCGCGCTCAGAAGAGAGAGACAGGGGGGGGGGGGTGTTGCGCCGGGCCCCCGCGGCGGTACCGAACGGAATCATCCGGATTAAGCGGAGCAGGCCCCCGCGGCGGCGTACGGAGAGGCATTCCAGTGCGTCCTTCTATTTCACGTCTGAGCGACCGACCAAAGACGCGCCCGCTGATTGGATTCCTGGCGCGGCAACACCGTCAGCAGAGCGCGCGCCGTTCTCCCCGAGAGAGGCCATTCTTCTCTCGTCGCGCGCGGCGCTAATTAAACAGCTTGCGCAGCCGCCCCCACATCCACCCCTCTTTCGGCTCGGCAGCACGTCACGCGCTGGTCTGTGCTCTCGGCGCTGATGTCGAGCTGTTCCCGGCGCTATTACAGCTACGCGCCAACCGTCCTCGAAAAATCAACACTGCGAATGGACCGTGAAGAGCCAAAGCAGAAGCGATGCCATTGGTTCTGCCTTACTCGTCGACACCACAGCAAGAGCCTTTTCTGGGAACTTGGTTCGGAATAACTAGTTGCCGAATGAGCCTGTCTTAATATAGTAGCTGTGTAGCCCTCAGTGTCCGAAGAACTCCTTCATGCTTTACGAATCGCCCTATAACTCCTTATGAAATCGAGCTTCTCCCTGGCTGGGCAAGCCGTTCATTGGCCATCTTATGCCTTAACGGAGTCGGCGCGTCGCTTGACGTGTTCGCGGAAAAAGGAAGCGAAACGAAACGGCCGAGGTATACGGGAAGGGAGGCTGCTGGCTGTGCACCCGCAGCGCCCGCAGAATCGTGCCGTAGCTAACCGCTCAACGGTGGCGTGCCGACCGCGAGCCTCGTTTCCAACGGCAAGCGACGATTTATGGGCGCGATACATATTAATTTGGCTGCTGCGGCGGATATATGAGCTTTGGCGACCGGGATTACAGCTCTCGCGGAGAGATTGGTATTGCTCGCCTCTCATACCGGGGATTTGGACGGCCACTAATAAATAGCAAAAGAGCATGCAGCACCGTGGTGTGGGCGAGCGAATATTCCTGGACTGGCGGTTGGCGCGGAGAGTGCCAGCAGCGTTGCGTTTGCTCGCCTTCGCGAGCTTGCGTCGAGTGGCTGCGGTGACCATAATTTATTGCGGAAACCCCCCAAGCTGTTAGACGATCGGGCTTCACCTTAGCGGCCCGCACTGCCCGCGTGTGTGAGGCACTAGGTGATCGGTGTGAGCGCAGCCTAACGAACCCGTTCTTCCCGCAGCCACATTTGCGCCGACGTTATTATTGCCCGCCGCCACCCCCTGCGTCTCTATCGGGAATCGCCGGTTTCCTGCAGGCGAAAGCATCGCGCTGACTCACTCGGTCATTTCGCAGGCAGTAAGGGACGCGCCGGAAACCCTGGCGAAAGGCCATATAAGAAGCGGCCCTCACGCCGAGGCAAAAGCCCCTCCAAGATGAAATGGGTGTTTGCCTGTTTACTGCTGACGGGCCTGAACGAAGCGCGCGCTTGGTCCGCTCTAGTAATTGCGTGCGTGCTGTGAACGATGTCCGCGATGTGACTTTGCGGCGCCTATAACGAATTTGCTCTCTGGGGATTCATTGTGAGATTTGTATCATGAATGTTGTACGAAAATTTTAGAGGAAATGAGGTCTATCCAATCGCCAACATGCACCGTGGTTGCGAATAGATTGCAAGGCCTCTTTTAATTTCGGAGAGATGCTATGAAAAATCGATTTCCCTTGCAAAAAAAAAACAAACTGAGAACTTCCATGTTTTTATGCGCTCATGTATCATTTCCTCAATGAGTTACATAGCACTGTCAGCAAAAGGTGCTCCTAATTATCATGTATACTTGATTCTTACATGGAAGAGGTCTACACGCATACGACCTCGAATAAAGAGTTGTCTTTAATGTAATGCTCATGCTGACAGACACAATAGTGGCCGTTTTTAGCAACGCAATCATCACCCCTCCATAGGCTTCCAAAATGTACATGTGTCTGCAGAGAACATTACCATTAGCGTTCGCACAGCGGGGAACTCGTCCCAGATGAACCAATCAGCGAAAGTACTGTGAAGGTTCCGCATGCGTAAGCAGTGCATTAAAGCCCAGCCAATACCAACGACACGCTCAGCCAATATGAACTGACGTGCCAAGACAAAAAATATGCGAGAGTCAAACACCCTTATTGAATTTCTGATGATGATGATGTGCAGGTTGTCGGCGAACTTAGCGCTGTGACATTTTCAGGTAACTGCACCACCCGGTTTGCTCGAGCCTCCTATAAGGTGCTTTTCCGCTTGTAGGCGTCCCTTGTAGTCACGATATGTGATGTGGACACGGTGCGTCATGAAGTTACGGCCCATCATGAAAACGGGTATACGCCACAAGAATTCGGTAATGCTCGCGACCGGTGCACTGAATATGACGAAGCAAACAGTTAGCACAAGAAATAACCGACGACGTTCGTGCCGCTAGAACACTCTTCCCTTCCCTACATGCCGTAGGGAACTGATTCCGGGTACACTGAGAAGAAAAAGAAGAAGAATGAGAGAAAGCGAACTACATGTTTCCTCCCACGCCAGGTTTCACCTAAGTGGAGCTGAATTATTCTTCTCTACATACTTGTCTCCTCCTCAGTTTTTTTTTTCTTCTCCTTCATAAAAGCAAAGCCCCCACGGACTTCCAAGATGGCACGCGCAGCACGGCGCATGCCACTTGTGATGGCTGAACTAAGTTGGGGTGTGGTGTGGTGCGGAGGCCCGGCACAACAACGGATGCAGGATAGCTCATAGGCCACCGGGATGTGCATTGTTAATGGATCGGAACATCCACAGATCCATTGAATTAAGGATGCTGATGGCATGTCCGTTTATCAAATAGCGACCATTATGATTCAGTATAAGCCAAAGCCATATATCCCGGGAACTTCCAAGCCGAAAAGAGGAAATGCTCGGTTGCTGTGAAAAAGTCACCGCGCATAAGATTGTTCGTGACCGGTTGCGAAACCAATGGAGAGCTTCCATTATAAAGTAAGCGAAATGAGTATCGCGTAGTGCTCGTGGTTGTTTTTAACACTGCACACCTTATTCAGACGCTATATTCAACGTCAGCGGGCATTACCTGCCATATCTGTGCATGTGCAACCACCGAGTTCTTCATAAACCTGTCTAGAAGCACGGCAACGCCATCATCCTGAAAAGCGTTTATATGTAGTTTTTTTTGATGAAGGACCTAACCTCTTTATCGGCTCATTGGTGCCATATCCCGCTGGACATATCATAGGAACTGAGTAGTCACGTCACTTTTGATGCAAATGCTGATCATCAGTTACACTGATAAAAAGTCAGGGCACCTGTGATCTATCTTGTCTAAGCATGAAAAGAACATTCCTTCGTGACTAAGGATCAATGTCGGAATTCGGATATTAAAGCTAAGGTCCGAGTTCAGGTTTATAGGGGTTTTAGAGCATTCTAGGCGTTTCGCAAGAACGGATACCCAAAAGCGAAGCCAGTTCAACAATTCCAAGATTCTAATTGACATTAATTTTCGTGTTAAAAGTGGAGGGGGCTTCGTTGAGGCTCAATGTGGTTTTCGAAGCGTGTACTTTTAAATGACTAAGATCAAAGCGTGCCGCAGAAACTGGTCTCAGACGCTGAGGAGGGCAAGCAACTAGTTTAAGGACCTTTCTTATCAGCAATATTTCGAAGTATCCGAACATATCGGCATTTCGATAAGTCCAGCGGTCGCGGCTGGTCTTTGAGAGGCTTTCTTGGGGCCTACAGAAAAGCTCCTTAACTTCACTTCGACGGTGCGTGGTATAGATGGCTGTAGCACTGCTCGTCGGCGCCGGAAACATAAACGCCACCTCTTCGCAGGACCATAATCCCACTCGGAGGGCGTCTATGCAAGGGTGTACACTAGAGGCCATCGAGCACCGTCATCAGAGATATTCTCGTCGTTCCATCGCTGTCAGGAACTGCCCCGAGAAGCATCTCTCCTGGCTCACTTCGCCCGTAAGCTGAGAGCACTGCAAAGCCCTCGTTAGCGCGCGTAACAGCAGGCAGGCGAACGGGACGATGGAGGTACCGCAATTAGGCTATCAGGGTGCAAGCATATCGGGGCCACCCTCGACAAGGTATACACAGGAAGCGACGCGACGCGCATACTGATGACGGCCGGTGAGTGCTGCGACCGATAAGCCCCCTCGCGGTGGTCCTCGCTTCGCCCCGCGAAGAGGTCTGGAGGGAACAGAGTAAAACAAAGATGAGCGAGAACGGGAGAGACTCCGGGATATGACAAGACGCGCTGCTTCTTTCGGCCGGCATGCCGCGATGGGCGGCGTTCGGAGGAGATGCCCCACAGCTTCTGGCCCCACGACGGAACAGTACGAGTCATATAGCAGTATGTATGATCGCGGAGGAGCTGGCTGCTTGCCGGTGCCTGACCGTGCTTGCCTGTGTCTTTGCCGTGACCTCCCGTAATGCACTTCTCGCGAAGTACGGAAACGAATAAAAAAAAGAGAGAGGGAGAGAGAAAGAGCCGGAGGCGTGTTGCGTATGTGAGGGAGAGGATGTAAAAAAAATGAGAGAGACGCCTGGCAGCAGCATATAGACGCTCTTGTTTGAGCTCCCATAATGGATTCCATTAGAAGCCTTTCCGGTCCGCGCTGCCTGCTGCTCCGCGCGAGGCAACTTGAAGAAAGAAAACATGAAAATGGACCAAAACAAGGCGGCAGGGCAAGAAGGCAACGCGCGCCACTACTACATACCGGCTCGTTCTCCCTCCACTCACCCCCATAGACGCCACTCTTCGCCTTCTCCTAATGTATAAAGAGATATACAGGCGGCGGTGGCGGCCGACGCTATACCTTTCAAGTTAATGGGTGCGCGCGCGTGTACAGCGGTGTCCCGCTAAGGGCGCCGAGCGAGGACAACTTTCTCCCCGTTTCGGCGGCGCGATGCCTTCACCGCTGCTTCGGGCGCAGAAAACAAAGCTTTCAGCGGCTGCTGCCGGCATTTCCTGGGACTCTCCGGCAGCATGAAGCGCGCCCATTGCTCGTACTGCTCTTTGGCGCCGCTCTCGGTTCTTCTTTCGTGTCTCCGAGCTCCCTTTTTTTTCTCGGATCTGAGGCTTGAGCTACGAGCAGTGCGCTCTCGACTAGGCTGCTGGTCCAGAGAAAGCAGAGCTTGCCTTGTGTCATTGCGATCATCACCCACGAATACTTCTCTATTTCCCCTCGATCTTCAACGGAGCGTAATGGTTCGCGATAGCTTTATTCTAATCTGTCCCTCGCATCTTCCTCCATCCCACAGATGCTGAGCGGTGATGCATACAAGAGGCGCACGTATACCGCTCATTTCCTGGCCTCGTTCAACCACTTTTTCTCGGTGAAAACACGAATGCCTTGTTGTGTGCCTTGGCTTGCTTTCGACGGCGACTTCATGGAGATGCCAAACAAGGACCAAGGATACGTGAGGATCCACGAATATATGTTTTATATCTCTATGGACTATTCAGGACCCTTTTCGAAATTCATAGACCCTTTTCGATATTGTAAAGCAAGCATTGCTGCTATGCAGTATGAACAACTAATGGCGGCCAGTCACTGCAAATAACCTGTTAAAGCACGGTTTCCTTACGCTATGATTTGAAAAATGTAGAGTCGGCTTTTTTCATGTAAAGACTTATAATACACCTATAATACACAAGCCCCAGCAAGTTCAACTAAGACAGCGTATTTCTTTGAGGCATGGCAGGTGCCGTCATTGCTTGGGCAATTAGTTCAGTGCAGAGTTGCGCACTTGCGAATAATGAAAAGACTCCATAAGGGCCTACAATTTCAAAAAGTAAGCGTCGGATAATTTGTGTAAGTGAAGTCACCGATTCCGCCAGACACATATGCGTGCAAGGGTGGCTTCCTATGTAAACTTGGGTTCTTCCAGAATGTACGCCAAATAAAGATAACAAGTTTCCTAGCTTTAGTACTCAATAGTTAATACATTTAGGAAATATTCCTGTGACATTTGATACAAGTCAAACTGCCGGTTGTTTAGACAAATTCAATTACAAACTTCTCTCTCTCTCTTCAATGAAGCATTCTTTGCTCTTCACCATCTGGCTGCTTCCGGTATAGCGGTATTTCAAACATCTTAACTAGCGGCAATCTGTTCTCACGCCATCACAAGCACAAGGAGTTGTGCCTGTGCGTGTGGATACTGTCCTGTTCTTGAAATTCGTTCGTGATTCGATCCATTCGGCCACGGTTATACTGAAAAAATCTGATGCTTTATGATTTCAATCAGCTTCAGTCGAAACAACATCGAACAGACGAGCTCCCTCCCTCATTTTTTTTTTTTTTTTGCCGCCGCACCTTTCCACTTACGCTCATCGCTATTGCACATCGCGAAGCCTGACCGCGTATTCACGCATCAGGATACGCGCCTCGTCTTCGAGAGAGAGAGAGAGAGAGATAAAGATGCAAGGAAAGGCAGGGAGGTTAACCAGACGCACATCCGGTTTGCTACCCTGCACTGGGGAAGGGATAAAGGGGAGAAAAGAGGTTGCAGAAAGATGAGAAGGTACACACAATCACGAGCACACTCGGGGAGCACACACAGTCTACAGGCGGTCGCTCAGGTTTGTTGACTTAAGGTAAAGTAGCAGTGCTTTAGTTGCTTTCTGCGCAACTGAGGCAGATGCCCAAGGTCCTAGTATCTTCTGCACACAAAATGGTCCGGGGTCAAGTCGATTCAAAACCATCCGTAGCTGGCATCGCTGTGTGTCGTAGCAAGCACAGCTGCACTGGACGTGTTCGATGGTCTCTTCAGCTCCGCAGTAGTCGCATGTAGGACTCGTCTTCGAAGGAGCAACGTTGGCATGCACGCACGCATCCGCGGCAACAAACGTGCGGCAGCATGCCACCGTCCGCGATGGTCAGTTCTGATTGCGAACTCTGAGACCCTCTCGCGTGCAGCCACCGACGACGGAGCCAACGGCGACAAGCTGCTAGCGGGGGGTTCCCGATAGAGCACACAACAATAGGAGAGGAGACTGCGCCAGCATAGACGAGAAAAAGGCGATTCCATACGACCTCGTGAGAGAACCACGGGGGAGCTGCTTCATCTGCAATGGCCGATATCGTCAGCAGCGTACGGCTTTCAGTTTTCCCAATCACGTCAGATGTCCGCCTTATGTGGAATCGAGCTGCTTTGGTAGTCGGCACGCGTTTCGCTTCGTTAAGAAGCGTTCGCTCAATTCAACCCCCCCCCCTCCCCGTTTCTTCCTCTTTGTTTGAATTCAGTTCTTTTTTCCGCTTGCGACTATACCGCGAAAACGTTCCTACGCATGGGAACCGAGTAATCGGGGACTACGAAACGCTGCTTCAGCCACGGACGTCGGCGTATATGCATGCCCCGTTGAATATCTGTACGCACGTGACGCGCGGCGTATAGTATGGGTTTCTTCTCGTTTTCACATTTACTTTTACTGCTTTGCGATTGCCACCGCTGCAGTTACTGTCTACTTACTTCGTGCCGCGGGCTCCGGTGGTGGAGCCTGACACATCGCCGTCGGTGGAGGATCTCTTTCCGGTGAAAACGGTTGCACGTTTCGCAGAACGAACGCACGGGCCGAGCGCGCCTCGCCATTTGGGACGCTTCTTGCACTCGGCGCTGGCTGAATTTTAGATTAGCATTAATGGCTCCTTTTCGCGCAGTTGTCGGGACGAGTGCTTATGGTGCAGATTGGCAACTGCTAGCACTCTCGCGGATCATTTATTTGTTTTCCTGGCTAGCTCGCTAATAAAAAGGGGCCGCTTCGTCTGCTACATCGTAGCATATTTATGCGTTTCGGCTTATCGGATGCAAACAAACCAGATGGCTCGGTTCCACTCCAATGTTAAACGAAATAGGGGAACACTACTTAAGCGTGGGCGCATTTTATTTTTTGCTGCAGGCAGAAAACATCAACAGACTAGGCGCAAATTTTTTTCGTCGTTTTGAAACCAAGAAGCACGTGTGAGATAAAACAGCCACAGTGTGTACATACCACTTTAGAGTACTACACTTCTTACACCGCTCAAGTTTATTGGTTTGCCGATTGGTTCATTCTGAAGTTTGAAAGCTATAAACTCCTCTAATCCAGCGTTCCGTGACGAGGTTGAACTTCATTCGCATCTCTTGATCACTTTGTTTGACTAACACGAAGGAAAAAAAATAAATCGGAAAGAACGGTGAGTTGGAACGCGAGTTCTATAGTAGAGAAAACTAAGTAGATACACACGTACTCAGCCCAAGCTATAACCTACCATCGTAAAGTCACGAAACAAAAGGCGTCAGAAGCATCTGGTAGCGAGTCTAATTGCGGATCACTAGCGCTCACATGCTTTGGAGTAATGTTTGATATTGCTGAAGTAGGTCGCTTTGTTCCACGCCGTCGTACCTCGGTTAGCGCTGTTTATTATGCCGTTAATTATAGCAAAGAACTCCATCTTGCCTCATTTTCGACGCGCCTATACACTCCGTGCTGGCTGTATTTTAGATTGGCATTGATGGCACAATTTATACTCCAACAAACAAATTTTAAAGCTTGGATATACTGCATTTACAAATGTCTAACACTCTAAATACAAATTATAGATAGATAGATAGATAGATAGATAGATAGATAGATAGATAGATAGATAGATAGATAGATAGATAGATAGATAGATAGATAGATAGATAGATAGATAGATAGATAGATAGATAGATAGATAGATAGATAGATAGATAGATAGATAGATAGATAGATTACTATTGTCACATCGAAAACTAGATGCTTAAATTTATTCTTTCTCGGAACAACATACACTCTCATGAGTGCAATGAAAAGCCCACACAAGAAGTGAGCCAACAAACGCTGCCAACATTCACTCCACTTCACTACAAGCGTCACAGTACAGCTTCTAGAAGTTGTCGGTACCGAAAAGGAAGCCCTCAATGCACTTCAACGATGTGCATGGTAACGAATGACCACTCCTCTTTTCTTTCTTTTTGCTTTTTTTCCCTTCCTTCCACAGTTCACTCTCGTTTCCTTCTCACGCGATCTAAAGACCATCGCAACAGAAACTGCTGACAGCTTCCGTCACTTACGTGCAAACCGCCATTGCGCGAGAAAAAAAAATAGAAGTGTAGCTGAGAAAGCCCTCCGGACGGGACTAATGCACCGACCGAACACGTGGCTCTTAGCTTCGCGGCGCCACTTTTCGGTGCGCGCGCTTTCCGAATCCATTTCCGATCTCTCTCATTCACGCGCTCCTGAGTGCCACCACGCCTTTCTTCGCCGAGTGCTATACAACGCCGCAGGTATACGTTGTGCCACATACGTGCGAATTCAACCCCCCCCCCCCCCCTCTCCTCACACTCCAGTGGTTCTCGCGCGACTCGTTTTTAAGTGACCGTCGGAGCCACCGATGTGCCGCGACAGTTCCATAGGAGGATTAGTCGTCGACAGGCAAACTGGTAATGACGCAAAAGAAGGAAACGCGGAAAAAAAAAGGAAAACGCAAATGCCAAGAAGAGCACATATGTGTTCCCGATACGAACTCTTCCGAGGGAAATGGGATCTTGAAAAGGAGCAAGAGGTAAGATTAAGTGAAGGAGAAGTAAGTGTGACCCTCCTCTCCCACCACATCGTGGTGTAAGGAGCATTCGAGAAAGGGAAAAAAGAAAGGGGGGTAGGAACCGGAGAAGGGCTCGCCAGGCACACGAACGCGTGCACACAGTGGGAGAGAAAAGGCAGCCTTGGGGACGTCGTCACGCTTTCCTTTTTATCGAGCAAGCAGCGAAAAAAGCAAGACTGAGTGAGCTAGAGAAGGCAGCCGCTGCGAAAAGAGGTGCCTTTCCTTTTCGGAGCACTTAATGCGGCGGCGCTCTGTTGCGCCGGCCGGCGCCCAGAGAGCGCGCGCTCGCGCGGAGCCCTAATGGAGGGCACGGTGGCTCTTCCGGCGTCGTACCCGCAGGGAGAGGCTAAAAAGCCTTTTAAGTCCACTAAAAACCATCGTCGAGTTGTTTGTTCCAGAGCGAAGCCTGCCCTTTCCCCCATCTCTGTGCGCGCACCAGCAATATAGCGCGGGCAGCGGAGAGACGCAGCAGCGGACACGCACTATACTTGCCGCCCCATACGATCCAGCTGAGAACGCCACCCGCAAAAACACGTGAAACGAATGGGACGCGCGCTCAGCAGAGAGACGAGAGTAAAAGAAATCGGGCGTGCATTGCTTTAGATGCCGTCTGCTGTTTCTTTTTTCCCTTTATATTTTTTCTCGTCTCCCTCCCCCCCCATTACTTGATCTTCTTACTCCTGGATGTTCCCGAGTGCGCAGCGTCGTGCCACTTAGGTAAATAAGGGAGAGTAGAGTAGCGCGCATGGAACGGTCGGCTAATGGACGGGCGCACCGAGAAGCGTTCTCAGAGCGCGCGCGCCAGGGCGCAAATGGAAGGATCGGTTGCCTTGGGATTTGCGCGACCGCGAGCGCACGAGCTCTTTCTCACAATGGCCGCCACCTCCTCCTCTCCACGGGATATTTTATTTCCATATATACCACGCCCCTCTTCCAGAGCTAATTTATTTTTTCAGACTTTATTTCTTCATTGCAATGCCCACAGCATCTATCTATCTATCTATCTATCTATCTATCTATCTATCTATCTATCTATCTATCTATCTATCTATCTATCTATCTCTATCTATCTATCTATCTGTCTATCTATCTATCTATCTATCTATCTATCTATCTATCTATCTATCTACATGTCATTGTGCATATTTCGCAGCTGTGCTTTTTGAAGTGCACTTTTGTTTCATTTCGTTCTCGTAGGTCGCTAATTTCTTGAAATTTACCTGGGAAGTAGCTCGTCATTTGTTGTTACCACAACAGCCACTTTTTTTCAAAAGACTCAAAAGAGTAATTGTCTAATTGTAACTTTGTTGATTTCCTTTTAATACCATTCAAACTATTTGCTGACGGGGCTCAGCAGTTGACCTTATGGCGTCGGTATACTTACACCTGCCCTCAGCAACCAAACACATAGCATGCACACTATAAATATGCATGTTTCAGAGGCCTCCATGGAAATTGTTTATAGCATTTATTTTTTTGTTTATTTATTTATTTCACCAGCTAATAACTTGTTACCACGGAAGACGAGCTCACGCCTTTCTGATGTCTGTTCATGTTAGTAAATGCAGTACCTAGGTCGCCCGAACATAGATCAAGACAAGGTCTAATGCGTAACAAATACGTAAAGCAAAGTCGGCAAGGGACTGACCATTCACGTTGGAGGAGTAGTAGCCGACCTCACGTCCCACGGTGGAGAAGAAGCACTAATTCTCTATTCAGTCCGGATTCCACCAGGCCTTGCTTGACTTGGTTTCGCCCGCACTTCTGGCAAGCTTAAGTTGAGGGAACGCGACGATGACGCCCCGATGTCACGGGACGGTTTTGGTCTGGCACCGTATCGCTGTTTCTGGGTGGACCCTTGCCAAGATTACGACAGAAAACAGCAGGAACTCCCTCACACGGGAAAGTGTACGTCACACGCGTTCCACACGCGCACCCCACGTAACTCCTAGTCAATTAGCCTATACACAAGCGCTCACACTCACGCACACTTCCGCCCTGTCATGAGTTAGTTCACGCGTTCGACCCAATGTCACACAGTAAAACATTCTTTTCGGCCCTCTGGCAATGACACCGTTTTCTTTTTTGCTTGGTTGCGCACAGATCTTCGCATACTTGCTTGTCAGAATGGAACGACGGTTTTGTTCGAGTCAACCAGATGGTCAGCCAGGCGCTTCATTGTCCCAACGTCTATTCGCGCACCATGAAACCGCACTTCGCCCGGACCTAAGTCTACGGTGACACAAGAGGCAAGCAGGCACACGCGTGGCCTCTGCATAAAGTCCAGGCCAGGAAGGCGCATTAGCTCAAGTCTTGCTTGCAGGCGAGGGCGGCGGGCCCGGCGTGGTGCCGACCGCGGCCGCCTTTGTCCCTGGGTCACTTGCCGTCACTCATCATGGAGTCGGGGCTACCGTATCCACTGGACGCGTCGTCCTGCACCGGAAGGCTATCTAACGTGTGCCGTTTGAGCCGCTGGAGGCTATTGCTGTTGCCGTTGTTGGCAGTGGGAGCAACGGCGCTGCCGGGAGGTGTACCGATGGGCGGGTGACCACCGGCGTTATTTGTCGACGTCGCGCCTGTAGCTGGGCCGCTGTTGCTATTGCTACCCGCGTTGCTCGACTGGTGGTTGCTGATGCTACCGTTGCCTCCACCACCACCTGCACCGGGCGTCGACGCATTGGTGGCGTTTTGTTGCTGCTGTTGCTGCTGCTGTTGGTTGCTGGGGTTGTGGCCGGGAAACGGCACGTTCTGGAAGGACAGCCGCTCCTCGTAATCATACTCGCACAAGATCCTGTTTTCTAACAGGTAGAAGCGATCACCCACGCAAAACCTGCACAGTGGAAAAAAACGTCGGAGGTGGTGAAGACACGAGAGCTCGTAAGCTTCTTTTATGTGAGCTGGTGAAAGAGTGACACGGCTCCTTCTTCCACCAGTGTTCACTTGCTTTATATTTAAAAACATTTATTTATTCATGCAGCCGGCTTCGTTCTAGTCTACTGCTGTGAAATACGCACCTGTGATTGCAGTGCTGGCAGGCGAAGCACTCCAGATGATAGACGTTGGTACGTGCCCTCATGACCATTTCGAAGGCCGGTATGGTTTTTTTGCACGCAGAGCAGAGACCAGTAGTGCCGAAAAGCCTGTAGAAAGAGAAAAAAAGACACGCTGTTTGAACGACACTGTGTACGGAAACATGATGTAATATACACCAAAAAGCTGACTCTACCCGAATCACATGGATTACGTACAAACTTCTTGTATACCCTCGAAACGTTTAGTCATTTTCTTTGCTGTGTCGGAACTCTTTGGTTGCTAACCCCTCTAATACCCTATCACGTTTAGATGGCATAGGTTCTTATAAGTTTGCTTGTTTTTTTACTATTTATTTTTTCGCGACTGGTCGTACTCCAAGCTGCATTTAAAGCATTGAAGCAGTAGTAATTGTGATGAAGTTTCTATATCAAGACGGGTCTCGTTGAACGCCGTAGTTCATGGTTCTGACCATTTAAAAGTTGAGTATTCTCTAACGCTCATTCATACAATGAGAGAGGAGCGTCTATGCTTTGAGCTTGCTCCTAGACTTAATGAGCACGACATGGCCTTGTGCGCAGACAATTGAAATTATTGATCGTACAGCCCCGACAACACGCGCACCCCATGCTCACCTGAGGTAGTCCCTCTTGCAGAGTATGAGGTTGGCCTTGGTGAAGAGGGTGGAGCCGACCTCTCCGAGGCGGCAGTCGCAGCAGGCGCACTTGAGGCAGTCCTCGTGCCACAGCTGGTCGAGCGCCTTGAGCAGGAACCGCTCGCGTATGGGCTTCTGGCAGCCCGCACACTCGGGACCCGGTAGAAGGCCGGCCATGCCCAGAGCGCCGAGCCCATTGCCGCCTTGTGTCATGCTCAGTGTACCCGCCTGGACTACGCGCCGCCCGGGTCCAGACTTCATGTCCATAGAATCTGCGATGGCAACAAGGGCGAACACGTTGTGTAACATTCCCTGTATATGTTCTCTTTATCGACGTGTAAAATGCTCATCCATAAAGACCACGTTGTGTTGCAGGTGGCGCAAAAGGTAGAGAGCCTGGCCCGAATATCAGAATTGAAGTTCGCCCAGCTTTGGTAAGATGCATTTATCCTATAAAGCCACATCGCTCAAGCTGCAGGGGCAAACAAAGACGACGTGACGTGCTTTTTTGTTCCTTTTATCTCGCCTTGTGAGTGCTATGGTCTTAACGGATGCGCAAACCAACTACTGTAAATGTTTGTGTTCTTGAAATGCATCCAGATGCACATTTAGTTCACATCAACCATCAATATATTCAACGTGTCTGCACTAACGTAAAACTGCCTTGAAATTGTGCTTCACCTCAGCAAGGTTCTTCGTAGGGAGAAGCTTACTTCAGAAATTACCGTAATTCGCAGCGGTAAAAAACATATGTGCTGGCATATCGGCAAAAAGTTGTGATTTTCGTTGCATTACAAGGAGCAGTAACACACATAAACTCGCCAGCTCTGTTTGAAAATTGCCTATCAGCGCTTTAAAAAACTCAGGGGGTCTGGCGGATTGGGGTACACATACATCGGGCATGCACGCCGAACACAACACAAGGGCCACACTCCATGCTCCAATGCCATAGCTTAGAGGCTCCAGAATTGGTATCGACACCATATGTGCATCAAGAAGTTTCCATGTAGATCAGACACGTTGGCAAAGTAGGTAAAGCAGGCTGAAGGTAGTGGTAAGCACCAATATTCGCAAAAGAAAGTAATATACAACAAATTAATCATTATGGCTTCGGAATGCTGCTGCGTGTTGCCTGTCCATCACAAGATGTTGCGATGAAGCATGATCCCTACAAATGGTGGTAGTGAGGTCAGAGATCTTTCCTACAGCATGAACGATATAGTTTACTGTACAGCCTTGTAACACTAGTAGCGAAGAAGAACGCTGACCTCGCCGTGTATATGATTTCAAACCAATTTATGTCCCATGTTGTGTAACTTAATGCCTGAAGTTTAAGTACGCCAGTAGTTCAAGCTCTTAGTAACTTGACAGTCAAATTTACCTTTCAAGTGTGTTAATCCACCATAGGAGTTTATTTTTTCGAAAGGTCACTTACTTGAGCAATACAGCAGACCTCATAAACTAATCTCTTGTTTTTTTTTTTTTTACCATGTTAATGCTGCAGTCGTGCTTTTGTGCCACAAATTAATGGTGTGTGAATTGTTGAACTATGTGCAATTTTCCGCCATACATTTTTTACAGCGAAAGCTGTTATCAGATCACAACACGAGTTACGCACAGCGCCGTAGTTGTCCGCCGCCGCCGCTGTCCGTAACCACTATCGCAAAAAATAAGAAGAAAAAAAGCTCAGTAAATAAAAGCACAAAGGACACGGTGGGGTTCTCACCCTGGTCCACTGCGTGCAAGTCCAGTATTCTACAACTGAGCCACACCGGTGCTTGCGACTCGTTCGCGAACTTGCCTTAGACCGGCTCTATGTCGGGAAAGGAATCGCGTTAATATGTGTAATCAAGCGTTTAGAACCGCAAAGAAACAAGACGTCACACAATGCAAATAGCGTAACGAGTGGGTCGTGCAATGATCCAACCCATTATAAGAGATTGTTCTTTATCACTACGGCGTCTAGAAATATATTTCTAGACCCTGTACTATCACCTATTAACAGTGGCGCATATCCACTTCAGGCATCCTTATCGTCGTCAGCCACTGCACGGCAATTGGCACAAAATTCCTTGCAAGTGTCTAACGAATACCACGTTTTTTAGAAGAATGACGCAGAATAACATGACGCAGAATAACATAGTGAATGGCGGCCTACTACGCTGAAATTATGACTATTTTTGGCGTAGTGGGTACCCAGCAAATGTACTCGCAGTATTTACCCAAATAGTGTTAAGAAAAAGTCTTTGAAAGGCAGCTCTTCCAGCTTTCCCTGTCACTGTGCTGCGTATTCCACGCAAGCCTGGCGTTTTTTTTTTAGCCTCTTTATTTATGTACGGTGCAAGATATATGTGCGCATCAAAGACTCCCAAACGTGCCTTTCTGCGTCTCGAACAATCGCTACGCAGACAACATTCTTTAGTATTCAGTGCATCAAACGAATGTAAAGTGGCACGCGGTTGCTGCTCAATTCGATGCAGCCAGCAATTAGTATGGTGAAGCGATAATTCCAAGTGGACCCTCACAGCCACGCGCAAGGAGTACAAAGTGCCTGGCCTTAGGTTCTCTCCCTGTACAGTGCTTCCCACCATTTGAATGCGACGTTTCCTGATCTTGTCAAGTTCATATAATGTGAAGAATAAGGTGCCTTGTGCTTTTTTTTTTCTTTGAGCGTCTCAAAAATTTTATTCGACCACTCGGAGGCGTATAACAAGAAAAAGAGAGAGAGGCCGTGAGAAGTGTTCAGCTATGAAGATGTTCGGTATTCAGACCCCGCATCGTATACGCGACTCTTGCATCCGTTATCCTTTTATCTTTCTCCTGGCTCTCAGCGTTGGTGCTCGGCGAATACATGATCCGACCGAGAAATGAAAGGAGCCCGACCGGTAACGCGGACGTGGCGGATGTAACGCGGACCTTGTGGATGCTGCGGAAGCGGCAAAGCAAAAAGGGGTGAGTGAAAGAAGCGACCCCTCGCCTCACGAATGGACGACAGGTGATGGTATCTAAGTTGAGCGGATGTTGGCTGGCGGTACCACGAAAAGAGGACATTCAGCGAGCGCACTAAACAAGGCGACCGAGTATGTGTGCGAGAGAGAGCCTGTGCGCGTGAGCGAGCATCTCGATAAAGACGAGACAGCCATTTCCTATCGGACCGCCGTTTAAATGCCTCTTTCGAAAAGAGGGGAGGTCTTGTAAGCTTCCCCTGATCGTTTTTTTTTTTCTCTTGTCCTTTGTAGAGTAGACGTCGTCGTCGTCTCTTTTCGATGCCGCCACTGTTGCCTCCATCGACGTCGTTCATGCCAGCAACGAGAATGGACTGCTGATGTGGTTCGAACAAATTTCCTGTCCTTCGAGGCCTTTATTTCCGCACCGTACCGACGCGCCGGGCCTGCCAAGTGCCACCCCCCACGGCGCGGCATCGCGCTGGATTCTTGCGATTCGCTCTCGATCGAGAGAGACCCTGTCAGAAATGGAACGAAATAAAAAAAAGTCGATAGACACAAGAAGACAGAGGAGCCATACAACTCTCGGCTATTGCAAAGATGCAAGTGAGGGAGCGATAGGGGGTGCCAGTGGGCACGATGGCTTAGAAGGCAGCTTCGGGAACAGATGAAACGGCCGTTTCATCTAACGTTGGCCCCGCAGACTATCTCCTTTCAAAGACCAGCGCTTGTAAGCCGGAGGTCACTTTATTTCTTTTTCTCGCTGGGTGTACTTCACGCATGCCATTGGAAAACCCGAACACAGCGGCCATCAGCGGCAGTCGACAACCAGCTTTCGCGAGTATCGGCGATCTAGGAAGCGTCATTGTCGTCTACCACTGCCTCCTGCTTCTCTCCGTTGCTATGATCTTGTAATTCTGTGCCAGCTCTCGAAAAGTTGATCCTAAAGTGCTGCTACAGCACTCTCTTCTCGAAGGCATGAGAGTGGTGGCGGTGGCGGGGCGATCGAAAAGCTTCGCCGCCTTTACCGGCGTTATCTCTGTCGAGGATGTTTGATAAAGGTCTCCCGCACCACACAAACACGACGTCGCCTTGCTCGCAGGGTGTTTTTTTTTTGTTTCTTTTGTACTGCCCCCATCTTCTGGACAGATCAAGCTTGTTACTTCGGTCACCGCGCTTTGTACTCTAGTTCGCAAGTGCCTTTCTCGATTCGTTTCCGAGAATAAGGGCGGGTTGGACACGAGGCCGAGGAATACAGCGAGTCTCGGCAGAAATAAAAGGTCTCACCATGCACCCTCCAGGAGCCAGCAAGCAAGCGCTGCAGGAAAGCGCGGTGGCATTCCGTAGGCAATCTGCGGTGCCCATCACGCGCGCGCGCGCGGTGGCTCATATGGGTATAAAGCACAAAAGCGTCGGGCCACCCCTATTCCGTCCCCACTCGTTCACCCGCGCAAAGCCCCGCAATTTGAGGCGCTTGGCCCGCGCGGCACTCGGCCGAGGCTCCTTACGATGCGGGTCATGTCCTGACCGTCTGGGCGCTGCCACAGCGTGGCGGTGAAACGACGACGAAGACGACAACGACGGTGGCGCACCGGGGTTCCATCGTATATACCTTCCTTCTGTCGCGTCGTGGATCGATTCCCGTTCAGCAGTATCGTCGAACGAGATGGAAAAAGCGCTCGCCGGCACAGCCACCCCCATATCTTCGCCGGCCGCCGTGCCGAGAAGCCCATACTAATGCGAGTCCCCCGTGTCCGCTCTGATTTGTGCCCAGCCTGTCCGGAGGAGAAGAATGGGAGCCGAGCGTGTACGATGGAAACAGCCGCTCCTGCGCTGATGCACGGCCCTCAACGCTACTTCTGGCCCAGTGTCACGCCGCCATTTTTTTTTTTGTGTTTGGCTCGGTCGTCAACGAGCGTCGTGCTACGGATTCTTTCTCCGAGATGGAAATTGCGGAGACGTCGTCGCCCGCTACAGCAAGTCTCGCGAACCATCCTCATTACCTGTTTGCTGGCCTGCCACCCTTCGCTCTGCGCGTCTGAACTAAAGTAATTCCGAGCCCATTAATCAAGAATGGACATCGAACTCAATGTTTAGAGTACGTCTTTATGAGCAGAACACCTGCACCGCGGCCTCTCTAGCTGATAATGCAAAAGGCTAGGATGGTTGGCGGCGCGATAGGGGATGGCTACGTCCAGTGTACAAGCTGCGTTAAGCCTGTTTTGCTCGCTGATTATGCCTAAAAAGCAACGTTCTGCTCACTGAACAAACAGAAGCCCCTCCCTTTCGTTCAAGGCTTGTCACCACCTCCTTGGTAGGTGGGGTTATATATAAGGTCAGACGTCATATACATTTTTATTCTGCACACGCCAGCTACAGCAAAAAAAAATTTCTCTCGTTTCTTGATGTATTATTCTTTTTCCTTTATCAATCGGCTTTCCCCCCTATTTCTACTTATCAAAGCCACTTTGTAGTGTTCTCGGAAAGTCTATAAGATAGTGATCTCAAAACGTGCCGAGCGTACTGTTGCAAAAATTGCGTTTGTAGCGATGTCCATTTTTTTCACTCATAGCTTCACATGTTTGAGATAATGTCACAACACCTCTCCCCCTTTTTCCAAAAAAGAACATTCATGCCTCAGCACGGAAAGCGAAAACAGCCGTCACTACTTCGGCAACATCTCTCTCTCTTTCTCTCTCTCTTTCATTTACTGGTACAGCGTCTCTAAAGAGCCGCAGAACGCGTGTTACCCTGTCTTGATGCGGCGGGAACAATCATTTACAACCACCGCCGGCACGTATACAAGAAAGCCGCGCTGCGTAGAGCGTGGCAGCAAGCGATAACGATCAAACACTTAAACGGAGCGCTATTTAAACGGAGCAGACCTGCTACCTCGTCGACGCTGCTGTGTACATATACCATTCACAAGCGACAGGCATGTCAGGTACACGTGACAAAGAAGCCTCGTTCGTTTCGTTGCCGGTCAAGTTGTCCCTCGGGCTGGCCAAGCTCACTTCTCTCTTTCTGGTTGACGTTCACAACACTGTCTTGTACCCGTCTTGTAGGAAATAAAATCTAGCGATATCGCGCCCAGATTCATGGCAGCCGCAACAGCCAAGTGCGTCTCCCAAGGAAGCGACAGAAAAACCGAATAAAGTAAGGCGTGTCTCGAGAGTGTAAAAAAGTGTGTCCACCTTTACAATACGCATATACATACGACGTTCGCTATCCCGATACAAGAGGCCTGCGTCCCTTTTATCTGGGCACCGGCGAAAATCTCCGTAAAAAGATAGAAAAAAAGAAGATAAAAACGAATTGAGGGGACGGGTCGAGCTGAGATATTGCATATAATGCCGCGAAAGCTCACGAGATTAAAATGGGAGTCACGACGACTTTGGAGAATCAAGTTGGGACAGGGCCCCCCACGTAGCTGTGTGTACCGCGCGTGGCCGGCAAACAAGAAACGAGTGAAGTGGTTGTCGTGCCAGAGATTTCGAGAAGGAAGCCTCGCGTAGAAACAAGCGAAAAAGCGCGCGAATCGCAGAAAAGTACGAATAGTAGAAAGGGCCGGCGAGGACTGGTGGCTATGGGAGGCGCATATAAGCGACGGTATTGCGTCCCTCGGCCTGACGGAGACGAGGCGCATCGACACTTCCCTTGTTTTACGATTTCGGCCCAGGACGTGAGCCACTTTAAAATTTACTCCGTCCCGGCGGCATCCACGTGCCCGTTTTCATCTGCTGGGCTCGCCGAGTTGCAGCGAGCAATCTGCCGAACCTCTCCCCTTCCTGAGCAGCAGCAGCGCGATCGCACGCCGCCACTATACAGTGGCCTTTCCTACAGCCGTCCTTCTCCCTTCAGCGCGTTCCATCTTAGTCGTTCCCGGGAAAGATTTCATTCCCGAATCTTCGACGCTGTTGGGCCCGCCGGGCGTTCTTCTTGTTTTCGCCGCGTCGCCTTGAACTCCCAATTCATGACGCCCCGTAGAACCGAACGGCATTTCACGATGTCTTGTTTCTTTTTCTCTCTCTCTCTCGTCAACTTTCAATCTTTGTTTTTTTTTCGTTACTCTAAACGAATTCGCCTTCCTCCTGTTTCTCTTCCCCATTCTCCTACGCCACCGCGCGCATCAATCCACTCACGAAGAAGTGCGACGCCTCCTTTTGGTTCGTCTCTGCGCGCGACCCAGCGCATCCTGGCGTTCGTTGCGCCCGCGTGGTCTTGTTCCAATCTCGCTCTTCGTCCCCGTGCGTTGCGTCTGCTGCATTCGCCGAGGACAGGCGTCTCCTCTGTCCTCGCTCCACCGTGTCCTCCCCTCTCACATTTGTTCCGAGCCCGTTCGTTGCATTTCGGTATACTCCTGCGGAACCAACCCCCTCGCGGTGTGTCCCCGCGGTATTGTTTGATGGCCGCGCGGACGCTACCTGCATGGTGAGCAGCTTGACTCGCGCGCGGTCCATTCCAAATCCGACACCGCGATCGTCCCTTCGTCTCCAATGTCCTCTCGGCAGCGTCTTTTTCTATTTTCGATGTCCCCGTCCATTCACTTTCGTTGCACTTGCAAAAAAGCCTGCTGTACTGACTTCATTTTTTTTTTTCTGTTTCTTCTCCATTGTATGGTAAGATTCACCGACGCCCTTTTTGTCATCGTGTTTTTATTCCTGCCTCCTCCGGGTCCTTCTGACGCCGCTTGTTTTCTTTCCATTCTGGACGCCTCCGCACCCTGACGCCAGGTTTATGTATAGCTTACACCTGCTACTTTTTTATTTTCTCTGCCCTGTGCACGCCATCATCGTGTAACAACACAAAAACGGCCGGCCGGCCGGCCATCCAGCAAGTCGGATACTTATGTAGAGCACACACACACAAACACATGGTCGAGTACGTAGATATATACAAAGGTCTACGCGGCACATCCGCAACGTATTCTATCCAGGATCAAGCTCTGGTATATCGAAGCGGCTCTCTAGCTCGCCACGGTCGCTCGCACGGAGTGCTGCGTAGGCCGAAATGTCCTTCCTGCTGTTCTCTTTATTGGAAGCGGAGCTCGTTCGGATTTAAGTTCCGCTCCGTCTAGCCTTACGCTTTTTTTCTCCTTTATTCTTGCGCGCCCAGCGACCCCATATACGCTATACTAGTTGACACTGTATAGTCGCGCCAGTCCTGGCGTGCGAAGCTCTTTTCTTTGCTGCTGATTCGAGCATCGCATTCTCTTATTTCGCCCTCGCGTCGGTCTTCACAGCCTCCCTGCCTGACTGGAATATTTGTGACGACACATTTGCTTCGCGTGCGCGTCGTCTGCAGCGTCGCGCCTGTCTCCCAGTGGCCCCCGCTGTCGCGCAAATGCCACCACTGCAATTGAGGGCCCCTTCTCTGACGCCGCCGACATCTCGTATTGCGCACCCGCGGTGCGCTGTAACAGCGTTGTGAAAGGAAACGACGAACGGTGTGATGCCGGTCTTTTTCTGATGTGCTTTCCTGAGACTTGACCAAGACAGGCAGTACTGTATGAATACGAGGATGACGTGTGCGCTAGACACTCGTAACTATAGCTCGTGGGGCTTGGTAGCGAGACGTCTGTGGCTTCTATAGAGCTGTCCTTCTCTACCCTCCCTCCTGCCAGGTCTTTTTTGCTTCGTTTACCCGCAACCAGGAGATCAACATTCATTCTGACCGCAATGTCCGTCTGATCACGATGCGAACCTTCTTGTAGAAAGCAAGCATGCGCCTCTTATGAATATGTGACGAGCTATTATAGTAAATGACAAGTCTTCGTGTCTGCAGACGAAGTCCTTACGTCGAATTCCACATTCGACCTAAGCGGTCGCTTGGCGCTCGCTACACAGCGGTAAGCCTGTGTCGTGTCGTCCACCTTTATTTTCGTTTACTTTTGTCACTTGTACTCACTTGTATTACTTGCGCGTGATTCCCTCCACGCGTCAATAATAAAGTATGATCAACGGTCGAGTGCCTTCTTCGAGCACTGAATGCTATGCACAACCTGTGTGGATAGAAATTTTAAAGCAGTGAAGCAGTGATTGTGTTTGACTCATTAGCAAAGTCAATCGCGACTTTCTTGAAATTACTCAAGGTCTTCACTGCTAGTGTTGGTAAAATTCAGCACAAATACCGGTTGAACTTGCTGGATCATCGTCATCAGTTTGACTACGTCCACTGCAGGACAAAGGTCTCTCGCGTGTTTGCACCAGTCAACTCGGTCATGTGCTTGCCGCGGCCACTTTATACCCGCAAGCTTGTTAATCTCATCTACCCACCTAACTTTCTGTCTTCAACTAACCCGCTGGCCTTCTCTGGGAATCCAGTCAGTTACCTACCCTAGTTGTTATCCAGCCTACGCGCTACATGCCCGGACTATGTCCATTCCCTATTCTTGATTGTATGATATCCTTAATCCCGGTTCCTTCCCTGACCCACTCTGCTCTCTTCTTGTATATTAAGGTTTCACCTATCATTTTTCTTTCCATAGCTCGCTGCGGTGTCCTCAATTCAAGCTGAACCCTCTCTTTAGGTCTCCAGGTTTCTGCTTCATAGCTAAGCACCGCCAAGATGCAGCTCTTATATACCTTCCTTTTGAGGGATATAGTGGCAAAATAATGTAACATGACAAGCACAACAGGTAATACGCACATCACTTCAAGGTACCTTCAGAGAGTACGTCGTGGTCACGCATCAAGCGGGTATCGCCAAATGACCGCTATCCTTTGAAAAAGAAAAGGTAATTACTTATTCAGCCTTACGGCCTATGAGGGACTGTCGTTGAGTGAACACTTTTTTGCAGCTGCGTGCTTCATCATGAGGTTGCTCGTTGGTACGCAGTGTTGCTTATTTGATAATTTTTATGAATACAGATTGGCCCAACGTGGATGATCTTCGATAACACCGAATTAGTCCTCAAATTTCTTGCGAAAAGGGGGCCAAACTCATGAATTCTGTTCACGTAATTGAATGCGTATCTCCAATAAATAGTGCATCGTCTCAATGAATGTTCATTGTTTCCCTTAATTGACCGAGTCCACGTTAGGTCCAATATCCTGTCCTGCTCTGCAGTGAAGGTTTTCTGGGACAATCCGCAAGGTTTACTGTCAGCGTGCGCTGTTTACATATAGCTTTAGTGCCAGCGATCACGCCAATCATTACCGTTGTATACCCAGACCATTCAAATACATAGGGTCAATTCCAATAGAAGGTCACTGTTCTAACTTTTGCGTGACTGCACCTACTGTACCAGTTTCTATGACCTTCGTATAACATCCTTGAGCCCCACCGTGGTGGTCTAGTGGCTAAGGTACTCAGCTGCTGACCCGCAGGTCGCGGGTCGAATCCCGGCTGCGGCGGCTGCATTTTCGATGGAGGCGAAAATGCTGTAGGCCCGTGTTTTCAGATTTGGGTGCATGTTAAAGAACCCCAGCGGGTCGAAATTTCCGGAACCTTCCACTACGGCGTCTATCATAATCATATGGTGGTTTTGGGACGTTAAACCCCACATGTACATCCATATCATCGTTGAGATGTGTAAAATAACGATTTCTTTCGAGGTCGTTTCAATTTATGTCCTGGGAAACTCCTCCGATCATATTCGCTCGTGAAGGCTACATAAGAAGTTTTAACACGAAAGTGTTAGATGACGGGGTCCACCACAACTCCACTGACGTATTTTTATCACGGATATGACGTTGAAAAACATATACTAACAGATTGCACAGAAAAAAAAAACGAGAAGGCAAGAATCGGTCGCGCGGAGTCGAACCAGCAACCTCTAGATTCGCCGCGGGCGCTAACGAATACGTTACGAAACGAACGCCGTAAGGCATGCTTACGGCAAGCCATTTTTACACAGCATACACCGTTCGGAATTCCTCAGAGCTCCGAAACTTTAGCGCTTTTTAGTTATCAGCAGCAAGGTGGACCGACGTGCTCACGTTGGGCTCGCTGTAAAGGTCGTCACCTCCATGAAGCACCACCTCCACGGAGCGTGGTCTCTCCTGCGCAGGCGTTTCAGATTCGTGATTCGGTAGACGACGAAGGTCACTTCGCCCACTGCCGCGGCCGCGTTACAAAAGGAGCGCGCTGCTGACACACGACGAAAGAAGACGTGTGACAGTTGTTCGCGCTTGTCCTGTGTATACTTGTGCGTTCGTTTCGCGCGTCGTTCTTTCGCTTTGAACAGCGCGGTCTAAGTGTCGAGTTGTGACAGTTGTTAGTCCGCGCTTATCCAGTGTATGCCAAATTCGTGCGTGCTTTCTGCTTGAGGTGTGTGCAGCAACTTTCGAGCTGCTTGCCGTTCCTAACGTGACTTTGCAATTGGTTACTGTTGCTAAAACAATGCACAATGAACGCTCAACTACCTTTGTAGAGATACTTATCACATTTATGTTACACCTATTTCAGAGTGATCAGCCACATGTTTTAGTTAATACAAGACGGGGTCCCACACTACAGTGAGCTTAAACGGCATGTGATCGCTGTGGGAGTGGCAGAATCACAATCATCCGGAAATAGATGACTAAACTTCAAAAATTAGTGAATTAGAGGTGTAGCACATGGCATTTTTCTTAAAGTCATATTCCTACACATTTTTAATCAATTTATATATGACCTATGCGTGTGAAGTCGAAACCAATAGATCCATTCATAGGTGATCACAACCCCACGTAAGCGACTTGCGAGCTGAGCAAGCTCCTACAGCCGCCAAAGACAGTACCGAACCCCACGAGGCAACAGTTTCCGTTAACCGAACATCAGAAACTTTCATCAGCCAAAAGCCTCGTAGCAGTTTCTGTTTATTTTTTAATATTATCTCAATAATTTATTCCGATAGCACAAATGTGCACCAACGCACAGCAGTCAAGCTTCCGACGTCAGCGTTCAGCCCGTCGTTGAGCCATCAGCGGGAGACCGAAGAAGATTGCCTCAGAAACACCACACGCGCGCTCCCTCCGGGATCGAAATAAGGAAGACGGCGAGAGAGGCGCGAAACATGAGGGCGAAACGGAGCCTCAATGTGTAAGGGAGGAAGGAGACGGTTCCGAGAGGAGGAAGGCCTAATGCAGCGCTGGCCGGGCAAGCAGATTGGCGCCACGGAACGCGCCGGATGATGCTCTTAGGTGTACCGACTCCGTCAACCCCAACTATCTTCGCAGCCCATTATCGGGGCAGGCCTGGTCGATTACAGCGGCGGCGAGCCTTTTTCCAGCGAAGAAAGGCTGCTGCTGCTGCTGCTCAACGAGAAAATGCACGCAGCGAGAGAGAGAGAGAGAGAGAGTCGCCTGCGGGCGGATCATGTAAGCAGCCACGCCGCAGAGTGTGTGTGTATATAAGTCCGCTGCCTCTGGCAGGCTCTTGCGTGACTCATTCGCGGTGAGCGCATTAAATGGGAGCGTGCAGTGTGAGTCCGCATTAAGGAAAGGCTCCGGCGTTTCGTGCAACGTGTATAACGCGAGCCATTCCGCGGCGCAGGATGCTGCCGCCTCGATGCGAGAGAAGTGAGAATTGCGCGCAGTGAACGAAGAGCGCGAAGTGGGGGAGGCCACTATTAGTTGCGCCCCCGAGAGGAAATTGAGTGGATCCCGCTGGCATGGCAGGGCAGTGCGACGCGCGCTAAGTGGGACGCCAGCTGACGGCGGTGTTAGCGAAACCGGAGGCGACGATGTTGGCAGGCGGGGCGCGCATCGAAGCCCCCGTAAGGACTTATGGGGGTGGGGGCTCTGCTCCAGGCTCTGGTGGCACCGTTGCTCGCATTCACCCGTGCCATTAGGGCCACCGTTCGGTTCGCGTCATGGCGGCCCGTCACGAACGGCTGTTGTCGTGAGCTCATTCGCACCATGTCCCGATAGATTAAGAAATTACGGTGCGTGCACCTCCGTAAAACCTGCATTCGCGTATAGCATTGATGTTATCAAGCTACCTCCAAGTTTATGTGCTGGGTTCATTGGTATGAGCTAAAGTCATTCCAAGTGAGCAATATATTAGATGCGCCTTATAGAATACCATGGCGTGCCACTGAACACTGCCAAAGTTTCACCTAGTATACTCCTTATTACGCCCCCCAATCCAATCCCATATGACTGTTATCTGATTGCAAGTCAGCTTCTTTACCTTGCAGATGTCGGCGTCGTCACTTCATCTTTTTCCCGTTTTTCCGATTTTGCCGTCCCATTTATACTCCTGCGCCGAGTATCTAATACACTACCGAAGAGCAGCCTGACCTCCCTGCCTCGGCTAGAAAGTAGCCTCATTTATATTTAAACAATATATCCCTTGCTTTCTCTTGTGAAAAAGCCCTTGTAAGAACACATTACTTCCGAAGAGCAAATAATATTACCGTTCTAGTGGTGTCATGTCATGTCTTTCATATAGAACACCGCAAGTTATACAGAAGATATGAAAATGAAGCTGCGCCTGAGCAAGCCTCGTATTAGCTCAATGCGTCTCGCACAGAGTTACAAAGCTTGTATTCTGGCAATACTTTACTCTACCACAACTGCAAGCTGGCTTAGAGCAAACTTTTTTTTTTAAGGCGAGCGGCATGTCAGCGTCTGTATAGAGCAGCAAATAAACTGCGGCTAAGAGTTTGAACTGCACGTACTGCAAACGACGTCATCGCAAATAAAGCACGTCAACGATTCGCGAACAACGCACAGCACCTTCTTGCCGAAGCAGAGAATGAGGCTTGGGGAGCAAGTGCGAGGCGTACGCCGTTTTGACGGTTCTTCGTGATTACAATTTGCAACAGTGTGTACCAGTCAGCTCAGTAGTTGTCCTGGCGGCGCCGACGCTGACGTAAGAAACGGAGGTGGAGCGAAGAGGAACTGTTGTTGCTTAGACGGTTCTAAATCGTCGCGACATTCGAAAACGTCTGTACTCGCAAACGAGTGTGAGGCCGCTGTCTACATCTTACAACGTGTGACCGCGCGCACCGTTAAAGGAAGCACTCCAGGCATTTCGTA
Source organism: Rhipicephalus microplus (assembly GCF_043290135.1). Lineage (NCBI taxonomy): Eukaryota > Metazoa > Arthropoda > Arachnida > Ixodida > Ixodidae > Rhipicephalus > Rhipicephalus microplus. The sequence goes on from NC_134701.1 coordinate 228,841,870, forward strand.
CACACGTAACCAGCGACGGCAGCAACTGCAGTCTTCACATCGGCTCGACTGCAGTGGGCGCACTTGTCTCGCCGAATGCGTTCAAAATAGGAAAAGAATTTGAAGAGGAGAAGGAAGGCAGAAAATTTTCCCTCTGTTGAACGTTAGGGTGGAGTTTTTACCATTTTTTTTCTTCTTCGCAATCAAGCAGCACGAGTGCTGACAGCCCAAAATGTCCATAAGACTTTCCTGTTGTCGTGGGTTGATCGTATAGAGCAGGATGAAGAAAACACCAAGCTGAAGAGGCAGATAGAGATGAAATGCAAAGACGACGTGTGCACTGCTGGTCGCAGCGAACGCGCATGAGGAGCGTCAAGGGCCTGTCACGAACACTTCGGCCGCATGCCGACGCGGGAGTCTAATTTAACTTCCAACGCAAGAGCGAAAAAAAAAAATCGTGCGTCTCAGAGGCTGTGGCGTCTCGCCGACGCTGCCCAAACAACAAAAATAAGAAGTAGTAGGAAGAGGGGCGGCATAAAAGAGACTCCCGCCACGTATTCACGGTTCGCATTCGTTTGGGTCCCCGGACAAAGAACGGACATGCCCCGCTGTTAGTGAAACAGACATCCGGAAGCCCATAGTGGCCGCCATTGAACGAAAACATATAATGCGAAGAACAAGATGGTGGCGAAGACGCCCGGCTAAACGTTGACGGCAAACAGGGCTTGGGAGCTGCCGGTCACTCTAACTTTTCCCGACATGTGGCGATGCCGCGTTTTGCTGCTGAAAACAACTGCCATTCGCGTCACTGACAGATGAAGAGAAAGAAGAGGTTTGCGAGGTAGAGACCATAAAGCTGAAGCGGGTTTCCCTCAAAAGTAAAAGGAGTCTAGGCAGATTTGGAAGTGAGGGAGGTGGGTGACTCTCCTCATCTCTCCAGTGGCTCTCGGAGAAACGGTCCAGCGAACGGCCACCGGATGCAGCGAAAAGGCCGCTCGGCCAGTGGAGGCTTCGTGAATGACGGCCTTCTGAACAAGCGAGCAGCGGCAGTCTTGAGCCATTCACGCTCGTTTGTTGAGGGGGAGAGAGGAACTGAAAAAGCAGTCACTATCTCTCTCTTCCGCCGTTCTAGTCCTCCCTTAGCTCCTTGTTCTTCCTTTCTCACTTGCATCCCTCTCTAGAACTTCCACTTGTTTCCACCAGCAGATACACCCACCGCCGCGCATCGCCATTGAAAACACACAGAGGGGGCTGCGGCTGTCACAAAATATCGCCGGCGATACGAATGCGAGCCCAAATTCAGCTGACACCACGCGTACCAAAATGCTGTCTCGAGCATTTCGAGGAAAAGGGGAAAAGAGCCGCGGAGAAGTAAGGATGCGCCCCTCAAAAAAATTCGCGCTACGACCCCGGCATGCTTCTTATAGGAGATCGCAGTCCCTCTTTCCTTTCTATATAAGCATGCCTCACTGCTTGGTGCATCGGCTTCGTATAGAGAATTTGGAGACCAGCGGCGCCCGCGTCTCTCCAATGTACGGTAACGACCAAGCGGACGTCACGAGCGGACAATGCATGCGGAAGTCGAATTTTTGTTATCGCTTTCCCTTTTCTTCCGCTCATCCTCGTTTTCGCTATGATGTGTGTTTCAGCTCACTACTCATTATTTTTTTTTTCGCAGTGGTCTGCTGGTTTACGTTGACCCGTTTTAGCTTTCTTTGCCGCTCGTACGCGATTACTTTTTCGCGCAACTTTCCAGAGTTCGTATTATGGGAAAATGAAAGGGTATTCGAGGGCTACAGAAAAAGGGTGCGAAAACGAGCAGGCGGCCACTGGATGCTTTGAGAGACGGTTGGTGTCCTGTCTGGCGGGCCCGGATGCGCGCGATCAATGAACAAAAAAAAAGAAAAATAGTCGATAGGGGCAAAAAAAGGAGGCAATGAACAAGCTGAATGCAGCGGGTGAGGCGGAAATTTCGCTGCCGCTAGACAGGAAATGAGATTTGTGCGTCCCTCAGGCGCTTCAGCGAACTGCCGGCCACCCTCCCTTTGAGGAGTAGACCAAGCGTTTCCACCCTCCCCCCCATACCCTAACGCGCCTTCCGACCCAAGTCCCATCTTCCAAGCGTCCAGTTCTAGTTTCCTCATCGTAGATGGCGAAAAAAAAAATGACGACAAGGGTGGAAGCTGTAGTGACCACCACTTGATGAGAAAAAAAAAATACGGGATGATTTGGAGGAGTTTGCAGCGCCGCTTCAAAGACTGATTGCGTCAGAAAGCAGCAAGTACGTGTCTCATATTTTGTTCTTCTGGGAAACCTGCAGGAAGACGTATATATATATAAACGGTAATCGACAATCAAACTCTGATTTCGCGTTCAGTCTTTTCATTTCTCCCTCGTCACTGGATTGGGTCGTCGGCGCCCCCCCCTTTCTCCCTTCTGCCAGCTGTAAGGCAGAGGAGACGCCCTCTGGCGAGTTGACGAGAAAGGAAATGGAAAGGCACCGTGACAGGACATCTTGTCCCGTGAAAGAGGCCGTGTGCGGCTTACTGCAGGGAAGCCAACGGTTTGTGTCTTTCCTGGCGAAGGGACGTCTACCGGGGCCTCGGGGGCATGTCCCGTCTTCCAAGGCGATTGGAGATGCGGCGATGGCGGGAGAAAAGGCCTGCGGTCTTGACCGCCCGATATTGGTTCGTGCAGAGCCTCATAGAGTCATTCGGAGATGTGAGCTTCTCCGGCTAATACAGCGACTGTCACGAAAACTAATTATATGCCAGCTGGAGATGGCTTTCCTGTGCCGCAAACGCGCCGCCGTTACTGCGAAGCTCAATCTGAAGTCGAGGCAGAGAGAGACGAGCGTGTCAACTGACGAGATCGAAGGTTACGTTATGTTGTATTGAGGCAATTGACGTGTAGACACACTTGGTAGTATTTCTTCATAGGACATCATCCTTCACCTATGAATAATTTTTGAACTAATGTATTCTAGTAATTGTTTGCCTCCACAGCTTCGCCATTTTTTACTCTGCACACAACAACCACTTATTAACTACATCCATGCGCAAAAAAACCAAAGAAAGAGAAAGAGAGATATAAAAAGGTGTTGGCCCCACACCTTTTTTCTAGATTACAAGCATAAGAACAAAACAGAGATGCACATGCATGTCCTCAGCGATAGATAATCTTACACCTAGTTATTTTTTATATATTGCCATGACTTTAGTAAAGTTTAGTGTATTTATTACCACTCCTTACTCGCCTCCGCTACATAAATGAAAGGAAAACCCCAAAGCCACCGACAAGCACTCCAGGTACTCAACTGTCACAAATGCTTGCGATGTTTGCAAATATGTGTTCTTTATTTCCTTATTCGTAAAATGTCCAAATAAACAAATTACTGAAAGTATACACCCATTTGTACAACTGAGTATGCCCAATTGTTATTTGCCTATTTTACTTATGCGATGTCTTCGGTGTATCCCCAATGTCGCCACACCTGAGTGTTTCGTCGTACATACGCTACGTTTACCACGTTTTGCAAAGGTGGCTTTCCCACACAAGGAAGCTTCATGGGGTGAAGCTACGCATCAAGTGTGTGTGTGTGTGTGTGTGTGTGTGTGTGTGTGCGTGCGTGTGCGTGTGCGTGTGTGTGTGTGTGTGTGTGTGTGTGTGTGTGTGTGTGTGTGTGTGTGTGTGTGTGTGTGTGTATTCCTGCACGCACGCGTACTTGCATAAAAGAACACGCACGCTATGGTTAAAATTCATGCAAAACTACGTCGCGGCGTTAATCTGTATAGCGTTTTTAGACGCAAGCATTGTATGCGTTGTGTGGCGAAGTATGCTATAATTACAGATTTATTGGCGCCATCGCTGCCAGTTTGCAATTAGTTCCTTTCCTCTGTGAAATTCCATCACAATATCATAGGGCCAATGCAGACATAAATTGAAACAGGCGGGCTACGCCGATTAAACCTTAATTGGGGTGTAACAAGTTACTGTGTCTAAGAGGCAGAATGATATTTGGGTGTATTGTGTAATACAAAAAATATACATATATGACTGGTTGTTTTTCAAGTCCGTGCATCACATCACGTATCTTAAATTTGTACTCTGGAGTCTTCTATTATTTGTTGAATTATGTACCCAACACGCATTCATGTCTTACTGTATTTTAGAATTTAGAGCTCTGTATGGTTGCTCATTATTTTACAATAAACTTTCCATGAGTAGTGCTCCATAAATATAACATTTTTTCTGTATTCAAAATGAATGAAATTCCTTGTTTGTGTTCATTATTAAAATCATGTGGCAAAAATGAAAGTAATTGTAAAACGAATAATTACGCAACCTGTAATGGTAGAAGATTAGAGTGAGTCAATGGAATATAATGAAAATGATGACATATGTTGTTCACACAACCAGGCTCACCTGCACCGAAAAGCATGGCGCTGTTTGTTCGGGCCGCAGCCCGCGCTTCTTTCCACAGGACGGCGGATGTGTGAGCCGATGTATCTGCAGATAAACGAAATAAGAAGAGAGGTCAGTGTGAATTATCATGTGGCAAAAGGCATCTTCGTGAATTTGTCTGCGCGGAAACCGAAGACAGCCCCCTCCCCCCCCCCCCTCTGAATATCTTGTTTTCAAGATAAACTCTGCGATATTAGGGGCGAAGCTACTTAAGACCGCACGATGTTCATAAACTGCCGTCCGGCATCTACAGCAGATGTAGTGTAGGTGCATGAACACAAACCAAATCTGTGAACATCAAAAAGCTTTTCAAAGGGCTCTTAACCAGAACAAACAAAAAGCCACAACACCATAAGAACACCGCCATTTCACCACTCGTTATTCAAAGCATGTGACAGAACAAAAGGGTAACAAGAATGACTTAAAACGCAATTAACCAGAACAAAATAGAAGGGCGCGATTCACGATATGATGTACACTGATTCACCCCATCATTTGCATTCATTTCGTGAGTATGTGGGATGCTGATGGCTGAAAGAACTTATATTAAAGTCCATTTTTCAATCGCTGGTACCACAGTATATGACGTAGAGGGGTACCGTAGTGGAAGACACCCGATTAATTTTTACCCCCTGGCATTCCATAATGCTTCACTTAAGAGTTCTGTTTACTTTTCATCACCATCGGTATCGGCGCTTTCGCTTCCATCAAAGCCGGCTAGCTCGAGCTATAGGCAGCCTTTAGCTGCTAGGCTACGCCAGTGGTTTGAATTGTGTCTCAATACATCAGCAAATTACTGAAGCCAGTGTCTTTGCGAAAAGGACATGTTCATAAGCACCTTATGAACATGTCCCCCCCACACACACGCACGCACACGCACACACACACACACACACAAAGAGAGAGAGAGAGCCTGGTGATGACGTGCAATGGTCGACTAATGCAATCACCACAATAATGAATTCAAGAGCTTTGAACTTAAAATTTGTTTTATTATTTGTGCGCTGTCCCTTTTAACAACTCTGTATTACGACTAGAGTGTAGAATGAAGTGACCCATTTGAATACACGTAATGTAGCACAGACTGCGTGCTGCATAGTGCGTTCAGAGGCACTGGCAACGTAGTCTGCACACGTGTACTAACTGGAAAAGTCTGTCGTAACTAATTAACGAGGAGAAAACCCAAGCGACGAAAAATTGCGGCTGGAACATAGAACCACGCCGCCACCGCAGCAATGCGAATGCATCGCACGTCGTTGGTTTTATTTTCTTCTTTTTTTTTGTGTGCAGAGTGCAGAGATCGAAGGCGCTATTATGCAATGCAGCGCACAGTACGCTATCCCTCCATATTAAGCTTGTTACTCAAATAACTGTTTCTTCAGTGGCCTGTTTAAGCTTGCTAAGTTACCGATAGTAATTCTATATTAAGTTGCTCTCACTTGATGCTCCCCGAAGAGTCAGTTTAGGCAGTATGAGGAGAAACTCATAAGTTCTAGATTTAAAGCCATGTGTGACAGCGCTGACACGCAAAGAAAAGAACAGTAGTATTGGCAATTCGTATGGTAGACTATGATATCCTTAACCCCCGTTTGTCCGCTAATCCACTCTGCTCTCTTCTTGTCTTTTAAGGTTACACCTACCATTCTTCTTTCCATTGCTTGCTGCGTCGTCCTCAATTAAGCTGAACCCTCTTTGTAAGTCTCCTGGTTTCTGCTCCGTAGCTAAGTACCGGCAAGATACAGCTGTTATATACCTTCCTTTTGAGAGATAGTGGCAATCTACCTGTCATAATTTGAGAGTGCTTGCCGAATGTACTCCACCCCATTCTTATTCTTCTAGTTACTTCAATCTCGTGGTTAGGCTCTGCGGTTATTGCCTGCCCTAAGTAGACATAGTCTTTTACAACTTCAAGTGCACTATTACCTACCTCGAAGCGCTGCTCCTTTCCGAGGTTGTTGTACATTACTTTCGTTTTCTGCAGATTAATTTTAAGACCCACCTTTCTGCTCTCCTTGTCTAACTCCGTAATCATGAGTTGCAATCATAGTTGAAATAAAGAAGAGGAAATGAACATGGGCCGGGCATGTAGCGCGTAGACAGGATAACCGCTGGTCATTAAGGGTAACTAACTGGATTCCCAGAGAAGGGAAGCGGGTTAGGGGGAGACAGAAGGTTAGGTGGGCAGACGAGATTAAGAAGTTTGCGGGTATAAATTGGCAGCAGCAAGCACAGGACCGGGTTAACTGGCGGAACATGGGAGAGGCCTTTGTCCTGCAGTGGACGTAGTCAGGCTGATAATGATGACGATGATGATGGTAGACTAATAAATGAAAAATTGGAAAAAATAGGTGCATGGTCCCCCTTTAGTAGCGTGATTTCGTTCGTAATGATTGTACACTTATTTCACCAACTTCCAGTGTTTGTATGCTCAGAAGGTACATAGTGTCAGTATAAAACGTATGTCGCTAGCACCAACATATCCCATACTTCAAGCTTGTGCTAAGCCGCAAACAAAAAAATGGTAAGAACTTGAATTCGTTTCATATTTTCATGGTATACACCTTTCTTTTTGGGTTATTAAGTTCGCTGAACCACATTCTGCTCCAAATTCCACTTACTACATTTTTGAGCTGGCGTGTAATAAATGTAAATGTATACAAATGCGTGGCACTGTTTTCGCAAACGAAACAAAATTCAACTTCTCTTATTTATTTTCATATCGCGCCTATCCGAGCCAGTTTGCGGGATACATTCAGTTTTCACATAGCACTTGAAGCTGAATGAAATAACAGCCGAAACTGTACGGCGCGTTGCACTGGCGCACTTCCTTTTCAGACCCAGAAATACACGTTGATAACTCGAATACTTGTTACAAACGGATAGATACAAAACGAATGCCCGGGTTTCATTCCGGGATTCTCGTGCATCGCCCAAGACGGCTCCAGCATTCGCAGCACTGCTCGCAACTAGGGAAGCTGAACGTTGTACGCGCAGCGGCGCGCGTGCCGCTTTTAAAAGTCGCGCCGCCGAGCTTCCCCGCTCGTTGCGCCCTCGAGCGAAGGCGCGACGAACGAGCGGCTCGCTGAAAGCGACCGTAAAAGGGCGAGGAAAACGGAGGAAAGGACCGTCGCACGGCGAACCCGACCTGCTCGTTTCCCGGAATATTTATACAAACGGGAATCCAAACGAAGATATTCTCCCTTGATCGGCCGCAATTTGGCCCGGCGCGTACGGGAGGAAAGCTTGGTTCGGGAGCTTCGCGAACACTGGAGTGGCGTCAAGGCAGTAGCGGTGTGATGGTTACCAAAGAATCGGGGCACCACTGCATTGAGAGGAAATTGTGTGCTTAATAGCAGCTCTAGTGCACTATTTAATCCCCGGCTGGCGACGTTTAATTTAAACAAAAAGCAATAGCGGTGATATGTATTGCGTTAAAACACAGCTTCGCCCTCCCCCCTCGCTGCAAGATGGTAGAGATCAAAGGAGTGTGTGTCCCATGTACGTTAAGTACTTGCGATAGTGTGTGGGTTCGTTAGCATTTGTAATCACCTTCTTTCCGCGCATCGAGAATAGTGTGTGCGAGTTTGACCATTATGATATGGGGACTGGGCAGTAGAAATTTTTCGTTAACTGTCATATGTATTCTCCAATTTACCTCCACCATTTCATTTCTTTCGCTGCACTAACGTTTCATCCAATGCTTCAGATACGTCGCCTTTCAGATATACTTTCCTCGCTTCACATCATTCACCACAGCCTGACACTCTTTCAGTGTCTGTATTTCGATTAAATTATTCGTGATATTCTAACCTCGATTGCTAAGAATATCCAACAAACATCGCATAACCGCGGTAGTGTAAACACCACGGGGCAAACCACGGGCTGCCACTCCGTGCCCGCATTGGGGCGGCTTCGCGACCGTCCCAGACAGAAGGGAGGAGCGAGCGCAAAAAGCATCGCGATTCACGAGCTCGACAAAGGAGATTCGTTATGTGTCGTTTTATTGCGGCGAACCGAAGGCAGCTGCCAAGCGGCGTACGCTTCCCCTCTCTATCGGATACGCTCCTTTAAGTGTTCACTTTTCTTTCTTATTTTTTCACCTCTTCTCGAACGATGCTCGTCTTTTCGCAGCCCTGTTCGCACAATGCGGGCTCGATTATTTTCAACCGGAACAGTCGCTATCACTGTGAGAGAGAGAGTGTGTGTGTGCTGCTCTCATCTGCCTTGATTGTCGAGTAGGCCGACCAAAGATCTCGTTTCTGAAAATTGAAAGCGTTTAGCTCTTCTTCAGTGCTCGACACCACAAAAAATGAAATGATAGGTGAAGAAACAAAAATGCTATAGGAATGTATGCGTGAAGCGGGATTCATTGTGGTTTCCCGAAACACCGATTCTCAAAGCTAGGAAACACGCCTGCCTAATGAATATGTCTATAGAAAGAAGAAAAAAAAAGTACGTCCTTGCATATTCATTTTGTGTAAGCCTGTGTTTCTGCTAGGGATGGTCTCAGGAGATTGTGCTCAAAACTGACTTCCCTCGCTCTGTGGGTCCGAGTGGTGACCGAACCCGGATCGATTGTGTGGCAAGTGGATATTCTCTTTCGCTTTGTGATTCTTCTGATAAATGCGGCCCGCAGTAATGGGTTGAGATTAGCGAATGCCTGTGCTTTGGATGGAACAATGCATTATACCAGTGAATGACCCTTCTTCGAAAGATCACCAGATGCGCTGTGCACCATTCATTAGCCTGCTAAATAGAGCCCTTCTCACTGCGAAGAAAGTCTTGCGACCATAGAGCAGCATCCAGCAGAAGTAGCCAAAGTGGAAAGTCAGAAGAGTATTGCCACGATCTCAAGTATTTCCCGGAATGAATGACAGCCGCAAAACCGCATGTTAACGCGCCATCTTTTACCACCTTCAAAGTACACGCGAACACAGTTCTATTTCTTCGTCTTTGTCTTTTCCTATTGATATTCTGCCCCCTAAAGTATGTGTATCTGGGCTTTGTTCTGGCTCCTTCAAAACATTACCTGTACAAGCAAAAAAGCTACCCATTGTTTGGAAGACGCGTGAAGCGTTAACTTGCGTATTCACGAATACGGAGCACGTGTTCTCTTCGTCATTGCGTGCTCATGCGAATGATGTTTCTCGTTTGAATAAATTATTATGAGTTGAAAAGGAGGGTGCTACCTATGACAATCGTTCGTGAAAACAGTGGCTAAGACATTTTTCAGTGTGTGAGCTCCTCGAAAACGAAATATTTTAACCTCGAATTTAGAAAAAAAAGAACGTATGGGACACGAAAACGAGAAAACGGTGCATCCTCAACAGTGCTGCACCCCTCGCTGTCCTTACTTCATAGCAGAGTAGGTGATTGCGTGTAGTGATAAAGTTCGATCACTTAACCAAGTTTCATTGACAGCCAATCCCACCGAGTGCTTGCCGCTATACCCATATTTCAAGTACACCGCCACAAACCAATTACGTGTTTGGTTGACGTCTTTGTCTTTTGACATCACGTCTCCCTCTCTTTCTTTCTTTCTTTCTTTCTTTCTTTCTTTCTTTCTTTCTTTCTCTATCTCTCTCTGGATTACCTACCATACAGGCGAAGGCCAGGCATGTGCGTCGATACCATAACTGCCCGACAGCAGCGTCAACGGCGTAGACTCGAACACGGCTCCAGTGTCCGTGTAATCGCCATCGTAACTGAGAGCACTAGGCAGAAATGATGGAGCGAACGCCGAAAGGTCGGGCATCACGACAACGGAGCCCGCACAGCCACGCACATTACTAGACGAAATCACAGCCGTTCGCGACGACAAGCGGAACTCCGTATACCCGCGTCCCAATTCGCAAGCGAGAACAGATGCTCCCATAGAACAAGCGAGAGCCTTTCACTGCACGCTCTGCATCGTTTCCCGAGGGATGGAGAGCGAGAGAAGATGTCAGGCCGAGGGAACAACAACAACCACTGGCGCACTCACAGAACACGGTGATCTGGCGAATCGCTCGGACGCACGGCCGACTGCGCGCGTTGAAGCGAAGACGCGCGCTGCCGGGTGCGGGAAAACAACTCCGTCGTTTCGAGAAAGAAAAGAAAGCATCCAAGGAAAAAAAAAAAAAACTTAACGGAGACGCCAAGCAACACCAAAGAGAGAGGGCAGGAGGTGTCAAAAGAAAGCTTAGAGCGGCGGCGGCTCACAGTCCCCGTGCTCTGATTGCGCGTAACCCCATTGTCGAAGTATCCCCGCCGTGGCCCGCCGCTCCTTTTGCGAGCCCGCACGATCGAAAAAAAAGAGAGCCGCTCTGCAGGAACGGGTGCCCGGAGCGCACAACGTTCCTTTCTTTTTTCTCGCTTCCTCTTATCCGAAACTGCAATTGACGTTCGGCGCGCCTTCTCCACTCGCGCCGTTGTCTCGTCGTCATCCTAATGCGCTCAACCACCTCCTCCCGCTACGAGCAGCGGCAAAGGCCTCCCAGCAATTGTGAGCGACGCTCTCGGCGCATCCCGAAAATCGAGTGTTACCGACGTATCCTGCCGTGCCGTTCCTTTCTCTTTCGATGGAGCTCACAGGAAAATGCTGCTGCTAGGAGGAGCCGACGCATGGTTCAACGCGCGCCGCGTACGAAAATACGGGCGAACTCGCACCCGTACGCATATACGGCACATTACACTGTACGCAGCAGCGTGAGCGTCACACATGGCGAATCCGGGCACTGGACACGTCCTGGCACTCGATTCTTGGCGCACCAGTGCACGCGCTAAGACGTCGTTTCATTTTTCCTTCCAGCTCGAGCGCACGTCCACGCCCTCTTTCGCTTTCCCCCCTTCCAGCTGCCTCCCATTCCGAGACACCCGCGTCGCATGGATGGCGCGCAGCAGTTGCTGCAGCCGAGTGCTCCCGCTGTTCAAATGATGCGGTACGGAAGGCGGGCATCGCGCCGAGCGCTTCCTGGGACCTTCGCCGCCGCCAGCCGCTGCCCTTGCGGGAAATCAATGGGAAAGCGTCTTTGGCGGCAGCAGGCCAGGGCGCGCATCATCAGCGTTGCATTTCGCACCAGAGCTGAGCCGCGGCGGCCACGCTGATCCCCGCCCTCCGCCACCCCGGGCTTCCAGCAAAGCGCCTCTTCCCCACAAGCGCGCGCGCGCGCGCTTCTACCACCACGATGATGATGACCACGCGATGGTCCACTCGCACGCTTGCCGGGCCATCACGCCTAGTGCCGACACCACTCTGCGAACTGTTCGTCGTTAGGGCCGGGGCGGAGGGCGCGATCGCCTCCCCCCCCCTTCCCCGCTTCTTTCCCCTGCTCCATTTTCGCGTCCTCCCCTTCGCGTAGAACGGGCCTGTGCGTTTGCGGCAAGGGCAAGCTCGTTTGCGGGACGCGTCGCTTGCGTGGTCCGAGGAATAGGGTGCCGATTGTGCGGCGCCACCAGCTCAACACCGAGTGTTCTTCATGTTCTTTATCCTCACTCGTCTTCTTCCTTCACGGAGAATGCTTCGTTAAGCAGCGCGCCCACTAGGAGTGTGAGGCCAAAGTGCGCTTTCTGGATGCCGGTACTGCTGCTGCTGCTGCTGCTGCTGCTGCTGCTGGCATCAGGAGCAGCAGCAGGCGCTCATGGCTACCTCCCTCCCAGAGCCGCTTGTCTTTCTCGCACCCGCCTAGCTCTGTAAAAAAAGACTGCCCCTTTGTTTGCGCGCGGCTCAATGGACGGCAACGACGACCGTGCAAGGCGGCACGCTCCGACGGATGGGGGCGATTCTCGGCCGACCGGCGACGTTAGCGCGGCGCCGATGGACGCCTGCGAAAAGAGCCGCCACTCTTCTTCGTGGGTCCCTAATGACGACCGCCTCTGTAGGGATCGAGTGTGGCGGCCGGCTGAGTAAGAAAAAGAGCAGCACTTTTTGTTGTTGTTGTTCACTTCTTTCTTTCATTACACGTGGCCCGCGCTGACGACGCCACGTGGAAAACACATCAAGGGTGACGGTGGCGGCGCAAGAGCGACGGCTGCAGCGGCAATAAAGCAGGCCCGCTCTTCTCTTCGTCGTGGGAGACCGGGACACTTGTGCGCACCAACCAGAGCCGCGGGCTGTTCTCTCAGTGTTGGCGTGCCGCTACTCCTATAGGACTCGAGCAAAAGAAGAAGCGTGCGTTCGTTTTCGCACCGGAGGACCCTCCACGATGAGTTAAGGAACTGGCGGCAGCCGAAGTAGTGCAAAGCCGCACGACTGTGCGGAGAAGGGGGGGGGGGGGGTCTCGATGGAGGAAGAGTGAGTTGCCAGGCCATTTCGGGGTGACGTGAACGGGCCTGTCCGTGCACTTCCTTCATCACCGCAAACCGCGACGTGGGCGTCGCGAAGGGAGAGCTCCACGTTGATTAGGCGGGCGCGCGTCGGTGTGCTCCTCAAAGCCGCGGAAATGCGAACATAGAGAGGAGCGTGTAAAAAGAAAATCGTGGGGTTTATACTTGGGAATGGGGCGGCTACGCATGGGCCACGACGGGACGAAGAAATCACCCCTTTTCATGGGCTCGCTCGCAGCTGGTTGCCGTTAGCCTATACTCCTCTCCTCATCGTCTCCTACTTCATCTTGAAGCGAACCGAGCGCCTTTGATATGCTCCGGTTGTGAAGACGTCCGCTCAAAGGCCAGCCCGTATTCTGCGCCGTCGCAAACAGGGTCGACGCACGAAGATGGATTAACGCGCGAGTTCCAAGTCACAGCAGGCCTCGGAGCGCGATTTTCATGCAGAGCAAGTGCAATATCGTTGAAGGACTACACTCGTTTTTGTTTGTGCTAGTTTAACTCGATGAAATCGGGCCGTGCGCTAGTGTACACGTGACTTCAAGCGTTCTCTATATCTGGCTCCGCTTCGCGCGCTTGTTGACGATTCTCGGCGTGCTCGTAGCGAATGTTTACCGCACATCGAGAAACATGGCACTGAGAAATCAAAAATAAAGAAGAATGTGTTAACGAGTAACCGGATCTCTCTTCGTGAGCTAAGTCATTGCGCACGGTTTCCCAAACACGTAAAGTTGCCAAACATTCAGCTTTTTAGTACTTTTAGCAAGGGCAAGGCACACCGCATCGTTCGTACATTACATCGAAACTGTGTGTCGCTAGAAACAACCTTTTTGGCAAGTCAGCTTCACGAAACTTCGGCTTCGGCGACGCTCCCTGTTCAATCAATTCTCGTTACTCTAAATCTCCATCATACCCGGACTTCTCTTTTAGCGAAGATGTATATGATTCATCGTATGCATGTATTACGCGAAGAGTACCCAACCAGCAGCTGACTCTGTGTGTGTTATTACAGAGCTAAGGATAAACATAGAAAAGTTATGTATGTATATATATATATATATATATATATATATATATATATATATATATATATATATATATATATATATATATATACATATATATATATATATATATATATATACATATATATATATATATATATATATATATCCCTTAAAGCAAAATTATCACGAAGGCAAAGTGCATTCATTTGTCTCGCCGTCAATCATTTCTGTTCTGTTCTGTTCCGTTCTGCTCTGTTCTAACTGTTCCGCTGTGGAAAGGTTGAGGTCCATACCGCCTAGGCTACTCCATATCAATAAGTTCTGCAGCGAGAAAAAAAATAATACTGAGTGCACTGAATAAGCACCTGTGATAGACAGCCAGGGATTGATATGTATGAATTGTGTTAGTGCGTATACTGACAGTAGAAAAGGGAGGTGTGCGTGTGAACAGTTTATGACTATGTGAACTGGTGCAAGCAAACTGTGCATTAGCAGGATATTTGAACTGGTTACAGTGTGCTATTATGTTTTTTCAGATTGTTCATTTTTGTGCACCGTCAATCATTTCATGTAGTTCATTGTTCAATCATTCAAAGCTACGTTACATTACCTTTTGTAGAACATTGTGGCTCTCTAGAAATGTCAATGAAAGGTTAATAATATTTTTCTATTATTATTATTATTATTATTATTATTATTATTATTATTATTATTATTATTATTATTATTATTATTATTATTATTATCAAACGACCTTAAGCTACACTTTGGTGTTCAACCACCATCACTTCGCGTATTGCGCACCTTAGGTTTCGGTCTTCTCAGCACTGAAAATAAAGCGAGCTTGCATCTAATATATCAAAGTCAAAACATTACCAGGAACGACAGCCATGCAGTCACTGATTCACGCCTAAGACTGCCCTCAAGTTATTGTATACCACAGTGCTCCCCGCGTCGGAAACTTATACGAGGACTCAGAGCGTAACGTGCCGCTGATAGAGGTCGGCAGCATGTATAGAAAGATGTGGACTAACTAAACTATGTTGTAGCTCTACGCCTAACGTTTTACTTGACTTCATCAACGCAAATGAACTTGAAACAACATCGGAAATCCGCGAAATATCCTATGACTTATTGCGTGTTCTTCGACTAGAGATCTTCTGATACAGTAATTTATCATTTCGTTATACATATTGCAATGCGGATACAGAAGATTATTTAAACGAGGGTCCCATAGTAGAAGACTGCAGGGTTAATAATAGTCAACAAGAAGTCTAAAAAAGGAAAACTGTGAGCAGGTGAACAACAGAAAGAAAAGAAAACGCAAAAAGCACAGCTAGTATCCAATAGGTAAAGTACACATATAGAAACACAGGAACAATGAGAAACTGAAGAAAAGCTAAGAACTAATTATAACACAACTGATGCATTGTGATGATCCGAACGAACAAGCTATATAAATAGCGATATATGCTGAGTTGGGTACATTTGCATATGAAAATAAAATGTTTATTAACATACTTGAGTTTATGAAATTATGATGAAGTTTTGATTGACAGGAAAAAGTGATTCCACAGTTCGGTGGCGGCGAATGTCGAGGTCATTTTGCCGTAGTTAGTATATACAATAGGTAAAAAAAATATCAGAGCTGTGTGCAAACCTCGTATCATTATGTGTATGTAGCAAAGGCACACTGTTTCGTAAATATGTGACTAGAGCCTCCAGACTCGTGCACAAAACAAATAAATGCACTATCTTCCGGGAATACTTTCTCATAACACTAGAATTAGCCACGCAATTCACGAAAGTGCACAACGTACAACATTTTTTTGTTCAAAAAAAAAGTCGCAAAAATTTACCGTATACGTTTGTAAGTAATTCATTATTTATAGACATTCACATTCGAATTATAACCACGCATTTTTGTTTTGTAAGGGAAAGATTTTATCATTTGCGTTTGTATTCCCATTACTCGCAAGTCTACGTGCGTGTTTTTTTTTTAGCAATTAATAGTAATTGGCACATTAAATAGCGCTCTTTTTAGAAGCCAATTTCACCAGTGGCCTGCTTCGTATATTCGTTGACAAGCCGAAAACAATTACAACTTTTTGCTTATATTCCGTCTTGCGAGACATTTATTTTGAGCCGCGTCTCACCAACATCTATTTTACCTCCCCTCAAACGATACGCCTCGTGAGTGCTCACGGTGTTTGACCTTCCACCGCTTTATGAAATACCTCATTAATCTTTCAGCATGAGCAAATAGGAAACAGATATCGTTGATTGGATTATGTTCCTCGAAAAGGCGGTAGCGAACGAATGGCAATTAAATTTTTTTTCAATATGCCTGAACTGCACTACAAAGCTTTAGTCAAAAAGAACTGTATGATTATTTCACTGTTGGCAAACGGTGTGGCCTAATTTATTCCAGAAATCTTTTCCATCTCAGCCACAATGAGCATGAAAAGATGACAAAAAATATTGTTAGAAAATTACTTTTTTTTTCTTGCGTGGGTGGGAGCCCGCTTTGAGTACCGCTGTATACGTTGAAGAATCAGAATTAACGTCGCCGCGCTTTGCGTTTCTAATAAAGATCGCGAGTTGATGAGATTGGCGTCATATGATTGGCGTCATGATGAGCATAGCGGCATAACGTCACGCTACGTTTCCTTCGATACGAAGGTGTATCAGGTGCCGCGTCGTCTGGACAATGCGACTAGGCACTTATACGCGCGGTCATTTCATGGTAAGCTGTTCCACAGCTTCGCGTAAGCACGCTCACTAGCGTATTTTCTCTCTCTCTCTCTCTCTCTCTCTCTCTCTCTATATATATATATATATATATATATATATATATATATATATATATATATATATATATATATATATATATATATATATATATATATATATATATATATATATATATGGAAAGCAGTTCATACTTAGGGGCTCGTTTTTTCTGTGTTTGACACAATATTATTAGGCTCTAACAGACAGTAAAGCCAAGGAGAGTATAAGGGAACCTATTAGACCGAATCGTAATGTAAATGTGAAGAAAGAAAAGTGGGTGAGAAGATAACTTGCCGTAGGCAGGAACCTAACCTGCGACCATCGAATAACGCGTTCGATGCCCTGCCACTGAGCTACCACACAGCTATCCCCACAGCCACTTTATTGGGTATCTATGTGAATTTTTTTTAAACGTGGGAGTGTCAGTCGGCGCCACCTGTAGCCATGGCGTCGAGTGAGGTACACTCTTTATAAGCCTGTTTGGCGTCACGTACAACCTGAAGGCAGCAAGTCTGCCAGGCTTGCTGCCTTAGAAAGAGAGAGAGAGGGAATTTACGAACGTTTACTTGAATGTTCTTCTGATTTGGTTGTACTTACCTACAACTATAGTTTTTAGACTCAACGTTAAATATAAAAATAGGTATGTATGCAACATGGGGTTACTGATTGTTTGTGTAGCTTTGTTGCGCATAGAAATATGACGTCCCGCTATGTAGGATATAGGAGGTCCTGCAATGCGGATGTTTAATTATAAGCTATAATTATTCCTGTAGTTATAATTATTCCTGTAGTTATAACTGGTTTAACGGAAGGTATAAGGGAAGATAAAACAAGGAAGATAAGAGGAAGGCACGAGGGAAGATAAGATTTCATAGCCGTACTAAGAGCATTCTAAGTCCGGTCGCTTATTGAAGCGACACCAGTACGGTACGCCGATGCTCCGTGGTGGCCCATGCTTCCAGCGGATTCAAAGAAACGTGACGCCAACTGCTACCAATAAGACGCCTGGTACGACCGTACGCGTATAGACACATTTTCCCGCTCCACGCGGGGGGAGCAATATACTTTTTGCCCTCAATCGTTCCGACTCGCCGTTGTTTTCCGCCGAGTATGCCGGCCCAATAAATTCCTCGCCATACGCACGTATACGTACATTTTTTTCTTTCTCTTCCGTTTCATCTCTTCCAATGTATATATATACGCACGTGCTTTCTTATACCGCCGCTGCAACCTCTCAGTCACCGCCCCACCACTCGGACTGCGATGGAGCGAAAACGCACGGAGCTCTGCGGAAACAGAAATCGAGAAAAACGCGGCAGGCAGCAGCGGTCCGACGGTGATTGCAGATTGAAGTGGAATGGAAGGCCGAAGGGTGCACGGCGATAGAGCGCAATTGCAGGCGCGCGCAGGCGTGATTTATCGGCAGGTGCTATAGATTTCGAGGCGCCATTGCCCGCTCGCCTCGTATAGGCTGAAAAGGGAAGGGGGGTTTCTCGCCGCCGGCGCAGCGACAAAATGTTCGCTACCGCCGGGCCCAGGGCCCGGCAATTGTTGCATCTAGCTGCGGGCTGTATGTGAGCGCCGAGGCAATTTTGTATCGATTGTAAATGCCAAGTGCGTCGTCGCTATGTGCGAGGCCACAGCTTTACAGGCTCCGCAGTTTAAGGTGAGGAAAAAGAGAAAGGGACATATGCTCGTAGAGCTATCTTTTGTATTTTCCTCTGTGCCCATGCATGGGGGTACAGTGCGAAAGCTATTTCTCTATTTCTCTCTCTTTAACTTCATTTCTCTTTATGCATTGAGCAAAAGCAAGCTATCTCTTTCACTGACATCGCTATTTGGCTCTCCTTTCCCTTTACTCTCTATACAACTTGCATTTTCATAATATCGAAGTGATACCCAAGTTTCTGTATCACAGCTACTGCTATTCCAGCCCTTCCCACCCCCACTCCGCTCCCTTCTATCCAATATCTCGCGCCTATCTCATTCCACAGGCGAAAAATGAGAAGGAGAGAAACATGTCAGCACCGCGAGAGAACGTCTGGCAGATAGAAAATCAGTCAATAGATAGCGGTTTTTTTTTCTTTTTCCGAACATTACGAAACGAACCGGCGTACCAACGAACAAGGAGACATATAAAAAGAATGCGGAAAAAGTGGAGTACGGAAGCAAGAAAACTGAAGTGAAGATTTTAGCGCAGGCAGATGAAAAGGGAGAAGATTGGGGGGAAAAAAGGCGAAGATTGGGCTCTCGGCTGTTTTTGTTGCGAGGTACTGCCTGCGGTTTTCTAGAAAATAGAGGCTGCGGGAAAGGTGCAAATGGATGATCAGGCACGCGTGTGCCGTTGCGCTGCTGCGATTGGATGCAGCCGCAACAACAAACATCACGGCGTTATACACAGCTCGCTCGGCCAATGTGGAAACAAGCGCCCTCGCTACAAATCTCACTTGGAGAGTCGGCGGTCGTGATTTCTCCGTGGGCGCCGCTGGAGTCGAGATACGGTGTCGGTGTTCATCCTATGCGAGCTCGCTAACGTAAATACGGGGGTAAACGGCAGGAAGATTGCCCGGAAGCAGTTACTAATTCTTAGAAAAGGCAATATGCGATCGATATACTACGCCTACCAATTCTAGCTACTGCCCAACCGTTGTACGCCGTACATTTGTATAGCGCGAACTGGCCCCCAAATACGTCAATCCTCCTTTTTATGTAGATGCCTAAACAATGAATTTGGCTTTTTTTCTTTGTTTTCGAAGAACAATGTGCTACAATTCTTCTATATAGCTCTAATTTTCTTTTTCAACGCTTCTTGATCTCGTTCATCGCGTCTGATTAACGAATAATATGGGAAATCTGCTACATTATACTTAGGAGATACACGTTAGGGTAAACTTACGGTGCTCATGCAAATAAAGATGCAAGGGAGAGAGCAGTAGCGTCATAGGCTTGATGACACTTGCACGTTACTTTGGAAAGCCTTCCTCGCTTTGTTCCTAATTCAACAAAGATGGTTCGCAGAGCTGGCAATTCTACAGGCTTCAAGGAACAACTCACCGTTGCAACAACAGTCATTTTTTTTTTTTAACGAAGACGATGCAGCACTACCTGGACAGCATGCATGGTGCTTATTGTTAGTTGTTAGACTCGAGCTGTTACGAAACTTGAACGATTGCTGCATCACAAACAAGTGAGGAAACGTACACAATAGCGAGAAACAGAGACACTCGAATTCTGCAGACCTGTCGCGCTATTCTCGCAACTCATAACTTTCAAGCTCCAGACATCGGGCAACAACAATACCACCACTTCTCGTCGAGGTGGCGCAACAATCACGGCTCTTGGAGGAAATATAGCACCTGAAAGCACCGAAGGCCACCTGGCGTTTCAATTCGTCCGGGAACCAGCAACGCCATCGCCGACCATACACACGCTCTCAAGTCCTGCAGGGCCGGCTTCTTCACCCGTATCGTCCTCGTCAATCCGTGGCCCTAAGCCACGAAGAACGGGAGGCTATGTACGAAACTCTGGCAGGGATCACCGGAATTGCGCGACTGCATCCAATAAAGAAGCCAAGGCGAAGAGAGCTTCGGATAGAAACGACACAACGTCGAACGAAGCTTTCACCATCGCCCACATTGATAAGGACGCCAGAGTGAAGAAAAAAAAAAACAAGCCATAAAACAACGTTATAGATGGGAAGAACAGAACGCTGAGAGGCAAGCGACGCGAAAGGCATTATGCGTTCTCCTCAGCGAAACCAAACTGCGTCGTGATCCGTGAAGCTTAGCGAGAAATGCGGGTGCCACGAAAGAAGGGAGCGGGAGCGGATTGAAGGGCAGGGTAGGACTCGTCGAGGCTACCTTCCTCCACAGAATCAACGCAGACAATTGTATCCAATTCTCTCTGCCCCACTGTACATTTATTTATATGGGAAAACGAAGCCGCAGCCAACGCACGCGCCTTACTCTCTGAGGAAGGGGATGCATAGAAGAGGGCTCCACCGCTAAAAACAACCACCCCAACAAACCACAACAACTGCTCTCGGAGTGCGGGAAGGAAGCTGCTTGCCTCAGGAGCGAGGGATGTCGGTGCTCCAGTCTGCGGGCTGCTCGACGTGTACAGGCACGGGGAGAAGCTCTCGGCGAGAAAAGAGAGACCCAGGTGCCGCAATCCCGCGTCGTTCCTCGTTGCAAATCCGGGCGTTTGTCAATGGCTCGAGCTTGAAGCGGTAATCGGCAATGCTAAGCTAGGGGGGCCTCCCTGCGCTGGCATCGGTTCGATGCTCGCTTTTGCAATATACCTCCTCGTGGCTTCTTCTACTCTGCACGCGAAGAGCGGGTGCCCGCGTTAGTGCCGATTCGCACGCACGCACAATTGCATCTCGCGGACAGAAAGAATACCACGGCAGGCCGCTAGCCACGCTTGGATGCAGCTGCACCAGTGCCAAGCATTGAACAACTCACGTTGCGCCAGCCTTTGTCGTCATTCTCGCGAGGGGTCGATGGTTTCTTCTTTCTAATTCCCATTCTCTATCGTTTTCCTCGGCTGCCTGCCCGTTGTTCAACCCTCGTATAAAGTTCTCTATGTGCTACACGCTTGAAGAGAAACAACGCGCAGTCCCTGTTGTTTCCTTTTACGGTCAGCCGAAAAAGGCAACGCGCTGGCGCTTCGCGTCGTCGCCTCGCCCCTCCAAGGCACGGAAGGCGCCCGTACGCACCAAAGAGCAGGCAGCAGTCAGCCCCAGAGCCGCGGCGCGCAAGCAAGCCAGCCGATGATGCGCGCCGCTGCACTCAAACGATCCGCGATCACGCCACGGCCTGGGCATGAAGCGCCCGCGCTGCATGCGTTCCTGGACGCCGCCACCCCCTCTTGCATCTTCGCCCCGTCACCTCCATAACGCCGTCTCACAAATAGTACGGCGGCGCCAAAGCCATCGTCATCCGCAACGGCGAGTTCGTGGGCCATGCTCCCTCATCGCGATGCTGCGTGCGGTGATTCCGTGCGTCGCCGCCACACTTTCGCTCGAAAGACGACGAGAAAGTGTATCACGCGAACGGAAAATCAAACGACGAGTAAGAAAGAACAGTGGAACAACAAAAAAGAAAAGCAGAAAGCGTGCGAGTGCGGCCCTAAAAGTAAGGCGCCGGTCCTTTTACGCAGGGTATATAGCGTGCCCTGGACCCCTCTGGCCTTATGCTGAAGCCAAGCCGACGCAGATCTACGCCCCTCGGACTCACGTCTGTGTGACTGAAAAAGAAAAATCGCAGAAGCGAAAGGCGAATCGCCGTAGCTGGGGCTCAAGAAGAAGATCCAGGCGGTGTGTACTGCGGCGGGGCAAACGGCACGGACATGGCGAGGCATGAGAGAGCAGCGCTTGAGACTTCGGAGAACGGCACGCCATTATTCACGGCGTTCGAGCTTAGCTGGCTGGCCAGCGGTGCAGGAGGTCTACCCCGCGTGCCGACACCACCGGCGGTGAGGACAAGAAGAAAAACAGAAGCGGTGGTTGTGCGCGCTAACAGCAAGACCTTGTGGTCCGAAGCGCCCAAAGTCGTGGGAGCAGCACAAGCTGTCAAAGCTGCTTTTCTTGGCAAAGGGCTCCTCTTAGTTCCCATTCTCACGCATCGGTATGCCTGTGCATTCGCGGGATCAAACTTCATCTCTGAAAGCTGGCGTATATACTATAGCATGCAGCCGGTGTTCGAGAAATAAGACATGTGGCGTTGCGTGCTCGCTTTTTCAAACCCCCAATGAAGGCGCTGTGAGTTCTTTTTTTTCTTGCTGCCCCAAACTTTTGCCAGCTCGATTTCTGAGATTCAATTGTAGCTAGAATGTGTGGAGGGATATGTGGAATACAGGCCGGGAAAGACGATAAACATACATCGACAGCCGCTTGGGAATGGGTGCTTCTGCAGACGCCAATGGTGTGCGTGTGAAGTTATCGTTAGTCGCGCCATACGTGGTCTTCTCAAGAAAAACAATCACACAAGGACATTCCCAGGTTCAATTTCTCCGCAGTCGCTCCAAAGGAAAAAAAAATTAATGGGGAAAAAAAAGTGCGAAGGACTCAAAAAGAAAGGGCCACGTATACCTTCACATATACTGTATAAAAGTGCACCGTATCTCGGATGGTGTTTTATTGGCAACCAGTTCCTGAAACACCCAAAGTGCACGATTGCAAATCGATGGGAACTGAATATGCAAATTCACGATACAAGTTGGACGCTACGTGAGTTTCTCTTCGCGCGTCGTTTCGAAAGTAGCGACAGGTGGTATATGCCTCTACTGTCCTAACCCTACATGGTCACTATAAAGTGTGTACGCGCTGCCAATCTGCCTATTCGATCTCTGTTTTTCGCTCCCCGTGGCTTTCCTTCTTCTTCTTTTTCTTTTTTTTTTTGTTTGATTTGGCAACATTCCCGCGCATGAGTGCGCGACATATAGCTTCGGTGGAGGTCCGTGAATGCCGACTTTCCGAAAGAGCCCCTACGTTTCGTTAGAAAACGCGGCGGGGACACACAACAGCCGGCACAGTCCACTGCGGGAGATCTCAGCGGGGCAAAGTTCAAGCTCGTGTCAGCTCTGACCGGCCGTCTATGTGCTCAGCATCTACTTGCAAGATCCGGTGTATACCATATCTTCACGCGTCGAACAGGCATCAATACCTCGAGTATGCATCGATGTTCACACTGTCTTTTGTATAGAGCTGCAGATGCGTCAGGTTTTAAACTTATAAATCTGTTATAGTAGAAGAGCAGCGCAGAACACAAACAATGACATGAGACACAGTTCGGGTTTCTGCTGCTTTCACATGTCGAGCGATCGTTGAATCTCACGCTTACTTTAAACAGACGGTGATGCGCCGTGAGTAAAATAAAACCAGCCCGTAAAGATAAACATAAATTAGTTTCTAACACGATGATTTTGTGTCTCGTTGTATGTTTTAAGCACGCTGACAGTACACCAGAGCGAAGATGTGTGTGTACTACTTAGTTGAAAGCCTACAAGTTCTGAAATATTCATGGATCACGATGGTATGTTTTATAGATATAGTTTGTTTGAAATTCAAGGGAATAAGCTGTCGTTTCGTTTTGTTCTGAAACACGCATTCGCGATGCCGTTCCCAAGACGAGGTAAATGGAAAGTGGCTATCGTAAGCCTCATACACTGAACACTAACATTTATATAATTGATTCCCCTACATCGCATCTGCAGCGTTAGGCGATTAATCATTGTTGAATAGGGTTTTCTTGTAATACTCTGTTATGAAAGTAATATGCTTCTTGTAATTATATACACATACATATCGACGTCGGTTCACATCAATAAATGTGCGAGCTTATAGGCTTCTGCATAATGACCGCACAGGCAGTTATATCCTCCATCAGCGAAATTATGGTATACACCGACTACCTCCTCCTGTCCTGCAGCATTTCGAGCAGTTTCATTGGCGCGGCTGCTTTCCAGCCTAATCCGCATGCGGCCAGCATTACTGAAACGATCCAAAGTGGTATATCTCCCTTTGAAATCTCATACAGCGTCGTTACAGAGATTCGTGTGCCCGCATTTTTAACGAGGATCCGATTTGAGTACGTGTTTCACAGCATGCATGCACTCTAAGAGTCCTATACCACCGCCAGTTCCATATCTTCTCTTTGCGTGCTGTCCCTTTATTAAGATTCTGTGTTCACATAACTCTTTGAGATGTTGCTAGAGAAGGTCGAAAAAAGTGACTCAGTGTAACTTATCCCGTGACCTTTAGCTCAAATCTGTATGTAGCCTTTCCAGGAGGGACTTTACCACGACAGTCCGAGTGATAATGTACAGGCAGCATGGCACAGATACCATATTGGGGTGCTGATATTCAGATTTTCAAAAAGCAATAGCTCCGGTAGTTGGATAACAAATTTCATTTGCCGTTACCTGCCACTCGAAGTTCGTCAGCCATTATTGGCTATAATGGCGTCAGTCATTAATGGCGTCATGCTATTATTGGCGTCATGTATAATGGCGTCAGCCATTAGTGCTATACCGCCCACGCTACGTGGGCGGTACAGCACGAACACCACTTTTCCACTGGGTGCACTACCATCAAAGGCTTTGGAAACAGATCTCATGCTGGTCATTTAAAGTATATTGAATATAGTCGGTATGCTCCCCTAATTAACGATAAAATAAACGGCAAGAATGCTAAACGGAAAGGCTGGTGCGGTCTTTATGAAACGGGAGCACACGCGCCGAGTGATAAAAGACACTTATTTCATTCAACACACACTACACTCATCCATGCATGATTTCCTTCACTTTCAAATTCTCCGATGCTCCTCCGATGTTTTTTTATGAGGGGCTCATGCAAAGAACCCAACAGTACGCAGCACGTATTATGGCAGCACCCATCAGGGTCATGTAACAATGGTCTCGCTGAGAGGACTACTGCTAGCAAGGAGTCTTAAATTAATGTTTTCGTTCGTTCGTTTGTTTCTTTCTTTTTCATGTGTATGTCTGTTTGTTCTAGTTTGTTTACTTTAGAAATTGTGCTTCAATCTGCGTTCTTATTTGCTGTATGAAGGAGGCTTGCGACATAACATTCTCTTTTAGTCATAAACGGGCTAAGGCCCGCATTCGCAAACCAACCCCATCTTTATCTCGCGTTTTCTTTATCCGTTTGGTGCTTTTGATAAACAAAGTTCGTAAGTATTCACAAACGCTTCTTGTATCTATCTTTTTTCTTGTTACCCTTCTTCAGTCCTTATAATGAACGTAGAAAGCAGAGAAACTTAAGTAAAGCATAACAAAAAGATTAGGTTGGCTTGTGAATATGGGCCTAAGTCATTTGATCTACTCTTTCAGCTCTGCGCCCGTTTATTCCGGCAGCGGCTGCCCCCTTGACTGCCGAGAGCCCCGGGCTTGATGCCGAATATCAGTGTCTTATTGCATGTAGGCCCGTGTGCTCAAATTTTAGTGCACGTTGAAGAACCCCAGGTGGTCGAAATTTTCAGACTCCTCCTCTACGGTGCATCTCATAATCATATGGTGCTTTTGGGACGTTAAACCAAGCGTATAAATCATCAATCATCAATCAATCAGTGCCATAATGCAACCTCGCCGATGGCATATTAAACAATGTCATAACAAAAACGACATCAGTGACAACCAGGGCGGAAAAACATCGTTGACTGCACGACCAAGACAGGCAAACAACAACGAGAGCATGCTGCACGAAGACAGTGAGGACATGAGAAAGCGGAAATGTATCGTGACGACTGCACACGAAACACACGTACTATTGTCAATGATCATACGGAAGCGAAGTATCTTAGGACGTAACATCAAAAGCGTTTACCGTCACGCGCTCAACTTCTGCCACTCTAAACGAGAATGAGATATGTTTAAGATCGTTAAGACTGTACTGCTGTTGGCTTGACCTCAATTTCTTTAAGTCGATGACAGAGAAGTCAGCCGTTCCCACAAATAGCCACTCGTGTGAACGGTGACAGCGTCGCGGAAGCACAACGGAAACGCCGTTGAATTGTCTATATTAGCACAATACGCAACTTACACCACAACGCCGGTTGCCTCAGTGACAGCAAGCAAACTAGGATACAACACGTTGACAACGAGCTCATTTCAATCCTGTAATGATTCAAACACGTGACAGCGAACACGAAACTACAGAGTTCTGCTATTTGATTTATCAAGGCAGGAAAATTAAGCCTTCACCCTCCGACGAAAAAAACAAAACAAGGTGTTGCATACGCGGAAGATTGCAAAATTGGGAGTTTACTTATCCGTCACGAATACGATCTCTCTTAATGTAGTATAAGCGGTCGCACGAACATCAGAAACAGGTCAGTGAACATTTCCTGTAATAGATGCTGTTCCTTTTCGGGCGTTCCATCGTTGCCTTCCTACGCTTCAATCGCTGCTAGACGGAAGACAACGGCCACGTTCGTTTGTCGTCGACGTACGTGCGGCTCACGATTCCTGTGTGCATCAAGCGCAGAAGGAAGAGACCAGCCCTTGCTTTTTGGATAGCAGCATCCCCGTTCGCTCTTTCATAATTTTTTTACACCACTGCATAGCTCTCTGTGTGCTTCTTGGTTCGTGCAGATCGTGCTTTTTCACCCTTCATTTTTACCAACACCCGCTTGCCTCAGAGCTATAGTTGGCGGTTGTCTACGGCATGCCGCTGTGACGACATTTATATAGACGTGAGGTTGCCATCTTGAATAACTAAAACAAAACGCCCCTTGCGGTTTTTTGTAAGTGCGTTACGTACTAAAGGCTTAATTTCAGGGAACGTGACCCCGCAGGTCGCGGGATCAAATCCCGGCTGGGGCGGCTGCATTTCCGATGGAGGCGGAAATGTTGTAGGCCCGTGTGCTCAGATTTGGGCGCACGTTAAAGAACCCCAGGTGGTCGA
This sequence comes from Rhipicephalus microplus, assembly GCF_043290135.1. NCBI lineage: Eukaryota > Metazoa > Arthropoda > Arachnida > Ixodida > Ixodidae > Rhipicephalus > Rhipicephalus microplus. Next base: position 228,868,840 of record NC_134701.1, read on the forward strand.
AATTTCCACTATGGCATCTCTCATAATCATATGGTGGTTTTGGGATGTTAAACCCCACATATAGATCAATCACGGAACGTGACCACTCACACATCAAGTAATAATCAAGACTGAAAAACAAAGCACACTCTGAATATTTCTAACCCGAATGGATGCGAGGTAATCGTGATTTAAGTCGTCTATAGCAAATATTATAGCCAACTTCACTGAGAACTACATTGTGTTTCTGGCTAGCAAAGCGTCAGGGTAAACGCGTTCGCAAATACTCGACGAATTGGCGATTCCCAATCATTATCCACACTTGGATTGGTGGATATAGCAGCCCACTTGCTTACTTCTCAATGCCCCGTCCCCACCTGCACGAGCTGAAACGGTGTTAGCATTCTCGGACGGCACACATCAAATATATCGTTTACTCTAGCAATTTCATTACACACCGCGCTAACCTTACTGGCTACGTTGCGAAGCTCGGCTATATAGGCGGTAGGTTTGATTACGAGCGTAGCTGCCAAATTTGGATCGGGATGAGCAGTGATCCCTCACCTATACATACATTTATATGCTCGTTAATAGACGCCAAGGAGCCAACTCGATCCGGAGTTTCTCCACTAAGGCTTGCTTTGTTAACTTTTTCGTAGCTGCAAAGTATGCTGCAAAGTATGAAATGCGGCAGTTTTTCAGGGATCATCACCAAATTTCCATAACTGATAACCTCAAAATTTTGAGGAGAAAACAACGGCGCTTTTTTTTTTCATATGTGGGAGCCCGTTATCTGTTTCACGTGTTCTTGGCTGCGTCTTGATTCTGATTTAGAAGCGAATGTGGCATTGCGCTCTTAAGTACACAACGCATGCAGTACCCGCTTGCCTGACTGACCAAAGTGATCGATGTACAGGCCCTGAATGTTCCGGCCACCACACGCCGGCTATCGCGCAACGTGAAACGAAATGAACGCGCCACCGCTGGCTGCGCCAAAAGTGGTTCGAAAATGTGTTCTACACATGTATTGCTTTTATGTCTTCTTTGGTTTTTTTTTCCTCCCTTTTTTTTTCGGTTCTTGAAGCCGTGTAATACGCCCTCCAAGAAAATTGCTGTATTCGCACGTCCGATATGCGCCACCGATTATGCAATCAGCAGACCGTATACTGGCCGGCGAGCCTCTCAAAACTGTCTGGCTCCATTTGACATACAATATAAAGCCGAAAAGTGGAGGAGGGGGAGAAAGGAAAGCGGTGGGTACGATTGTGTGTTTGTAAGTGTGCGTGTTGTGTGCATGGTGGCAGGCCGGGAAAAAGAGCCGATTGGGGGGGGGGGGGGGGGTTGCACCATCCGCGCGGCGCCTGGCCGGAAACGGGAGCAGCGCCTGTTGTGGCAGCGCGGATTAAAAGGGAAAACGAGACGGCGGCTTGCGCCCCGGAGAAGAGCGCTAGTCAAAGAAACGGCGCTACCGTATAAGAGACGTACGCTGCGGTAAATATACGACAAACAAATGGAGTGAGAAAGAGGAAAGATTAGAGCGAAGAGAGAAGGGCAGGGAGGGCAAGGAAGAGCGGAGAACAGGGCGTCCCTGGGTTCTCCGGCTATAAATTATGGCGTAATCTGGGATTCGGCCTGCGCAGCTATACGTTATAACGTGCCTCGCTGGCCGGTTCGCTGCTTTTCGAGCCGCAGCGGCCAGCTAGGCACGAGTGCTTTGGAGCCCCCAGTGCTCTCCTTGGCACGGGCTCGCCTGCCTGCCTGGCGGAGCTGTGAGGCCGCGGCAAAGTTGTGAGCTCAAGCGAGAAGGGCTACACACACGCGCACACAGGCTGAGGTGTGTGTGTGGGCCGTGAACGGGTGGCGTGTGGTGGGGTGGGGGGATACCGGAGGAATCGGCCGTGACTAGGGGAGGACCGAAGCAGAGTTAGCAGGAAAGAATGAACAGAAAAAAAAAGAAAGAACACCTCTAGAATTGCGCGAAAACGTGAAGAAAGCTGACGTTCAAGGCCCGCAAGCTCTTTTCGGGGGTGTCAAAAAAGCTTCTCTTTTTTTCATTTTTTTCATCTTTGGCGTCGAGAAACAAAAAAAAAGGGGGGGGGGGGGGGGGAAGGACCGAGCAAGAGAGAATCGTTGCTGAGAGAAGTGTAACGCAAATAGTATGGAGTTGCTGAGTATGGGCTCAACTTTTCTGCGGGCGCAGCAGGCGTTGTTCGAAATCAGGACGCATGAATCACGCGGGCCTCGCCATTTTCGCTCTGCGCACCCTTTCGGCTCTATTTAGCCATTAGTCACCCGTTCTCCTCCTCAATGCTCGCTCTTTTTTACAAACAGTGTTCTGAGCACTTACTTAAAAAGCAACCCGTGAAATTGCAAGGCTGCTTTCGGATAACACGCTTACAATCGCCTTAAAACGCCAACCTTGCATCAATGGAGAGAAAAAAAGAAAGAACGAACGTGATAAATCAATATCGTATACTGATTACTCAATCAGTGTGGCTGACTTCTCAATCTGTGGTTCTCCCTCGCTTCCTTTTTCTTTCTTCTAGAAGGGTCATATAAATGGGTAGTCGCCATTCAAAATAGAGTACAATAAAAAAACTACGCATTAGGTTATAGTGCTTGCGGTACTTTACCTAAGCCACGTCCGTCACAAAAATGCTCAAGAACATGTTAAGTCAATGCAAAGGTCGGTGTTACATGTGCGTTTATGAATGCATAAGTTCCAAGTGGCAGAGCTTCTCTTAGTACCTTATCCCCTAAGGTTATGTAGTTACTCAGCTGCATTGGTTTATGGGCTTGCCGTCTCTTTGTGAATATGTTGAATTCTACGAACAGTTAGCACACAGTTTTGCAAACTACGCTAGCGTAAAAATTGCATTGTCAAGACGAACTCGTACCTCTATCACGGAGTTTATAGACGTCAGAATAGACATCGGCTTGTACGACTCAAAATGTTCCAAGAAACCCTCTGCAACACAAGTGCGCATCTCTAATATAGCGTTTGTATGACGCTCATTAACACTTTGCGTAAAATGATTATTATCTTCTACGTGTACAATGGGGTCTTTATCTTCTGACGTACATACGTGGGACAAGCACAGCGAAAATGCACATACCTAGATTCTATGCCGTTTAGTTCAAGTGACAGAATCAATGCAGAAAGAAGGAGGTGTTCGCACTCGTGCGTTCATGCTGTTTCAGAGAAGCAAAAAGCTAACAAAGTGTTTTTGTGCCGCTGAACCAGTGAAATCACCTCAAACTACGGGGCCTAATCAGCTTCGCCCTGTGGTGGCTCCAAATTGCACGCAATTATTTATTACTTGAGCTGCTACGCAGAGTACAAGATTGATGGCGTTATACAAAACTGTCGATCCTTAGGCAAACTGCATGCGCTCTCGGCATCACGGGTCAGCGACCGTAATACAGTTGCAGTAACACTAACAGCGATCTTGTTTTGTCGCAAATGCGATGCAGTGCATGGCTCGACAATATTCGTTTGATTCCCGCTTGCCCGTGTATAGACATACAATGCACAACACAGAGGGTCTTTTCCACCAAATTTTAAACTTACGTCCCACATCTGACATCAACCTCGAGAGAAGAGTATGGTTCTATTATATTTTATACTAGAAGCATTGAGGAAATGTAAAGTGTTAAAGAAGGTCATCTTACAGCTTTATTTTCTGAAAGTAGCCCACTCGACCCGCTTGTATGTGAATAACTGAACGATGACCATTTTTGAATGGCTACACATGGCACACCTTAATCTTATCTGCTATAACACTCACATTGCAATAAACTCTTCCGATTGATCATTGCGCGACACCCAATGGGAGTCATCCTTCCTTCGCTCATTAGTTCATCTCCTCTTTCAGAATTTTATATCAGATATTTCGAGACTTGCAATCCAGATTTGCAATCAAACGAAAGGAAATAGCAATGAAACGAGAAATAACATAATCGCAATTTTTTTCTCGAAGTCGACAGAAACGCCCCCATCAGGGTTGTTGAGCTGCGAGCACCAACATGAGCACCAGAGGTAAGCTTTGTACTTCGGGCAATCTGAGCCCACATTATTTCCAAATAAGCCTATAACAATCACCTCCGTCAATTATCTGGTACACGTACTGTAGCATGCATTCTCGCTTTGGGGAGAAGAAGAAGCAGTGTCTCTCTGAAAGAAAGGCGAGTTATTCAGTTTTTCTATTTTTTGTGGATAACATTGTTTTCACCAGCCAAGTGCGGGTTCCTGCGGGCGTGCTACGGAAATGGAGCCGCACAGGCGTCCGCCAGACCCCACGAATTCCGCGGAAGCCGCCTCCAGGAAGCGCAACGGCTCTGAGAGGGATACTGACAGTGACGATACCATGAATTGTTATGTCAGCAGTGAAGAGTCCGGTGACTACAACTTCGAGCTGGTTAGCAGCCGCAAGGCCAAGAGGCGGTTTCTGAGCACGCCATCCGAGTCGAGTGCGTCCACCATAAGACCTTCGCGTAGTATCGAGGCATTCACCGTCCTGTTCATGTCAGTTCTCGCCACTGACAATATGAGGCGCCTCAACAGGGAAGTCGTGTCTGCACAGCTGGAGGTACTGGTGCCAAACGAAATCAAAGACGTCAGAGTGATCACGCGCAAGAATGTTATAGCCACTGATGTCAACCACGCAGCTGCGCTGGATATATTGCGCAAGGTCACAGAGCTCGATGGCACGGCAGTCCGCTCTCAAATACCGCTCGGCAAAGAAGTCATCGCTGGGGTAATCTACGATGTTGACGAAACCATTGTCAACGCAGGCTTCCCAATTCTGATCAAGCCTGCTACAGAAGACACCATCATCCCAAGTGATTTTCCTCTCGCCACGTCACGTTTAGTGAAGATCATATTCAACCGTGACACCCTCCCTTCACACGTGAAGGTGGAACACTTTCGGTACGTTGTTCGTCCCTTTGTACTGTGGCCCCTTCAGTGCAGGAAATGTACGAAGTTGGGTCACGTGAGCAGCGCGTGCAAGAACACTACCGTTTGTGCCCGATGTACTGGACACCACACCACTAACACATGCCCGTCCAATATTCGGAAATGTTCTAATTGTGACGGGGCTTATGATGCATCTTCGAAGGACTTTCCGATTATTCGAAGATAAATGGCTGTGCTGAAGAAAATGGTTCGAGATCACTCGCCTCACCGGGAAGCGGCCGCTTCTAGTAGACGACGACGGTCGCATCATCGACGACCTCCCAAGACTTCCAAGACACTGCTGCCTCGTGAACCGTGCTCAAAGTCGCCTCCACGTCTGTCTCCCAGAACAAGCGCAGTCGTGTCGAAGGATAAAGAAGCCGCCAACAGCAACACAGGTGACGCCTGGCCGGAAGTCCATCCACTACACGCCACTAGAGAGCACCATCAGACTTCTGCAGGGATAATGTTCGCTTGATGATGTTCTGTAAAGGGCTTCACCCTATAGTTCAGGATGATGGCGCAGAGTTTTTCAAAGCACTGGAGTTTAGGGACAGGATTCAAAATAAACTTTAAGCGGGTAAAATTAACTAGAAGGAGGTTATCTGATTGGTGGCTAAAGTCAAGGCACGAGTGAAAATTAAACCCTTCACTGCAAAATACGAGTCCCCAACCTCACTATTTAAAGGGAAAAAAATAAATATAGTTTTTGGTTCACTAAGTACGACGGCTTGGTGGCGTTAGCCACCGCCCAATCTAAAGGGTACAGTCATATCAATCCATCAATCCCTCCATAGTGAAGGACTCCTCGTCCGAACTCTCTAAACCAACGAAAAAGGATAAACAAATGGTCGCCATGGTCTGCTCCCTCGTGAGTACCATTCGTGTATTCGTGGAGAGGATGCAAACACCCATAGCCCGAAGCGCGTTGCAGATTCTGGATACCATCAGCCAGGTTCTAGCAAGCCTTCAAAAGTGAACTAGTTAACAAGATTAACAGCACAACCATGACTTGTGAACGGCAACAACTATCGTTTGCAGAGTATATCCGAAACGCCTTCATGTTTCAATGGAATGTGATAGGCCTGAAGTCCCGGATATTGCATTTCCGGCAGTTCGTGTTTAAAAACCACTTCGCAATACTGGTAATCTGGGAGCCAAACTTTGTCGCGGGTCGTACGAACAACTGGTACGGGGGATCAGAGAAATGCTACACTATGCGACCTACCAAGGACACAACGTTGTGTTCCAGTAGATACCAAGTCATTGCGGTATCTCCGGCAACAAACTCGCCGATGAATCAGCCAGAAATGCACACGTACAAGCAAACCCTGTTTCCGTACCTTTATTTAGGATTGACGCGGCTAAATGCCCAAGTAAGCTGGTGCAGAACATGACACTCCAGAAGTGGCAGTCATCGCAGTTCGCACACCATCGACTTTATTCTCTCGACCCATCTCTACGACTGCGGCTACCCTCTGGTCTTTCCAGGGAGGAAGTTACAGTGTTGTGCCGTCTGCGTCGGGACGTAGCCTTCACCATAGTCTTCTCATTTAAGATAGGAATGGCCGACAGCACGGAGTGTAACGACTGCGCCGTCGATAAGACTATTGAACACCTCTTAAGTTACTGCCCGGCATACACAAATGAAAGGCTTCAATTGCGCAGTGTTCTGAATCAGCTGGAAAGAAGTGATTTAACGGTCGAGAAAGCGTTGGGACCACGGCATTGCCCATCCCGAATTCCGAAAGGCAACGAAAGCGCTGTTACGTTTTCTCAAAGACACCGGCCTGTTTCGTCGTTTGTGATGTGAAACTGTTACGTGTTGGCCCAGTCATTAGCTTTTTCTCCTCCTCTGTAACTTTCTTTCCCCCTCTCCCCTTACCCAGTGCAGGGTAGCCTACCGGGGCTCAGCCCTGTGTAACCTCCCCGCCTTTCTGCTTATTCTCTCTCTCTCTCTCTCATTCTCGTTTTAGACACTATACGTCAGCACAACCTGGAATTTGCAGACGTTATCATGGAGGCACGTAATGCATCATGTTAGCGTTTACTGCGGCACTCGTTGTAACAAACATCGTGTTAACACATCTTCATTAGCGAATTGTTGCCGCGCATGCGACCATGGTTTACAGAGAACACACTCGCATCCATATAAACTGACAAGTATATATCTTACTGTTGCACTTGGTGGCGCTGAGTAGAGGCGTTAAATGTGACTACCGAAAAACACACGGTTCTGATACGCATATGAGAACGCCAACATAAAGATCGATGTCAGTAGCACAAATATGCCGGATCCTCAACGCCGCGACGAGTGAACTCCCCACGTATGAAGCAACGAGATTCTTTGATGAGGCTAGACGTAAAAGGGAGTTGTTTGTCCCCCTTGATCGCCTTCCGCGTCAATCCGGACGGGGATTGACTAATCCGACTTTCATTCGGCCGGATTAGGGAAGGCCCGATATGGAGTTGCAAGGCCGCCTTCATAATCTGCTCTCCACGCAATAAGGGTTCGTGTTTGATGGCGTGTTTCCGTTTTTATACGTTTTTACTTGACCATGCAAGTCGAAGTGCTGATTGATTCTCAGACGCCCACGCATTTCGTGTTGACATCCGCTTTTCATTAGTGTTGCTGTCTTTGTTGTTGTCTTACGTAAGCTTCGTCTCTGCTGTGCCTCTTACAAAACAGCCTCACAGTTTCGATGTCGTCCTTCGTTTCAACCAATAACTGGGCTGATGGTCACGATGCATTGGAGCAAGAGATGTTTACACAGCCACAATACTCATTAGATAACTCGAGTCTCATTAAAGTACGTGAGCTACGTCGCTGTAATGCGTATGCGTGACTTCAGGGTAGTTTATGTTGCTTCAAAGTTGAGTTATAACTTTCCTGATCTTTAGTAGTACAGTGCTAAATTTATTTATTTACTTATTTATTTATTTACTTACTTATTTATTTATTTATTTATTTATTTATTTATTTTTTATTCGGTTATTTATTTATTGTTTGTTTGTTTGTTTGTTTGTTTGTTTGTTTGTTTGTTTGTTTGTTTGTTTGTTTCCAGGAATTCTGCAAGTGATGATGTTCCAATGTGTGCCAAGACTCTTACAATGTACGTCTTGTAATGGTCATACAAAGCGCGTGCTTAAATAATGACTAATTATGACGCGCTTATTCATCGTTCTAGAGGAAGTAACCCCCCTTTCCGCTCCCGCAACGAGAAGTCGTTGAAGACCATTTAATAATGTAGGCTATGGTATGACGTCACGTTTTAGCGGAGAGGCCGCAATTTCGACAGCGCGATGCGCGCGGTCAGTTTGCTGGCGCGAACGTTTCCGGTATTTTCGCATTAACTCGATATACACGAGGCCCGGCCTCGTCACACTTAGCCATAACCATGGAGACTGATTTGCCGCACGGGATCACAACACAATTTCGCCGTGCCAATTTGCCGCTGCTCAATGTCGCAGATCACGCGGGGAGACAGCGTCCTTAATTAAGCCCGGGGTAAATAACGCAGCCCGTCGTATTGCGGCGTTATCGAATCATCATCCGTTCGACCTCACGAGAGTCACGACGGATACAATGCGCACACGGCGATACCTGCAATCCATGGCACGCTCAGATCTCATTACGTACCGTTGTTGTTCTCTCCGTCTTCTTCGTTTTCGCTGCTGTTATTGTTGTTTCTTCGTTCCCTCTGTAGTATAGGGTCTCTCGATACCCGGTTGAGCATCATATTAGAGCACTCCATCAACAACAGCGCCTCAGCAGCATCGGAGAAGCCTCCTGCATCCGCAGTGAGTGCTGAGGCATATAAGAAGCGCGAGATAAGAAAAAAAAAACGCAAAATAAACCGCCGATCCTCTCCTGTTCGATTCCTCGGCTCACTGGACGCGGGATTCATCTCGCTAGCGGCCGATGATGAGAAAGCGCTCCGAGCAGCGCGCGACGTAGCAGGCTCGTTCCGCATGTACGGTCTTCTTTTCTCGCCACGGATATGGGGACCGCGGTTGCGATGTGGCGCAAAGGAAGGAGATGAGCGCGGGGTGTGCCTATAACGAGCCCGGGTATCGAATCGTGCCGTCCGACGGCGGAAGACGAAGGAGGGGAGAAAAGAAATTCGTTGCGACGCTGGTATAGCGGTAGCGGCGGCGGCGCAATTCCGAACCGCGCAACAATGGGCCACCCGCCTCCAGCCGGGCCGCAAGCCGCGACCGGCAACAAACAGAGGAAGGGAGAGGGCCTTTGCTGCCGCTGGCTGCTGCCTTCCTAAATTAAAATGCCCGATCGAATGCGAGCTGCCGTCGCCGAGCCTGTGTGCCTCTCGCGCCAAAAAAAAATAAATAAAAAGAGGGGTGTTCTTGCCGTTCCCCGCCCTTCGGGCTTTCGCCCCTCGGCGCAAGGTTTTATTTCCCCCAGCTCACTTTCTCGACTTCATTCGAAGAGGAACGGGCCTGGTGGTGGGGAGGGGGTGTCTCCTATATTGCGTCTCTGGCCGCGACTGCGTCGAGGAACCACACTGGTGATGCTGCAGCGCCGGGAGGAGATATAAAAGAGAAATTGCATCCTCGAATCGCCTGCCAGCTCCCTCTTCGCATGCAGGGAGGAAGGAAGGGGGGAGAGGCGAGCAAGCCGGGCGCCGAGAGGAGTTATGATTGGAACCAGCGGGAGGTCATCCGTGTGGAACTGCCGCCGCTGCCGACGCTGCTGTTGCTGCGCTTGGCTCCGTAGCGCGAAGGAGAGTGTGTGTGTGCGGGCTTCGGCGGCGGCAGCAGCGAAAGAACGGTCGCTCGCTCCGCGGCGGCGGCTGCGTTATTTCGGTTAGAGATTGGCTCCACGGCCGCCACGCTATAACCTCTCGCCTCCTGCGCTTCCGATGTCGCGCAGCGTCGAACTTGCCTCCCCCATCCGCGTGTTACTCTTCTTTCACTCTCTCCTTCCTCCTCTCCCGTCCCACCGCCACCACGACTAAACGCTCTGTCTCTCTCCCTCTTCTCTCCCTCGTCGTTGTCGTCGTCGTGACCCCAATTCTTTTTTTTTTCCCGGCACCCACCTCCGCAATTTCCTTCCTTCCACCCCAATATTTTTGTTTGCGACCGCGCTTATTCCACGATATGCATTCGACCTTCCTCCCCACTCAGTTATTATTTTTTTTTCTATCGTTCAATTCCTTTTTCTTTAATCGAATCCTCCCCTCTTCCTGGGTGCTCGTCATCCCTGAACTTACGCAACCGATCCGACCATCACGCGACGCCTGCGGGATTGACTCTCCCCGACCGCAAGCTTAAAAGATCGATCTGCATCGTTTATTGGCAGCGACAGTTTGCTCATTTCAGCACCCAGCTCGTACCGCTCCCCCTTCAATCTTATTATACAAAGTTCACCACGCTTTTGTATGTGTATGCTTAGCCTGGTAACAAATAAACAAGCAAACAAACACAAATGTAAGCACGCACTTCTCTCGCTTAAATGCTTTCCAAACGTGACCCGCGTGCATTGCACCTAACTTCAACTGACAGCCATCCCAGCGAAACCCGTATGTCGTTTTCCTTTCCGAGCTTCTTCTGGGCGCAGGCGAGACATAACCTCGATTCGCGACGCACCTGTTTCTGACAGTCATGCAGCAGTCATATAACGGCTATATTGATCTTGCTCATACCCCGCAGCGGGAGCGGGGCGAGCCATCGCGTTGGTAAAGAACCCGTACAGTATGGAGTATATATATACGGCTCGGCAGGAGCCCATATCTCGTCGTCGCCGTCACGAAGGCAGAGAAAGGCCCAGCTATACAGCGACCGTTTGCTTTTCTCTATCGTGCGTTGTGCTCGCGTCGTTTCATCAGTTCGCCCACCCTGCCATTGTTTTCAGACGGCATTATGTCCCACAGATTCAAGTAGACACGTCCAAAAAGCCTTCCCCCAACTCCCAAAGCTACACCCCACGCAGCAGCGCAACATACGTCTACCCGCATTACTGGCCTCGCCAAACTGTATGCTCAGGTACACAAGCATGCGTTGCAAGGTCAGGCTGGCGCATTATAACGTACACCATCACTCGCTCATCGCCATATATCTTAACCGTGGACTTTGTGGCCAGCCTCTTCATTCGATACGCTATATAGCCTGTCACAAAGTAATAGGTGGGCGATCATCAATAGTTGAGCAGCCATTCGATGCGGGACGGGTATACCATTCATGTGAGCGAGCGATCTCGGCGCCGTATCAGTGCTCTCTATATAGCTTGACATCCCAATTTGGCGTGAGCCTACAGGCATCGACTCATTATATTGTTTTGTGCGCGTGTCACGTCAAAATGAGCTTGCTTCAAGAGTGCCCGATGATGCGGACGAGTAATTACGGCGCCCCGAAAGCGGTATTGTGCTTCGCCCGCTGCAAGAGCATGATATGCATCTACACAGGAAACTTCCATATCGCGTCCGAAACTTCATAAAAGGAACGACAGAGAAAAGGTATAGAAAAGCGGAGATATCAGAAGAAGGTCATGCTTGTTTTGATTGGGACGTTTTTATTCTTTCGGGCTTGAAGAGAGTAATGGAGTTTTTAGATAAGTGTGTATGTGGCCAGGAAAACGGAATGAAATGAAACTTGCGATATAAGGTGTTAGATCGAGGCTACTTCAGTAACACTAGATATACTGTTCAAACGCACGCACACGCGCTTGAAAACAACCATTTCAGGCTAAGCCACGGCTGACATCACCGCGTAGTTTCAATGTTGCAGCTTTGGCACCGTTGAAATGAAGCCTACTGCGATGGTGGCCGCGTCGCTTTTTGAGCGCTAATTTGCACAAAGTTGTACACGTGACATTTAGCGTAGCCAACACGAAATGTTATCAAGTGACACACATGGTGTCTGGCACAAAGATTTCGGTGTGCTATGTAGGCTCCGTGTAATTGCAGATGACCTTCAAAATCGACCTGTATGACTCTCATTAAAAGGTTCATTCCGAAAATTCTGACAGGTCAATCACGCGTCGGAATTCGTGCGCGCGTGTCGCGGCCACTCAAGGCACTTAATTAGATTCTCTGTTTATCAGCAAGGAAATTGGTTCTGCTAATAGAAATCGTTCTCGGCCAAATGGGACTGTACAGCGGAGCCATATATACGCACCATCTCATAATGGTCAGATATCGAAAAACAATTTTGGGGGCGACGTGGTTCAAAAAGATAGAAAGAAAACATGCGTCTTCATATCATCATTTTATTGCGCAGCGCCTTAATTAAACTAGGAACTGAATAAGAGAGCAGGTGCGTGCGGTGCGCAGAGATAGTAAGTACATAATAGAAAATCTGGTGGGCGGGAGCAGCGGGATGATTGCGATGGTTTACCTAACTATCGCAATCATTTGGTTTGCTGAACCAAACGCAATCAGCCTCATACGTGAACAAGGTCGCATTCCTTTCTCGTAGCACATTAGACAGGAAATCTATCGTAGCCCGTCCACGTTGAACTTTAATAAAATATAGCCAAGCTCTTTTGTGTGTGTGTGCTGCAGTCTATAACAAAAGTTCTTGTTCTTTCCTGTGTGCGATTTGTGCGCGTTAAATTCACACTTGTTTCAACTACAGTAAATATAAATTAACAGCGAAAGATATTGCATCACACTGCGCCATGAGTAGAGGCGACAGTTTCGTTACCAATTACATGTTGGCTACATATCTGTTTACTTTGTTTTGTTATTTTGTGTAAGCGCGTCGGGAATTATTTATTCTGGGTATATTTAAGGGATTCCATGTGCCTCTTTACTTGTTACATTGTAACTGCCGCACATTGGATTTCACTGAAAATTTCTCTCCTTCTTAAATAGGGAGGGCAAGTAACAAGGACCCGAAAAGGAAGGCGAAGATCAAAATAGCGCTACCGTTCTTCTTTGTGTACTTAATCATTGGGCTACTCGTTCAAGTACTAATTGCTACAAGTTCCCCAAAATTTTGGCTCTTTTCTCTGCTGAAGTATTTCACGTCATCAAGTGCATCTTTACCGTCAAAAATAATGTAGAGGTGACTTCTACACTTTCGTGTTTATCTCATCAAGCTATACTATCGGGTGAGCTCCGTCCCACTTGTGTTGAGCTTTCGTTTGTGACTGCGCGAATGCTGCAACCAACCAGAAATCTATGCCAGACGGCATCGAAATGAGATGCATGCACAAAAACAACGCACTCCCGGAACGCTCACCTTATTCTGCTATTTCCAGCCAATCATTCTTCCACTCCGGGATGCATCGCTGTCGATTTGTCCTGCGATTTTGGGAGTGGGGCTGCCCACTTGAACCTGCAATAAAAGGTGATAAATACGTTAACGTGATATGTTGCGCGTGATGCGACTGAGCATTTTCTCAACATACTCACCGAAGGTTGCATTATGCATTACCAAGATTAGGTACGCTCACAGTTTTGAGCAAAACCAGTCGGTAAAACGAAACACTAAATGCCCGAGTTTGTCTAACGATATTCGAAAAAACTGGGCAAAAGATTTTGTTACGACTGATTAGTGACGTTTAGGTGCACACTAAAAAATCTCGGGTGGTCAGAATTGTGACCATATACGCGTCATAACTATATTATGGCCCTGGCAAGTAAAAACTCCGAATTCTTAGTACTTCTTTGTCTTTCGTTACTAACTATTGCCCTCAAGATATATGCTTGAGCTCCCCGCGACGGTGACACCAAAACACCGAAAGCAACCTCACTGTATGCGCTCGCGTTTGTAAAGAGATTCACTTTCACTGGGTGCTTGAAACCACTGCGATATGTGCGTCAAAAACACACTTACCCGTCCATAAGGGCGTAATCTATTGCGAGAACGGGTTGGCACAAAGACGGTCGGTACGGAATTGTCCGAAGCTGATAAGATTACTAGACTAAGTACAGCGTCCAACGTCTCTTCCCGTGCAAAGAAAAATAACATACGCCGAGCCACGACACGTGGGAAGAAGGGTATTCCGGCTTTTAATCAATAACATAGCCCGCGGTCCCAATCCCCAGAAATGCTTCATTATCTTTATTACATTCCAACACTTCGCCGACCTTAATTATTGAACGAGCTCAATATCCGCGTGAGGCCAATAAAAACATGTCGAGCTTTTAATGAAACGTCATCAGTCTCTGAAATAATTTAATTAAGGCGAGCGCACTGCACTTCTTATCTGCCTCTCGTTCATGACTTTCATTGTGACTGTGTGTGTGAAATTGGCAGTGACGCCAAGACTACAGCACGAAAGATAAGTCTAATGCTTATCTCGATACGAAAAACTTAATCTGCGCGTCCTCCAATGTACTTTGCTTTTCGTTGTCTTTAATTGTATATCCACTTGCCGTTTCCTTATTGCTTTCACGACACGAACTTTCATGCGCAGAAGTTCTCAGCGTAACGTGACACGCCTGGAAGTGTGAACGTTGTAATAAGCAAACATGCATCATCGACTCCAAAACTGATTGTTGCTAATGTCGAATTAAAGGTGTGCTGTCGCAAGGAGCGCTCAAACGCCCTAAACTTTATGTTCATCCGGGCAAGCTTTCAGAGTTTGTTGGTAATATTCAAACAGTGTGTGTCATAGAGTTGAAGCTTGACAGCAAGGTTATCTTTAGGATGCAAAAGAAAGGATTACCATGCTGCACCCGGTAACGGATAAGAGTTCTGCCCTGACTTCTCGCCATAATAGACATGATATAAATGATTTGATTGCAGGAGAGCTACTATCTTGTTTGTCAATACACCCAAGCTGTTATAACTCAGCAGTTATAGTATCGAAATTCTAAGCTTGAAAAAATGTGGTTTTGATTTCCGCTCGTGACGGTCGCATTTTAGGGAAGGCGAAATGCAAGAAACAATTGTCTACTAAACTTAGCTTTAAATAAAGCAAGGTAAAGGGGAGGGATCAAAATCAATCCGGAGTCTCTCCCCATAGTGTGCGTCAAAATCATATGACCGTATAATACAACCTCCGTGCTACAAGCGGACTCACACCCTGTTTGGGATAGTCCGCACAAGTTATCTTAGACTGCTGAAACGCACGTACAGGCAAATAAATAATAAAGCGTGCAAACTGTGAAGTGAGCAAGCCAGCGAACGAACAGGGCAAGGAAGAAGTGAAGCCACGCTGCAAAAACAGCGCACGGGGTCGTGGCGTCGGCGTTGTCCGTGCAACCACGCACCTACATCGGCAGGCGCTTTACAGGCCGCCTCGTTGATGCCGGCTATTATTACGTTTGGGCGGGAAAACCGCTCCCGGGTGCCATTATTTTGACCCCCTGCACCATGAGCACGCCCATCGTCTCCAAGCACGCAAAAAATAATAATAATAAAATAGAAGAGCACGAAGATGATGCTGACAGTGGAGGCAAACTAGCCTAATCTCATTCCCTTGTTGCGGCGCGAGCATGGCAGTGTTGAGAGATGGGAGACTCGTTCATCGCCCAATCCCGAGAAAGAAAAAAAGCCCTCCTTGTATATCCTGGCACGTCTCCCTTTCTCCCTTTCTCTATTTCTCCCCATTTATTCCCCCTTTCCCTCGACATGCCAGCTCATCTGCCCTCCAAACTCCCTTTTCGCTGCTTCCCGTTCCTCCGCTGTCCTTTTTTCCCCTTTTTGCCCCATTTTCAATTTTGGCTATTCGTCCAAGCCTGAACGACAGACGCCGTCCTTCCCCCATCCCGTCGCATATATTCCCGGCAGCGGCGAGGAGCGCGAATTAGATCGCGGTTATGGGCAATTCGGCGGTTGCCCGGACCCCATTGCGGCACGCCTCGGGATAAGAAACTCATCGGCGTATACGCGTTCCCCTGGCGCCTCTCGCGATGCCAATCGAGCACCGCTCTGCTGTGGCTGATTCGCACAGCCGTTTCTGCGCGGGACGCCGGGGCAACGAATACTGCTCGAGAGTACCTCTTGCTTTGTTGTTCGTTGCTTAACCTTTTCTTACCGGTTTCCCCTCCTTCTCTCTGTATATATGCGTGCGTGTGTGAACAGCTTACTTTCTCTCCCAGTTACGTATAAGAAAATAAATATACTTCTCGACAAAGTATTTTACTCTTATTGTTGTATAGCATCGTTCTGCGTGAATTCGCGCAATGACTACTTATGTAGCTTGCAACGATGACCACAGTGAGCGAGTTTAGAATGCTCTTTTTTTTCTCTAAACAAAACAAGCAGTGACTGGCACAGTACGTCGCAAGAATAGAGCCATGTGTCGTTACACTTAAAAAAGAAAACGTAAAAAAAGGGAGAGGAATGACAACGGCACGTGGTGGAAACAAAATAGCCCATTTTCGTTAATACACCCCAAGATGTTTGTTCACCTCTAGGCGTTTGGTTATACTGCAGTGAAAATAACATGGGTATTCCGTTCGTTTACCGCTCACCCGTAATCTTTAGCTCATCTGCTCACAAAACGAAGAACGACTATTTCCTTGTGCAGACCCCCCCACTTTGAATAAAAAATAAAAGAATCCAAGTAAAAACAGCACTGCTAGCGTTCAGGTTAGATGCTGTGCCCGCATTTCTTATAGCACTGCAAGGCATTCTAAAGTATGCAGCTAGGGCATCGGACGAACTATGACGTCCGTCGCACCTGCGTCGTGGCGTGTGAACAGCAAAGCCAAGTTGCACGCTGCGGCCTCGTCCTCGCACGGAGAGCTCCAGCTGCCGCTTCAATATTCACAGTGCATTTCCCTGATCGCGCGGCTAACCACAGACGGCTCGGCGTGAGGCATCAATGATGCACGGATCAGTTTCGCCGTATGATTCATTGTCGAGCCGCGGGGAATTCTTTCTCTATTCCTTTCATGGCACCACGTGACGATGTATGGGGACGCACGAAAGGACCAGATATATATAGTAAACGCATGCTAGAATCCGATGTCGCATGCAAAACCCGATCCACCATATATATTGCCGCTATATCGAGAAGCTTCTTTGCAATAACCCGACGGATCTGTAGAAAGGAAAGAAACAAAACAGAGGAACGAAATATGAAACGAAAAGGTTCATCCTCCAGTAAAGGATCGAGCGGCCGACGAGGAAATGAGAAAAAACCCGCGGCCCCTGCGAGTCCGTGACACCCTCCGCTGTTGCTGTCGAACGGCCGCCGCTGGTATGCGGCCGAACGCAATATGGGGCTTCGAAATTGGAGCTGTGCGTGCCGTCTCAATCAGACAAGCGTTATTCGCGCTTATGTGTGCTATGTGCCGTCGGTGCCATCTCGTGCATATTTCCTGGCTACGCGTTTTTCTCTTCTGCTGCTGTCACTCGTTTTCCCTGCATTCATTCGCTCGACACCGTTAGTATACCGGTAAGAGCAAACCAATTCGCGTACGTCAGTATACAGCGAGCGACGAAGTTTTGTCCATACAGTCGCAACATAACACGGATCTGCTGTAGAGGGCTGTAAAGAAAGAAAGCAATGGAAGCGAAATGTGGAGGTAACCTAAAACAGCAGCAGGTATGATGGCAGTGAGGCAATGTCAAGGCAAGAAAAAGAAAAAAAGGCGGGTCAAACAAGTAGTCAACGCCTACAACGAACATCCAGTGGCGTTGTAGGGAAGAAAGAATAAATGCCCCAGGGCGTTCAGCAATAGCCGACGACGGAACAGACAATGCTCTCAGAGCAAAAAATGAAGTCGTGTGTGTGTGTGTGTGTGTGTGTGTGTGTGTTTGTGTGTGTGTGTGTGTGTTTGCGCGCGCGCTCACGGCAGCTCGCAGCACAGCAGGTGATCGTGGTCCTGTGTGTATATATATATATATATATATATATATATATATATATATATATATATATATATATATATATATATATATATATATATATATATATATATATATATATATATATAGTTGCTTTAGTTACTCTCAGCAATGTCGGCATAAACCATAGTGAGGGAAAGGCACGCACTTATAAACGAGCAGCTGGAAGGGCTGCCATATTTGACACACGGGGCGAAGCGCAATGCGCGAGACACAAGCTCGTGCACGCTGCCACCCTTGCAGGCTCACCACGTGATCAGGCGAAGCGATGGTGGAGAGACGACTCCTATTGGATTGCCGTATTCCGGTAGCAGCGCTTGTGGTGAGACGTCGACGCCTCGTCGGCGGGGGAACACGTGATCATCACGTAAGCGGGCTGCCAGGATGACGACGATTCGGCACGCACTACAAAGGCAGCCGCCTTCTCTGCCACAACAGTCAGCGGCACGCAGCATACATATGCGCTGCCCATATCCTCTGTGGCTACCAGAGTCGGCGCGGAGAGACCTCATTGCCGCCAATATGCGTGTCATTTCACTGGCGCAGGAGGTGTCAGCAGGGAAACACCTTCTCCCTACTCGCCTTCTCTCCCAGCGTTGCTTTCAGCTTTCTGCACATCCACGCCATCACATCTCTTCGCTCATGGCCCTCCTGGATAACGTCGCTACAGCGATCTCCTCCCACCTCGCACTACAGCTAATCCCGTCCGTCCCACCTTCAATCTCATCCTCCCCTTCGGCTTCACAGTGGCGGCTGCTTTCTTGACGCGAGTGCCGCAGAAGCTCGCGACCCGCTGTTGTCCGGCCTGACGCTGTTTGGAGGGATGCGACCGCCTTTGGCAACTGAATGGCTCGGATGCCGGAGGTGTCGTCTGCAGGCCCGATCTCGCGTGGCCGAAGCAGCGCGGAAGACAAAAGTATTACGGCGCGCGGTCTCTTTCTTTTCTTTGCCCAGGGCTCTCGGTCACGCCACTGCAGCGACGGGGTGGCCCGCCGTGTATTGGCCTTCCAGAGGCAGCCTCAATTTCGAGAAAGTGGTTGTTCGTGTCGTCGATAGATCCTATATCGCCCTAGGCACTAGGGTTATTCCCTCATTTCGCTTCCTTTTCTACAATCTCCTAAGTGCGGATTCTTTTTTTTATCTATTTCGTATTGGCACCAAAACACCTCCCTTTTGTCGCAGGACACCCCCCAGCCACCCTCGTCTTATAGTTTTCTCTTTTTATAACTTTTTTTCTTTCTGGTCGCACACTTGTTCTGCATGCACTTTAAATTGACTTGGTAGATATAATACGTGGCGAACATATGTTATCTTTGCTAGCGTACTCCATAAGCCTCGTGCATTTCGGTTGGCTCCTATGTTTGAAATCTTGCTTCATACTGAGGCGCCTGCACCATTTCTATATCACTGACACGCTTTGTGACAAAAGCATTCGTCGAAAGCTCAGCAGGATTCGTTTGTTCCGAAAGCGGTCGCAAGCATGTTTATACTGCTTGGTAGTGTAAACCTTCAAAGAATGGTGCAATTGGAGAAAGCATGCTACCATTGTGATCAACATTACTTCTTTCTTGATTCGACCTATCGAGTACGATACCTTTTCGCTATAGTTCAATAAAGCAAGTCGAGTACAGTCAACAGTTCTGGGCATATTTCATTCTATATAAGCTGGGCGTGCATTCATTTACACCACACAGTTTCGGAGACTGCGGCGGACATCGTGGAGGTGGCTTCACTGTCCAAGACGGTTTCGTTAGAAAAGATGTCCGGAGAGCGAACACGATGACAATAAAATAAGCAAGTCATAGAAGACAGTTCTCTCAAACTATGCGTGACCTTTCGCTCTGACATCGCGATTGATGCGATATTTTTGTAATGTCGCTAGCCGGCACGAATGAGGGACAAATGTTTCCTTCTTGTAAAAACCATGTAGACTCCCATCACAGGATCGTAGGCCATTATTCCAATTCTATAAGCCATAGAACTTCAGTCAGTCTCAGCACAGATTACAGACAAGACCAGTCGGTGGCAGTTATTTTCTTTCTTAAATAAGCGCGACTAAGACATAACGATCGGTCAACTGCATAATGCTGACGATATGTCGGGAGAGAGACAACGAAGATCAAAACGACCTCCGGTTCACGTTTGCACGCCGATTCGCGAAGCAAAAACACGCTGGCGCACCTGCAGGTCACTCTCGACGGTGCGGAATGACGAATGCACTGCCTGACCGGAGTACACCTCGTGAGACGGGGAGTGGGCGTTACATACATTTGCTTCACCACTCAAAATGCAATTACGCATGCGCGGCCGCTCCTCTGGACTTCGTCTGTGATGCCACGTACGAGAGGCCCCGTTGCACGGTCGTCTATGGGCGAGAAAATTAAAAGTGAAAACGAGGCCTCGGAGCACACCCATTCAAGACTGTGCGAACGCCGCTCTTCGCTTTATGTCTTTCTCTTCGTCCCAGTCGCCCAGAGAGAATCATCGCGTATGCGCAATGTTCTCTCCTATTCATTCATTGTGAGGCGTGCCTTTCCCGAGCTCGATTCGCAATTTGCCCACTGGTGCCACCTCCCGCCGTGAAAAGAGCGAGCAAGAATTAAATAAAAAAGAAAAAAAATCTCGTTGGACATGAGCTGAGGGAAAAACT
This sequence comes from Rhipicephalus microplus, assembly GCF_043290135.1. Taxonomy (NCBI): domain Eukaryota; kingdom Metazoa; phylum Arthropoda; class Arachnida; order Ixodida; family Ixodidae; genus Rhipicephalus; species Rhipicephalus microplus. Next base: position 228,889,194 of record NC_134701.1, read on the forward strand.
AACTAAAAAAACTAACGCACGAAAGTACGAGAGGTGCAGGAAGAAGGCTGGAGTAAGGGGAGGTTTCTGGCCGACGTTGTAGGAGCACGGGCAGCGGCGGCTCTCATTCACCGGACGAGTCTCCCACCCTGAGCGCTGCCAAACGCAGCAGCAGCAGGTCGATCGCAGCTGAAATCATGCTCTCACGCACCATTACCTGCCGTTCATACATAACGAACGTCGAGGAGCGCCGGCGAACGAAAGGGAAGCACGGGGACAAGCGACCACCGCCGTTATAGCGCGGAAAAACGCGCTTCGCAGCCGCCGCTGCGACGTGCGCTTCTTGAAGCGCGGGAGTGGAGAGCATGGCCGACATGGGGGGTAAAGCAGTGAAAGAGGGGAGAACTTCGCAATCCAATTTTGCGAGCATTAGAGAAAAAGCACGAATGGCCGCCGGATGAAGGCGCACGGAATGGGGGGGTGGGTTTTCCGTCGGAGGAAAAGTAAAGGACGGGATAATGGAAAGTAGGGAGGAGGGTACACCCCCCCCCCCCCCCCTCGCACTCACACCGCCGAGGCTTGGCTCTCTGGACCGACGTCCGCAATCGGCGCAACCTGACGGCTGGCTGGGCGGGTGGGCGCGCGTGTGCTGTGCATTCACGCTTCGATGGAGCCTCGTCGAGGTTTTCGCGCGGCGCATTTATATCTCATACGCGTGCACATCACGAACCGCGCGTGATCGCAGACAACGGGCGCGCGTTTCATGCATCTAGATTAGAAAAAAGGGAGAGGAGAAGCCGGAGTGAGGGACGAGCGGAAGTTGAGGCGCGGTGCTCCGAGCAGACGGGAGCGCGCGCCGGGCAACGCACTCCTAAATATGAATGCGGGTGCGTACTGATTTCTCGCCCATGCATAATTGAGCTCGTACATCCCGCTATAGTTCAAGGGAGAGTGAGTGGCGCCGCGAGGGGCAGTGTAAGAATTGGAGGTGTAGTGCAGGTGACGTCGTTTTTTGGCAGTAGACATTACGACGTCTCTCGTATATTCCGAACCACCCCACGGGCACCGCCACTCTGCCTAACGTTTCCTGCCCCTCGAATGTCACCCCTGGTTTTTTTTTTTTTTTTTTAAGCCGGCATCCGCGTAGCCCGTCTGCCCCACCATCCCCTCTCTCTTCGCAGGCGAGTTTTCGCACACAAATTCCGCCTTGCGTCCAGTTGCCACCGTAGCTGAATCATGCTTCCGCTGTTGCCACTAGCTCTGGCACTCGAGCGCGCGAGAGAGCCATTCATTAGGCCGAACGCGACGCGCGCGCAGGAACGGCTTGCGCCCAACACCCGTCGTTTTTTTTTCCGCTCCCCATCCTCCCACCTCGGTCCACATCGACGGGCGTTCGGAGAGTTTGCTCGGTACAGTGGCGGTGGTGGTGTCAGTGCGTGCGGTCCGGCCAGCCGTGTAAGCGCGCGGGTCTCCTGCGCGTCGCTTCTTGCTATGGATATTGCGCCATAAATATTGCGTCGCGCCTCGAACTCCGGCTACGGCATGGCCGACCGAGCGTGAGCTCGCAGCAGTTCGGGATGCCGATGTGTCCGCGTTCTCTCTAATGCAGCAGCTCAGCGGTCCCCTTCTCACGTCCGCTCCAGGCTTGCGATAGTTCTTTCGATATAGAGATATAGCATAATGCAGGCACCGTTGCTTGTGCTACTGCTGTTGCTGCTGCTAGTGCTGGCGTGGCAAAAAAACAAGAGCGTCTTTCCATCGCCGCACGAAAAGGGTGCACGTTGTGCGCTTACATACGCGTCTCTTGCCACCGTCTGTATACGTTCGTCGCTCCTCCCCAAAATGAGGGCCATGAGCACGTTTTCTTTGATTCGCTCCCCCGAGGATACCAGCAGCCGAATTCCCTTCCGTGCAGTAGTCGATCGCATATAGTGGCGAGAGAAGGAAAACTTGTGATACAGGAACGTTGTGAAAGCCCCTCTCCACCTCGCTTTTTTTTCTTTTCGAATTTGCACGCGGCGTCTGCACTGCTGGCGCGTTTCGGTTCAGCAACGGGTTTCGATCGATTTCTGGTGGGCCGGCTGTGTTTCCTTCGCTGCACCCTGAACTTTGACACCTAATGACGCGTTCAGTCATGTGGATCCCGCCTGCGTGCCGGGTGCAATCGATTGCGCACGAACCACCGCGCGGTGGGAGCTGTTTGCGCGTGAAACCAATTCCGGCGCCTATAATACGGCGAAAATAACCGTGCAGCGTTTTTCTCTTTTTTTTTTAAGTCATGGTTTTGAAATGTCAGCTTTCGCCGAGCGTCGTGGCAGCGTGCCGGTAGCCAGCTGCGTTTCTGCGTAATCGAGAGCTGCATTTAACTTCGCGGAAACAGCGAACACGGCACTGGATTCCTGCAGCAACGCAGACCCGCATGTCGACAAATGTGACATAATGGGTGATCAATACAGTAACGTGAACCAGCGTGCGGCAACGTACTGTGTCAGTCTGAGTCTTTGACAGCTGTAACTGCTTTAGTGTATCCTGGGTGTGGGCATGTTAAGGGAAATTAATAAATACGATACATGATTTCATTTGTTTCTCGATGGGGTCGGTGGCATGTAGAAACATCGGAAGCAATGTGGGCAACATAAACTAATGTACTCCCCAAGGATATTCGAAAGAGTGGAAGCATTTTACGTGATCAAAAACCGCTAATTTTCATCGCCTTCTCTTTCACCAGTGCACAAGAAAAATAAAGTTCGAGTTCTTGGGTAAAGATAATATATCAGAATGTTCCCAGTTCGCTCCTGCAATTTCAGTGTAATTTGAGGCAGCCCATACTCTATAATCATACAGGCAGGGAAAAAAATTTTAATATACTTTGGACGTCGATAAAGCACCTGTCACAGGTTAATCCGCAACTATAGTGTCGGAACGAGCACGGTCGTCAACTTCAGCGTTGATCATGCGATTTTCACAGAGGAACATTGCGTCGACCTATTGTACACTAAATTCTACTTTTAGGACAGCCAATTAATATATATTGATCACCCCGATCCCAGCAGTGTTCTTAGTCGCTGTTTGTCTTGATCAGAACGGTCAAATAAATTTGAATACCAGCAATAAGGACTTGTATATACAAATGATATGGTGTTGCATCCTCCTTACACCTTTCCAGTCTGCGCGTCAAAGTGATATCATGAATGGCACGACTGTGTCTTTTTGTTTTGCTAACACTAAAACGTATTACAGTAATGATGGACAGAAGGCATACGTGCATGAAGGCAAAACTTAGCTTTACAGAAGAAAAGCTCGGGAAGCAACACTGCACCTCCAACAACCATGTACTGCTCATACGTTACGAAGAATCAAACGCTCTTGAACAGAGTTTTTTTTTTTAATAAAATAGAACAAAACACCACTTGTGAAAGGTTCGAACACATGTTCATACAAGTCACGTACTGTAGACAATGTATGTCTGCAAGCGCGACACAGAAGAACTTATAGCACAACTTATACCATATTTATCGGGTCCTATCTGGTCCTCCGCGACTAGAAGGCATACGCCAATTCTCACTTATAAAGGGTTCCAACTTGCGACCGCGTTATATCCTCACGTAATATTTATTCATGACGAGAGATATAAGTATGGTAGCTATTTTTGTCACTTGCCAGTGTAAGCGCCTTCGCAATCTACCGACACGCTCATTGGGAGAAAGCATGAACATCGGCATTAAGAATTATAGCCCTGGGGTTACTGTACTCTGTTATAATGTCATATTGTATTTTGACCTTACCGCACCTCCATTTCTTCCTCCCAGGAAACCAACAAATAACCTTGCATTAATTGGTAGCTGCGGTACTTTGTTTCCCTCGCGTCGGTGCATGCTGCCGACTTTTTTCGCGTGCGTCTGTAAGGCTTACGCGTCACCACCAAATTCAGAGCGGGAACCCGCGAAGAAATAAGCAGACGGGGCGCAAAATGCTTGAAAATGACGCGAAAAAGAAAGCGGGGTGGTCTAACTGTAGGGAGGTGAAGCGGGGGCGTTTTCTGGCGCTCAGGGGGGTATGATGCCCTTGCGGGAACCGCGGCATCGACCCCCGTTGTTCAAGCGGCGGCGCGAGCTCGTCGTATACACGGGCGCGCCAGCGGCGTTCCTCCCTGATCGTACCCTCGGGAATACACCAAAGGCGCGCGGGGCCGGCGAGCGGAAGCGAACGGCGATGCTTTGCCACATCGCCGCTTTGGAAAACACCACCACCAGGCCATTCCTGCGTCGCTCGCCCGTCGATAGCAATAGCAGTAAAAGACTGTGGAACCACGGCAGTGATTTTTAGATGCGGAGCATCTTATACTCGCGCCTTGTAGTGCGCCGTCCGCACCGCTTCTCGAACATTCGACAGCTGACGCGCGCGCATGCGCCATCGCGCCGTCGCCCACTCTTCCACCATCTGTGCATCCCTTCCTCCTCTACACACCGCGCGCGCTTCACTCCTCCACCATCTGTGCACCCTTCCTCCTCTACACACCGCGTTCGACATCTACAATTCTCCTGATTCTCCAGTGGACGCGCATGCGGCGTCGCGCTTCGAGAACATTCAACAGCTGACAGTGCATCCGCCGTCGTGCTGTATATATACTCAAGGTCGGCGCTCGCTCGCTCAGTTGCCGCTAGTCGGTTGGTTTGTACGGCACGTCGACGTCCAAGGTCGCGGTGAAATGAATTCCAACGAATCCACAAACACAATGATCGACGTTCCTTCGACCAGCGCCGCCCTTTCGCATACTTGTGTACGTGTTCACTCATTTAACACCCCCTCCTACAACCACGTTAACCAATTTAGCCATCGACCCAAGTAAGTCGCAATTTAACACCCCATTTCCAACCACGTTAACCAATTTAGCCATCGACCCAAGTAAGTCGCACTTTAACACCCCGTTAGCCAATTATATGGTCCGCATCCTCCTCAGTGTTCCCCCGAGGGAAGCTGCGGGCAATTTTTTTTTTTATCCCACTGCGCGTTTTTCTTTACTCTAAGTCCTATGAGGACGCCCTCTCACGCGTATTTTTTTATTTATTCTCGTTAGAGCTGTTTAAATTTCTCCTTCGTTTGTAATAAATATTTATTTTCGATGCTGTGATTTCGGTATTTCTTCGGGCCATTGTTCATTGAGACACAATGCGCAATACTGGCAAATGCTTGTTGACAGGTGCGGCGTAATTAGCAATGGTACCAGCATAGCGGCAAAATTTGCAAGAACTTCCTAAACACAAAACTATTTCTCGGCTTTTAAGCATGACTCAATGTTTATTGCTTCCTTTCCTTTTTATTTAAAAACAGATTTTCTTTAGTTATTCGTACCAAACTTCGTTTTCATTAATTAAAAGCGCCTCAGATACGCAGCGGAGAGCCGGGGTCTCTCCTCTGCAACGTCATTGTAGTAACTATAACAGGCCGCTATATATCAGACACCCATGAAGGCGTGTTGTCACAGTTTACTTCCGTCCCCTGTACTGCAGGGAAAAAGAGCAAACTGCCCTGCCACAAAATTTCTCTTCTTTTTCCTCTTTTTTTAATAAAATACAGGCTTAAACAATTAATCTCCGCAGAACACATACTGCCCAACATTACTACTAAGCCTGGCGGGCAAGAATACATCTGTCCCCCCTTGTTACGAACCACATTTGGCAACTCACCCTTGTTCGCAAACGTCGAGAGCGTTCGTAAAACCCATAGAGTTTCCTACAATACTTACTAGAGGGAACTCTGGCGCTAGTGTCTATGGAAGCTGCAACGCACGGCGCTTCAGCGAGCATGGGAATGATGGGTAGTACACACATTTGTCTGATATTCGTACTTCTGGTCTGCTTTTGGCTCCGTGTGTGTTCGTGTGACTTGGGGCTGTTTTCTTACGAAACAAATATTAGCAGATGTTCAGAGGTTGCGCTTCGATCAGCATCTTATTTTTTTTTAAGACTTACGTTTCCAAATCGGGTCACAAAGTTCAAAAGGGTTGAATCTTTCTTTCAAAACAAAACTGAAACACAGCAAGAAACGAAGCCGCAAGTACGATTTGCCGCCCGCAAGTACGAAGACTAGGCAAATCCGTGTACTACCCATCATTCTCATGGTCGCTGAACGATCGCAGCGCCAGAGTCCCCTCTAGTTAATTTTAGCAAACTCTATGGTAAAACCCACTCAGCTCTTACATCTCACACGTTCTCGTGTATTCTCGTGCAACCGGCGCCGTCGAATGACTAAGCAGCTTACGTCGTACCCGTTGCCTCAATCACCGGACGGCATCGTCGATTTCATTTCACCCATTTCATTAACTCTGCTTGAATATCTTGCGTTGTCGTACGAGAACGGCACATGCGACGTCACGTTGCCACAACGTATCCCTGGGGCCATCACGGAGCCGGCGTGATACCCGCGGGGGCGGGCTGTCCACGTAATAACGTCCGATTCGGGAATCGCGCACGAAACGTCAGCGACGACGGCGACCGCGCCCAGTAAACAGGCGTAAATCAGCAGGCGTGTCGTCGTCATCTCGTCGTTATCTTGCAAATGAATGACCTCGGGCGCCAGCAGCGTGCGCCGTGGCCACGCTCTAATTTATTTTCGCGCCCGAAGCGATTGCCACGAGCCGCCGGCTTGAATATATAGGAAGGCGGCTACCTCTACACCTTCTCTACTTTCTTTCCCTTTCTTACGCCCAGCGTTCACTTCGTCTCGCTAGATGCGTGCATCGTAGTTGGAGCTGGAATGAGTGACACTAAAACAACGGGGGTCTCGGACAGTGTCCACAATGGGATCCGTACGCGAGTGAGTGCGACAGAGCTCCTGATTTAATGACTGTCGTAATAGCCGCTGCATGCATTGCCACGCAATTCAGCGACAATAATTATAAAAAAATGCTTCAAATTATTATTATTATTATTATTATTATTATTATTATTATTATTATTATTATTTCCGGAGGCATTGACACATCTATAGGTGACGCCATGTCGATTATTTATTTATTTATTTATTTATTTATTTATTTATTTACAGGTACTGTTGGCCGATTGGGCCGTTACAGGGGTGGGGTAGAAAACTGACATAACAACCGTCATGTCATGCGTAAAAAAGAAATGCATAGCCGATACAAAAGGAATGCATCACTATACTACATTCTACGACTTACATGCTACATCACATACATCACAAAATACACTTCCCAATATTACATCCTACAACGTACATGAGACAAGTTACAGCAAATAGATTCATAGTCAAAAGATGACAGGCACACACACCAAAAACAGCAATCACCGTTTACGAAGATTCACTCAGAAAATATTTCGTAACATTGTTTTCAAAATGTTCTGCAGTTTGAGAATCACGTATAGCATCGGGTAATACATTCCAGTCTTTTATTGTTCTAGGGAAAAAAGAGTATGCATATGTGTTCATACGACATTGAGGAACTAGATATTTTCTGAGGTGGTCACTTCGTAGGCTCCGCACTTGACGGGGAATTAGGGGAATTTCTTTTCACATACGAGCAATGATGCGCTAAAATAACGTGTCAAGCCAGCACTGAGCAAAAGGCGGAAAATTTACACTAAGGAAACTACCACAAATTTTCTTTCATCCATTTAGATTTTCACACTTACGTCACCACCCTGTGCACGGTGATATGACGTATGTATGATGAAGTTTCGGAGTAAATGACGTACGTTATGCGTCCACCAGTACACACGCGTCAATATACAGTCAGGACATATGCATGATGAAATTACAGTGCTTGAGCCTAAATCCCAGCTGCGGTCGTTGCATTTTTGATGGAGTCGAAAATGCTGTAGGCCCGTGCGCTCAGATTAGGGTGCACGTTAAATAACCCTATGGTGGTCAAAATTTCCGGAGCCCTCCACTATGACGTCCCTAATAATCATATGGTGGTTTTGGGACGTTAAACTCCCCATATCAATCGCGCCTGAAGCCCACTGCTATAAGAAGCCTATATATTTGCCGGGGCTTCATTGAGGTTCTCTGCGCGCACATAAATTCACATATAATCCACATGCAGCCAACTCGAAGTAAGGTAACGAGCCCTAGGGAATTGAACTAGTGACATCTGGCTTGGCACCAAAACTCAGTATAGCATATAGACCAAGTGATCATTCACTAATAATTCTGAGTCACACGAACCCCTCCCTGAACCCGGGGATCGGTCACTCGAGTGAGTGTACATGACTTCAGCAGCAATGTAGAGTAATTACGAGAGACGGCCATTCGCCGCTGTCTCGCACTTTCTTCGGCTCCTTCCGGCGGCTAGGTAGTTTTCTCCTCGGTTCGTTTATTACGACCTCGTAGAAGTCAGCCCTCCTCCCTCGCGGCGGTGGCTTTCGCCTCGTGACGCTAATTTCCTTGATAGACCGTCGTAATTTCGCGCGACGGCAGGCGTACGCCATGCGTAGGCACTTATTTCTTTATTGTTTTACCTTACTCGCCCCTCTGTTTGCTGCGGGTGATTGCGCGCCCATTTCGGGCCTCGGAGGGCCCATCGAGTGATCCGACGGTTGATGTATAATTAACCTGGAACGTCGCTCCGCTCGGTGTTCTCGTGACAAACAAGTCATTCTGCTTCTTTACGTGTTCGTTCGTGCGTGCTGTTTATTCATGAGTCTTTCAAGTGCAAGCGTTTTGCGTCAGGTGTTATAGCAGAAATGTATTATACCCCTCGAAGAAAAACAAGTGAACGGCGCGAACGGCCGCTGCCATTTCTCGATTATAGTGCTGGTTGTGTTGTTAATCGTGCTTAGGCGCGTTCCTTTAGATCGCAGCCTTTCCGTTCCTGCGTTTAGCGGTGTCGCCGTTTTTTACTTTCGTTGGCGTAACCGATACAGCGAACGAGGACGAAAGAGAGCGAACGCGGGGTGTGCCGATATCACGAGCCACTCGCTTGTAACCTCGCTCTCTTCGCTCGTGAGCATGCAGGGCTGGAACGTGCACTGGTTGGCTTCACTTATCGTAGCGGGGCTGTCGGCGTTTCGCATGGTTCGCGATGCCTGCGATGCACAGAGTGGTGTGCGTGGTGCTCCAAGCGCTGGCATTTTCTGTGGCAATATGTGTAAGAAGTGTTACGTTGCTACAACTGTTCATAGCCAAAACTTCCAGCAGAGTTGGTGTTGTTCAACACGAAGATGCGCCCGGAATTCGCACTGGGCTAGTAAAATATACGAACAAATGTGGGGTGCATCTCATGTACGGAGTTACGTTGAACAGCTCAGCGATATACCTTTAGGACGCCAGCTTTGACGGTGACCGAAATAATAAACCAAGCATTTGTGGAAGCGTTCATGCAGTGGATGTTTTTATCATATTTTTGTCATTTATGCAGCGCAGCGCTGATAGACGTATCAACAACTATTACGTCAAATAAAATTTCGGCATATGCTCTGAAGGCTATTGACATGCAGATATGTTCTGTTCAGTTTACTCGGCAAACTACAAGTTTTATAAAAACTATTGAAATTTATCACCTACTGGCTCTATGGAATTTTCTGGTCCCCGCACTTTGTTTTACTCCTGAATTTCAAGGCCTTGGTACAAATCACGTGACGCCCCCCCTGCGGAACGTCGCATCGTTTATTTGGACTCCACTATGCGGTCACGTGTTCTTACATTTCCACACATCACACTCGCATACATTATCACAACTTCTTCAGAAGTCAGACAAATAATAATAGGTATGTGATAGAGAAAAAATTAAATCTAATTAATCTCGATCTAGCTGTAATATTAATCGATGTCAGCAAAACAAATCAATGTCAGCGAAATTATGGAGGAAGAGAGTGATGACTATCCCGATTGGGACTCAGATGGGAGTGTCACTTTTAATCTTTTGTTAGAAACGACGAACCCAAATGTTGTTCACACACAGGAGGCGTAGATTATATCACGCAACTCGAGCTCAATTCTTTCAAAGGATTGGACCTATCCTTTTCCAACTCCCACAGTGTCATTTGCGTGAACCGGGCTATGCGATTTCATCAGAGTGGTCGCTCATCCGTACTGCATACGCCAGTCGCTCCCTCTGCAAAGGGCCGACCAGTCACGGACGACTGCAGTTCGGCGTCTGCCGTCGTAAATCCGCTTTCGCTGACTCATGGAGAGCGCGTACGTCAACGCTCGCCACGACGCGCCAACGGCGGCAGCACACGAAGCCAGCGGTGGCACAGCGGCGTTTAAAAGCCCAACCGAGCGTAAGGAGTCTTCACAACCGCGGTAGGGATGCTGACATTCGCTCGTCAAGAGATTCCAGCCCTGTCGAAAAAGAAAGAAAGACGATGTCACAAGCGCGGAGTCCGAAAGTCGCTGCGCGGTGTCGCACCCCCCCCCCCCCCCCCCCCGGCCCACAATGTGTCGAACTGAGCACCCCTCCTCTCCTTAGCCATCATGAGCCCTGGCACAGGCCTCGCTGGCTTCGAACAATAAGTGCCACAGCGCAGTACTGCGAACTAAGAAGAAGCGTGCACTCGTAGAGGTTTGTATAGAGGCTTTTACGCTGCAGCTATAGAGCACAGCACAGGGGACCAGTAGTTGCAGAGCGGTGGGTACACATCGTCGATGTCTCCTCGGGCTGACGATGCCCTCGCCCCCCGTGCCTTTTATTTTTCCTCTCAACACCAGCCGGGCAGGCAGGGTGATAATAATCGCGTAATCTGGAAGAGGCCGAGCAAACACGGGGAGAAGAAAAAGAATGAAAAGGGAACCTGCGAGGCGCGAAGGCACGGCGCACGCAATGGTCCCCGGCGTGCCGCCCTCGGAGCACGACAGCTCTTGCGCTTGCCGGGTTTGCAGGGGCCTAGATAGAAGAAAGAGGGGGAATAGTGCGGAGGGGGCGCGGTACTCAAAGACTTCAGCGGACCCTGCATTGCGTCGCGCTTCAAAGCCAGCGGTCCGGTGCCCTAGCAGCCGACGAGGCAAGAACAGAGAGAGCGGGGTTAGCTTTCGCCCACTGCGACCGAGAGAGCGAACCGAGCACGCGCCTGTTACCGCCACTGATGCCAATCTCGTTGGCGCTCGAGCGTGCGCCGCGGCGCGAGATGACGGCGGTGCGTCGAAAACAATACAGAGGCGCCGAAGCCGGGGGCGGCTGGCAGCGCGCGAAAAAATGACACGTGACCAATCTCGTTTCATTTTTATTGCCGGCGCCTCCGCACCACCTCCACGCACGCACATACACGGGACGCTCTCTTTCGGGGGCTCAGTCAAACGCGCCACCCCTGTATCTTCTTTCCCTTCACTCCGTCGTTCATGTCGGAGCGCGCCGGGTCCCATCCCGTGTTTCGGTGCCCAGACCCATTATAACCCGGGCTCACTCTCGCGCGAGGAAGCGGGCGGGTTCAATTTGCGCGCCCGTTTTTAATGGAACAGGACCCCCCGAGAGTGATACCCGGCCGCTCGATCCTATATACCGTTCCCTGGGCTGACGGCGTGTCTCGCTTCGCTCGCAGAGAGCGCACGCGTCAGGCTTCGCCGCAAGACGCGCGCTCGCGCTCGGGGCTTCTCCGCATAGCGTAACAGCAATTCGATATCGGCGCGGCTCGATTCGAGTTTTGTGTAGCTAGTCAGGAAAGCCGACCGGACGACGTTGCGGACCTGGCGCCCTTTCTTTTTTTCCTATAACGCCGGTGTCGATGGAGGCTTTCCGCCGCCAGCACCGAACGGGGCGATGGAAAGGTTTCTGGCTCCCAATATCCCGTGTTGCTTCTTTCTCTCCTTACTTCCTCCAATTCTTTCGCTCTACTCATTGGTGTTCTCCTTCTCCAAACACTGGGCCTATGAATCATCACGCTCGATGAAAATGGCTTTGCGCGAATGGAAATTTCCTATTAATGCCCTTTAGACATTTTCTTCATTTGCTTTTTTTCCTTTGATGACGCGTAAAGGAAGTCACATTTTTTCGAAACGAATTTTCGATCGAGGACGAAATACGTGAGATTCCGCAATTCCGCTGCGTGCACAAAATAAAAAAAGGGGAGTGGCGGGAGAACGAGCTTTCATTACAGGGTTGACACAAGACGAAAGAGATTGATGCAGGAGAGCGTCAAGTCGATTAGGCCAACGTCGAGTAAGAAGGTATATGCGCTAGTCGGCGCTTTCCGGCAGAATTTCGCGAATGGTTTGTGTCCAATGATGTATTCGGAGATAGCTTGACACCTAAACGATCCATTTTCAGCCGTTCATGTTTTCCTTTTTTTTTTGTGTTGTTGTTCTTTCATCAGTCATGCTTTGTGATAATCATCATTTTAATTAGGCGACATACGAACGAAGATATTTTGAACGAAAGAACGCTGGCGTTTTTGAGTACCAATATGTGCACATGAATAATTGGGTATGGCTGGAACCCATTCCCCTCCATTTTCTTCACATCCACAGGTGCTTTAAGAGCAACGGCTGAACTTTGGTCGGAAATAAACCGTACTAACCGTGTTTACAACTGACAAAGAATCGCACCAATGGTGCCGTACGAGTATGAGGTACGTTATGAATCAATGAAGAAATTTATGTTTTCTATTCTAAACAAAAAATGGAAGTAATTGAAATTCCAGAACCCATTTACTATCAAGATAGTCATTGCTTCCGTCTTCCTGGTCTTGCTCCATTCAGGGTACAGCGAGGATGAGTTTGGCGAAACACGTTCTCCGCGTGTCTCTTCATCTTACTCATTCCATGACTCCCTTGCATCACAAAAAAAATTATTCTTTCTTACGCGAGCTTTTTCCGCCTTCACCTCTGCCTCGAAAACACCGCGGTTGTGCATCAGTGGTCGACGGGAGAAACGCACTCCAACAAGCGTGTCCATATCCGAGCATTTACTGAACAGGCTGAAAAAAAAAAAATACCTGCTCACCCGTTTTGGGCGTCTCTCTACGTGTTTCGCCAACCCTCCCGGCAGCTCCCGTCAGACAGCCATTACGGGAGTGTTAGCGAGGGCACAGAGGTGGACGCGGGGTGTGAGAGGAGGGGCGGTTGATGGCTGATGCTGAAGCGGTAGGCGAACGCCAAGCGGGGGCCTTCACGCACGGTTAGCGAACGACAGCGGTCATTACGGGCTCAGCGACCGAAGCTGCGTCAGCCCAAAATCGTACACAGCCGCGTGCTCTGGCGCTATGCTAATCGCGCTCACCGACTGCCTGACACGATGCTGCAACGGCGCGCACGAAAATACTCTCTCGACCCTCTGCTGCCGCCTTTCGCTGTTTGAGCGGATATGCGTGCTCACGCAGTGGTAATCCAAGCGCGAGTCCATGACCCCCCCGCCCCCCTCCCGATAAGAGAAACAGGCATTTCAATAAAGACGCAACCAAGGGAGAAAAGATGGCGTGCAAGTTCCAAGAGCGAGCTACATATACGAGGCAGCAGCAGCCGACCGCTGCTGCATGCTTCAAGGAGTGCGAGCCCAAGGATTCACGTATGATACTGCATGGACACGGCGGGCGCGTATGCCCTTGCCATTCGAGACGGCTATAGTATCATGAACTACCTACTCGCATACACGGACTCGTCGCGACTGTGCTGTCTGAGGAGTCGTGTTCGTGACTGGCGGTGTCAGCTCGTTTCATCCGCACGCTGTGCAAGCGACACCGACGCAGCGCCCGTTTCCTGTGCGCTTTCGTCGCATTTCCTTGCACAGCACGCACGTATACGGCAGCAGTCACCGCCCGCGGTTCGTGCATCCTTGCATAACTGGTCGCGGCACGTACCGCGGCTCGTAAATGTTAAAAAAAGAATGTCAAAGAAACAAAAGTACAGAAAAGGGGGCTTTTTTTTCTGTGAACTTCGGGGGGCGTTCGTATAACGGCGTTGTTAAAGTGTGCGCTCGAGCGCTTCCATGTAGGCGGCCTGGAGGGTGTTTTTAAACGTTGGTACACGCAGTATATGGACGGAATGCGAGGCGGCAGGCGCAGGAGGGGAGTCGACAGGACGTTTGCAGCGCGTTTCACGTCGGTCGGGCTCGAAAGTGCGTGTGTGTGCTCAGTGTTCCCAGCCTGCCATGCGGCACCCTTTCTTCGCTACCCTCTCTCTTTCTTTCTCTTATCGGGCGTGCACTCATGCGTTCGGTTCTGGGCTAAAGTCGTAAGTTTGGGCAGCAGCGCCCCTTGCTTCGTTTCGCTTTACTGGCCTCTCTTGTCTTTCCATTTTTTTCTTTTTTCACACTTGATGATCTCACGCTGAGCTGGTCCTTGCGTAGTGGGTAGGTAAAGGTGTCATTGCTCCAGTGCCTCAGTAGGCCTTCTATAAAAAAAAACGTGTCACCGTAAAGTAAAACATCACTCAGGTTGCGCAAATGTTTAGTTACGGTGCAATCGAGCTCGAACTCCTGTGGAAAATACAAAACTGCAAGAAGACCGAAATATCTTTAGAATATTATGCGTAAAGCAAGCCATTAATTATTGTGCGTCAGCTACAAAGTATTTAGAAAAAAACACATGTGCTTGTTTCCGGAGAAGATGAGGATGGATTTGCTATATACAGCATTTCACGGTCAATCTAGAGCTAGTCTTGTCAGCCTGTGATCACAGATTTCGTTGCTTTTCTCACAAGGATGATATACTTCTCGTAGAAGAGCGCGAGAGATCATGTCTAGTCATTTTACCTTCTTTTATAACAATACGTATTTTGTATCACTCTTTGTCATCATACACACGCTACCAAGTTCAAGGCGCCAAAAAAAAATCTAGAAATTCGCTTTAGCTTTCGAGTTGTGCTGCGACTCCGTCTCAGCCTTGAGACACACACTTTCGCATCGTAACAGTTTGAAGTGTTTTCTGTAAGTGAAGGCAGTTTCTGGGAGAAAAAAAAGAGATAAACGTCTAACGATCGACTTGACTTCGTTGGTGCTGCACCACCATAGAAAATTGAAGTGGTCTACAAAATAGATAGCAAACGTTTATTGGCAATTATTATTAGCAACTACAGTTGTGGAGCTCCCCTTCCTATGCTCCAACAATGACTATAGCGGCTCGCTAATGAAGAGAACTCATATTGCTTCGGTAACTGGGAAAATTCTAATACAAGCGTCATCGTACAAGACGTATACAGGAAAAAAGAAACAAGGCCAATCTCTCTTTCATAGGAATAAGTATAACATGAACGTTAAACGTGTCTTCACAGAGGTAGTTGAGCTTTCATTGTGCAATGTTTCACCACAAGGGTAAATAAATGAATTGTATAGCAAAGAGTTGTGATGCCATGGGAAGAACGACAAGCAGCTCGAAATTTGCAGCGCGCTTCAAGCAGAAACGACGCATGAAGAGAATATGCACAAGACGAGCGGCGTGAACAGACAAGTGTCGCAGCTCTACACTTAAAGCGTGCTGCTCAAACACAAAGGAGGACGCACGAAACAAACGCACAAGAGCACAGTAGGCGCACGAACTGTCAAAGTGGTTCCTTCTTATTAGGCGAGCAGCGCGCCCCTTTCCAAGACGCGGTTGAACTTACCTCACCGCAACGCAAACTTACTTGGAAAGCACAAAAAGCGTACAATCCATCCCGAGATAAGCGGGTGCGCACGAGCGACCACGGTGCGCGCGCATCGCTACGCGTGGGGCGATGACCTTCAAAGCGCGCCCTACGCGCCATCTCGCTAGTGATAACGGGAACAAGCGTATGTGCCACGGAGAATTGGGTACCGCACACGGTGAACAGTGTTCATAAATAACCCGCCGTTAGTTATCCTGGAGAACGTAAGCTCGGTGGTGGTTGAGTCGTAGAGGAGCGAGGGATCGTACGTATGACTCCCGATGACGTAACTCTTTTTCTAGCTTTTGTTTCTTTACCATCGCCCCGCCGCGGTGGTCTAGTGGCTAAGGCACTCGGCTGCTGACCCGCATGGCGCGGTTTCGAATCCCGGCTGCGGCGGCTGCATTTCCGATGGAGGCGGAAATGTTGTAGGCCCGTGTGCTCAGATTTGGGTGCACGTTAAAGAACCCCAGGTGGTCTAAATTTCCGGAGCCCTCCACTACGGCGTCTCTCATAATCATATAGTGGTTTTGGGACGTTAAACCCCACATATCAATCAATGTTTCTTTACCATCTCTTAGCGTATATTTCACAACGTCATATTCTTGACATTAAATGCGCCAGTGAAGCCGTGGTGGACCCGCCATATAACTGTCGCGTTTAAGAAAGGGAGTAGAAGTTCTACAGAACGCTTTGAATTCGAGTACATGGGATTCTCCAGTCTCCCATCAGCGACCTTAGGTCATCCCTTGCCCCAATAAAAGAATTTATCTATCTCTATACAGTGTAACACCCTTCCCTTTCATCCCTTTTGGCAATACACCAAGCGAGTAGTGCCATACATCCAAGAAACCTGAAAGACAGGTGCACGGCTTCTATATAAGATCGTTGACAAAGAAAGCCGCCATTTCTTGTTTCATTTTCTTTTACGCCCACTATGAAAGCGTGAGGCGAAGGACAATGGTTGCGTTACGGGGTTGAAAATATGGGGCTGAGAAGTAACAAACAACGTGCTTTGAGTATCGATGTATAGGGCTCGTTCGGGATACTTTCCAGACTGCTATATAGTACACTGTGTACGCCGCCCTGAAGACGCAACTGCATATGCCGGGAGCTTTCTTCGAGCTCTGCTGTCCCCCGACAGCGCGCGCATATGGCGCTCGATCGGCGGAGCAGCGATCCATTGTGTGTCGCTGTCTCTATATATTCCGCGCGGTCCTTCAGCTTATGTATGCGCGGAGCATCGTGAAACGAACGATGCGCGAATAGTTGGAGAGGCTCTCGCATTGAAGCCCATGCAACGGACAAGCGCACACGCCCATATACGCCATGGACCGCGTTGAAGGCAGCACCAGCTGCGACGGGTCTTTGGCTGGTTCAAGTGTCGTTGGCGCGAATACTCTCCCCTTGCCCCCGTGGACGTTTTATTTCCCGAGCCCTTCAGATAGCAGCCTTCCGAAGGCGGCTGTGAAAACAAACTTCCCCGTACAACCATTTCTTGCTTCTACGAGAACGCGTATAAGCGCTTACGTATATGAGAACAAATGCCAGGCATACACCCTCTACCGCAACCCTATACCGGGATTTATTTTATATGCGTACTTGAATACGAGTTGCCGCATAGGGAAGTACTACTCGTTCTTTCATTAGTGGCGGGAACGACGGGGGTGCGGAACGCAAGTAGACGAGTATGTATACGGCTGATTGCCCGGCCGCTCTTGATTGAAGAAAAGGGGGCGCGCGCACCAGTGCTGCTTCAATGTCGAGTGCATGTGGTTTGCCGCAAGACCGGTCTCTTTTTCGAAGCGCATGCACTCAAATTATTAAGCATGGAGGGAACGCTAAGCCCATCGGTACAACGCGAGGTCCAAAGGCGTCTGAGAGTACGGGTTGATCGACCATCTCTCTGCCTAGCAGAGGGAGCCGGCACTCGACACACAATGGCGAATAACGAGCTTATGACGCATCGTCCGCATTCACTGTACCTTCGTCGACTCGGCGTGATGACGGCAGTCCACGTTATGACGAACAGGGTGGGGAAGGGTGAAAAAGCACATTTATTTTTTGCGATATCTCCGTTTATTGCATTTCCCATGCAGTGAAGCATACATTGATTGCGCTTGTTGGCACACTTTCTTTAAAGAGCGGAGCACTCGAGAAGGCTATGGTATGCTGTTGTCGTCACTTGGCGTTACCCTCCATCATGTGTGGCATTTCGAACTCGCGCTCGCGCAAAGAAGAAGAAGTCGTCTTTCTCTTATTCTTCAGGTGCCTTCATGATTATCACTTATCATGATGATCACTCATCAGAGGGAAGCACACCGGGGCCGTGTCCCCTCCCCCCATTCAAATTTCTGCGACATGGCATACAGAACGCAAAATGATCGTTTCGAGTGGGTGCCTTCCCGCCCCTGAAATCAAGAAGGTGTCCCCCCCTCCCCCCAGGAAGAGGAAGCAAGCGTAAAATAAAACGATTGATTGATTGATATGTGAAATAACACGTGAGAGAAGAGGAAAAATGACTTAAAAGAAATAAAACAGAAAGAAAATAAATAGATAAAGAGAGAGCAAGAAATAAGTATCAATAAAGAGAGAGAAAATGCAAGAAAAAAAAACAGAAAGTCTACGCATCTCATATTTGCTCTTCCCTGTTAATTTGCACGTCATTAAATGTAAACAAGGTATTTCTTATGAAACATGTCAACTGGGGCACACATGGAATCGTCAAGCACGGTGGCAGCCCGTTTCTCAGACTGGATTGCTCGCCGCTGTTTCTCAACGTGTACAAAACGCCGAGACGCAAGCTATACACGCTTCTCACGGTTGTTCCCGAGGCCCTTTGGGAACAACACCTCGTAACTTAGCACCGTTCCGGGTCGCGAACGACGTACACCTATCGCACACAAGCGCATCCAATTTGAACTCGACAGAAACATAATTACGCACCCGCGTGAAGCTCCCACGTTCTCGTCTACGCTGCACTTCACACGAGATTGGCGCCGAAGCATACGAGAACGAGTGTTTGCCGGGGAGAGAGCGAGAGCGTCGACGCTAATAATGGAACGACGCGACGCGCTGGCTTCAGTCAACAGCTGTCTGGCGTCTTACGGGGTCCTACATGTGTGGGACCCAATTTGCTTGCTCGGCCCAAGCTTCGAGCGGTCTCCACTCGACGTCACTCCACGCCCTCTGGCAGCCATCAGCAGTGTCAGCCACGCTCTAGCAGCGTGTATACTCTGCCCGCGTCGTTGGACGATTTCCCCACCCGTACACGGCCTACGCACTCTTTCGTTTAGCTGTGTGTGTGTCTTTTCTCGTTTCAAACAAACGTGCAGCGGTAAGTAACGAAGAGCCGTTCCAAGTTCTGCTAATGCGAAGTGCACTCTTGGGAAACCCCTTTCGGGTCTCTTGTCTGCCAAGCGAGGAAACATGTTGTGACATAACGAATCACAGTGATATGTGGAAAGCAGCTGGCGGCACACATGTGGGCCGGCTATACCAGTGGCCGAGCAACGATATTTCATTGGTGGGGCCTGAGAGCTAAGCAAAAAAAAAAAAAACAATGTTGCAGCATTCACAAGCATACACTCAGAGATCCCAACGCCAGTCCTGACCACACCGTTTCAAAGGAAGCACGTTTTAGCAACACAAGCCAGATCCTTCAGCTACTTCTTCTGGTTATGATAACGCTTTTTCTTACCTTACGTAAGAGCTAGTGTGACGCTAAGGAATGTACCGGTAACTATTTTTAAGAAGATGAACAGAACAACAACTACTTGCGTGCATAGATGCCATCGTTGCCGGCCATTGTTATTCATAAACCTTTCTGCTTCACTACAGTCGTTTTCTCATCGACAAGCATTCGGGCATCCGTAAATCATGATGCTCATCACCGTAATTATGATAGCCGATTCAGAAGAGCGCAATAAGTTTGGTTTCATTTTTTATGACCACATACGATAAACCCACTTAACATGTAAACTTTCGATTTGCTCTACCTAAAACTCACGAAAGAAAAATAAATATTTTGCAACGTGTATACGCCGTTGCAAGGTTTACAAATTGTAACGCAATGGTAACCATTACAATTTGTGGCAGTTCGGAAGAATTAGAGCTGCAGAGAGACAGGGACGCATAAAAAAGAAACGCAGTGTGTGTGTATACCTGTGGACTTGGCTGTAAATGCGACGTTTGAAGATCATGCTCTATAGTTTAGTCAACCTGTTTCTTTTTGCGTCCTTGTCTTTTGCGCGGCTTGTATAAGTAGGGACAGGACGCTTGTGGCTATAGGTTTTACATGAAGAAGTGCACTCGAGAAAGCCCACAGAGCGCACGCCAGGACTTACGCGCATACCCTACGCGCGCGTACGATATGTGGGCGGGGAGGAAGTTCAAGAGGAGCTGCGGCGGCGCGCCTTCTGTTTGCCCGAGTCAGTGGGCAGAACAGGGCCGCCAGATTCGCACCGGCGGCGCGGCGACCCATTCATTCCGGCCGCCCTTGCAGCAAGCAGTGGTGCGCGCTCTTCCATCGCGTTGCACAGAAGAGCCGAGGGCGCGTCAATATTTGGACGGTGCCGGCCCGGTGGGAAGGAGAGACGGAACTGCAGTGCCACGCAGCGTTATATACCACCGGGTGGTGGTGATTCTGCTGCTTCGCCCATCTCTTACATCGGCGACCTTCCTCGATGGGGGATCGGGAGAGGCGAATGCCAGCGAGCGTTCGCAGCCGCCTATTCGCGTCATTTAACCGGCCGCGCCGATGGGGTCACTGCACGCGGCAAAGCGGCGACGACGATGGGAGTGCTGGCAGTGTGTACAGCTGGAGCTATCAAGTGCGGCCATAGCACCGAGTGGTATAGCCTAATACACGGTCGTGGTCGGCTCTACCTTCCGTCTATCTTCCAGTGAAACCACAGAAGCGTCGTGGGTGCGGGCAGCAAACGCCGAGGAACTGCAGTGGCCGCAGTACGACGCCACTTTAGGGCGTCAGAACAGAAACTCGGGCTAGGCAGTCTCGAACGAGTGAAATTGCACAGCGCTGAAAACAGGGCGAGATACTTGAAATCCTTGGGTGCTACTCCGTGTGTTTCGTCCTGTTTTCTGCGCTGTGGTGTTTCATACGTTGTGAACGTAAAGACAGCTCTGATGAAAGTCGGTGTTTGGATTGAGTGAATGCGATGTTACGTGGACGCATATGTGTTCACACTAGTCTACTGGTATTGCTCGAGATGAGTTGTTCTGTGTTCACACCCAAACTATCTGACTCGTATAACTGCGCCAGCTGACTCGATGGTAATAACATCACCAGATACCACCAATGACTCTCTGTAGAGGGCGAAGAGCTGTAGGCTATTCTATGGTCATTTTACTTCGCTAAGCAGAAATGTCTGAAGTGGAACCAACTGAGAGTCCGTTATGCCCCTCTCCTAATGCGCATTTAAAGGCGTTATCTAAGGCAGGTTGCGCTTGGGAAGGGCTTGAGATCTAGTGCGAAGAAGGGAATGAGAAGTGTGAAACATTAAATCTAAGAGCATTCAGTAGTGAGTAGTTTCAAGCTGTCAAGTTTTGAGTCTTTCTCTGTGTGTGTGTGTGTGTGTGTGTGTGTGTGTGTGTGTGTGTGTGTGTGTGTGTGTGTGTGTGTGTGTGTGTGTGTGTGTGTGTGTGTGTGTGTGTGTGTGTGTGTGTGTGTGTGTGTGTGTGTGTGTGTGTGTGTGTGTGTGTGTGTGTGTGTGTGTGTGTGTGTGTGTGTGTGTGTGTGTGTTTGTGTGTGAAGATGTGAATATTGTGCTTCCTACGTTCCTACGTGAATACGCGAGGATGTGACCATCGGCTATTTTGTTTGTCGAAGCATAGGCGCATTGAAATACCACACAAACGTTTGACCAAGCAATCCTAAACTCACTGTATCCGTCCCCTCTAATTATGGAAGCAATTTTCTGTTAATACATAAAAAACAAAAAAAAATGTGCCAAGCAAGAACAAACTGACCCCAACATTTAGAACACTAATATAACTGCATCTATAGAATTTTCCTCGGAAACGTGCTTATTTCTTCTTAAGGAAAAAGAGGGCTGTTCTGAACGCTGAGACGTATGTCCGTGCATGAGAATGAAAACACAACTTAAACGGCGATTGTGAATGTTAACGCATTAATCATGTGATCCATCTGCCAAAGAAAAGGCCATCTGAAGAGCTATTTTCTAACTGCAGGTACATACAAAATGACATGTTCTTTAATCCGTTTTTTTTAAATACTGTCTCACGCGATGTCAGTGTCGTGCGCTATAAATACAAGCAGCTTGATGCACGGCCATCGCCCACCTCGTATATATACGGCTAGCGTAGATTGCCGAATCTGCGCGGTATTGCCTCGTCGTGCGAAAATGGTTTTCCAGGCACGGAATCATCCGCGTGCCACCAGCATGAATGGAAAATATGTACCGTCGAAATGCCGTTCGCAACAGGAATAGTGACATATATAGAAAGAAAGAAAGAAAGAAAGAAAGAAAGAAAGAAAGAAAGAAAGAAAGAAAGAAAGAAAGAAAGAAAGAAAGAAAGAAAGCGCAATAAACATACCGATGAAGATGTAAGCTTACAAAAAGGACAAAACGAGGTTCTCGAAGTGGAGGGGGTCCACAATTGCTTCTCTCGAATTGGTTCATTCTGTATACGCGTGCCATCAAATTTTCTGGGTGGATTTGTTTTGGGAAAGGAAGTGAAAGAATAAGACAGGAAGAAACGGTAATTGACGATCGAAATCTCTTCGGCGAACCCTCTTCCTCTGATGCGGGCAGTGCGGGAAGTCTGCAGCCTTGCTGCCACCAATTTCGCGACGCTTCAGAAGCAGACGTTTGTAGCAATATTAAATAGGTATTGACACAAAATGTTTTCAAGGCATGCGTCGATTGAAAGCATCTCGCTTCCTGCTGCATTTGTGGCCGCCTTATAATCTGACTCATGCTAAGATGGATGGATGGTCGGATTAAAAAAAAACTTTATTGAGGTTCTGAAGGATTCTTTCTGATAAATATTCCTAACTTTGATACCCTCGCGAACTTTGAGTGAGCCGCAAATGTTCCATATTTTTCGCAGCACCGCTAGCCGAAGCAAGATTCAATAATGCGAGTATTAGACTATACCACTCGCTACTATGGCAGTACTCGCTTGCCCCAGCGGTACACGGTGTCAATACTCCATCGTCGTCGCCACTTCGCCGCGTACAATGACCCCATCGGCGTGGCCGGTTAAAAGATGCGAGAGGCGGCTCTGAACCAAAGTGACGACATGACGGCCTGCATTGGTTTTACGACTGTCTAGACATACGGAAAAGTGCGTATTTGTTAGTTTCGGCCGTTAAGCTCATTCCAGGAAGCTTGGTTACCAAATTTTCTTTTTCAGTAATTCATGACGTTTAGAACTTGATCATTGTGAGGTCTTCTTCGTTTTGGTTTCCTTGCTTACGTGCGCTTTGCAATTAAATTGTCTTCCACACCAGAATTGTCAGGTTCACGAAAACTGCTGAAGTTCGTTTATTACGAGTAATAAGAATGATCTCCTCACAAGTCTCCTGGGGGAATGACCAAGCAGCTAACTTTTGCCAAAGAAATTAATTGCGAGGCTTGTCAATTATTTAATCAATCAATCAATTAATCAATCTCGCTTTTTCAACAGATAGAAGTCTTCAATCAGATCCGGAGATGACAGGTAAGCCATTTGATCCTCGAAAAAAGCCTTCACGCAAGTGACGAATTATATTTCTCGAAATCTACAAGCTCACTCGAAATGCAAAGGCGTACATGCTTAAAAAGAAATTTCGCCCGAGCACCAAAGTAGATCTTTGTTGCAACGACACTTCCACAAGTCCTATTGCTGGAAAGTATTCGAACGCTCCCAAGATATCTCATTTCACCCCGCGCCTTCCGCGCTAAATACAGGTCTTCTCGTCGACGTCGCTGATTTATAGCGGTCTTTAGAGCAGCTCCCGCGAAGTGTTCGAAGCACTTGGAGAAAGCGCCCTGGTTACTTCTCCATTAAGAGGAGAACCTCTTGCATCGCGTCTTACTCTCAATCACAGTCTGTCGGCAACTGCTAATAAAACTTGCATTCCCTTGCATCTTTTCTTTGGGAATTTCTCTCTGTTCTTTTCTGTAGCTCTCGACCGTTTATCTTTTTCTTCTTTTTTCGTTACTTTCTT
The DNA here is from genome assembly GCF_043290135.1 of Rhipicephalus microplus. NCBI lineage: Eukaryota > Metazoa > Arthropoda > Arachnida > Ixodida > Ixodidae > Rhipicephalus > Rhipicephalus microplus. Next base: position 228,912,880 of record NC_134701.1, read on the forward strand.
CTCACACCTCGCTTCCCAAGTTTTCCTTAGGTCGCCTTAAAAGCGTACTCCAAAATCTAGAACAAAAATGAAAACAGTATATGTTACTTCGCTTAGAAGCACCGTGCCGGCCTGACTTCGAGTCCGGTAGCTTTCTAAACTGCGGGAAGGGGGAAAAATGACGGTGAAGTCCGCTTGACGAGGCTTTATTTCCACCGAGTGTCACCGCCTATTTATAAAGCTCCCCTCTCTTGTACTGCCTTGCTTTCGATTGGAACACGAACCTCTGGTGAGTGTCGTAGAAAAGTTACGGACGCGAGAGACAGGGCTATTATCTTTAAAGGTTAAGAATGCTTTACAAAGTAAAAAAAAATGAAAATGGAAAAACAAGAGCGTCTTGCCCCGAAAAGTTATACGGCCGCTGTAGTTTGCTGTTTATACTCTCTGTAATTGAAAGGATTTCTTTCATCTGCTCTAGCATGCCTTCTGTTTCATTTGATTTTTCCTTCGATCCACAACGCAAAGCATGGCTAGTGATACCTTAAGGAGCAGGAAGTATGATACAGATTAGATATTAAATATACATATTAATGAGCATAGGATGAACCTTCCTATATAAGTATTGATGACAAAACAATGTGGAACATCCACGTTCCCACAGTGACTGATAGCTGAGAGGCTTAACTCTCCGTTACCAGTCACCGTTAAATGATGGAACTCTTAATTCACTGATGGTTGAGACCAACGGTCGGCTTTCTATGCGCAATGTGACTGCTTCCACGTGTTATCACCAGATCTCATCGAGTTATTTAAAAACGTATAGTTTACCTGGTCTTTTTTTTTCATTACTATTATAATGCATGTGAGACAACAAAACCTGTCTAATATGGAAGTGGCCATAATGATGGCATCAAGGTTTCGTGATGTTTTAACATGTATGCTATTACTATTATATTTACGTTTGTGCATCGCCGCGGTGGTCTAGTGGCTAAGGAACTCGGCTGCTGACCCGCAGGTCGCGGGATCAAATCCCGGCTGCGGCGGCTGCATTTCCGATGGAGGCGGAAATGCTGTAGGCCCGTGTGCTCAGATTTGGGCGCACGTTAAAGAACCCCAGGTGGTCGAAATTTCCGGAGCCCTCCACTACGGCGTCTCTCATAATCATATGGTGGTTTTGGGACGTTAAACCCCACATATCAATCAATTTACGTTTGTATGTTTTTGCAGGATCCGTGCTTAATGTTACCTTTCGACGGCACGCTCACCACGTGACATGTAAAGTGCGTCAGCACGTGCCACTGTAGAAGTCGTGTACAACTTTCTATTCTTCTGTATACCAGGATACCCAGCTATAAATGGGAAACAATTTATTTTTCTGAAAAAGTGCACTGACGTACTCAACCACAACAATCATTTATATTTTTTCCTTGCTATATACACTCTTTCCAATTAGCAATGTCACTGTACAACCACATTTGCTCTCGACGTTTATAGTCCTGAAACGTACTACCGCAAAGGAGATGTCGTCACTTCGATTGCGTCGCTATATTTTCAATCACCGCGAAGCTACGAATCCCACTTCACTGTGAGCAGTTAGCATAGTGCGCGTTCGTGAAGCTTACCACTATAGGTAAGTTTCACAGGTTTTCATTGTTGTTGTTGTTTCATTTTCCAAATGAAGCCCTTTCGAAATACGTTCATTTATAGGCCCATACTTATTTCATGGACCATACATCCTTCCATTTTATATTTGAATATTCAGGCTCAAATATTCATGAGAATCAGGTCTCCGCATAAACAAACGTGTTCAGGGCTAGTATTTACAGAGCTTTCCGTTTGTCAGTCTTGGCTGCCATTAGACCGGAGCCTTCGCTTATTAGAAGTCTGGCCCCAGGAATAGTTGAATCGTTTTCTTAGAAACGATTCTAGCGTAAGATGTTTCACCAATCTGGACGCTGGTGTTTTAAGAAAAATAATAATTGGGAAGATTTACATAGTAAAGCCAACATGATTATTTTGGAGGTAGCTGACCTTAGCGACGTTTACATGAACGTAACAAGGTTGGTTGGGGCTGCTTTTTCGGGGAAAGTAAGTTCGAGTTCCGTCAATTCAGTGGACGATTGACAACCCGTCTCGCAAATTGAACGCTACCCAAAATGTGGTTAGAATTGTATATTAGTCAGGCAAACTCCTGTCATAAATCAACTTGTTTGGTGTTCATAGCTATAAAATAGTAGTCTGCACACACTGATAAAGACATGCAACTGGTAACTTACAAAAATTGCGTAATCATGTTTTCTAACATGGCTGATATTCCGTTTCCCTGAAATACCTTGGAGTTAGCATACAACGGGTTCAAAGCTGTTTTCAAACGTTAGGTCGTAGCGTCGAAAGAAAATTACCGTGCTTGTGACAGGGTTGTGAGCAACATGGAAGCAACATACGTCCGGCTAAATTACGAATATGCCATTTAGTATTGACACAGTGAAAATGTGACGCGTTTCTTGCTTCAAATTAAGAGATAAAGATAAACTGTGGAGTTCTAACGCGCGACTACGGAGCAGTCCATATATAAGGAGAGGCAGGGTTAACTTTTGACCATCTGGTGTTCTTTAAAGTAAACCTAAATCTAGTCACGAAAGGCGTTTTTGCTTACTTCTGGTTCAGTAATCTGGTCAAGGACTTCTGGAGATAGAGGGCTGCAAGAATGTACTGCACTTAGAGAAAGTAGTGGGGAGCAAACTCCTAGAGAAGGCCGCTTACAAGCGCGAAGCGTTTAGCTTATCTGCTCGACCTGGCGGGGACCTCACCAGAACCCGCTGCCTCCATCACCGATGCTCACTCCCTCCTTCTTTCTTTTTTGGTCGGTGCACCACAAACTGCCAGATAAGTGAGCGGATAAAAAGAGGAGGGGTTCACGGACGAGATTTTCTTCCCGGCCTAACGAACAGACAAAAGAGAACAGGGAAAAAAAGAAACGAGACGGGCGGGTGAATAGAGGCTGTAAAGAAGACAGTTGCTCAGTCGTCGACGGTGGCAGGCCAAGAGACGGAAGCTGCTCAACGGCAGCCCGAGGTCCCCGGAGGGGACCTCAGAGGGGCGCTTGGCTTGACGACCGTAGACAATGGCCGGGTGTCAAGTGCGCACATGAGCGCGGTCATAAGAGAGAACGGGCCCCGACGTTCTGGAAGACGGGCACCCGGACGCTAGGCCGACAACGCGTGGACGATAAAAAAGAAACAGTGGGGACACACACATAGAAAAAGAGTAGCAGCCATAACGCATGTTCCACTTCATAGGGAGGAGAAGAAAGAAGGACCGAGATATAGCAGCCCCCAGAAGGAATCTACAGAAAAAGAAAGTACGAAGAAGAAAACTCTCCCACAGAAGCGCGAGAAACGAAGAACGCCGACAACGTCGCGTTCAGAACGTGAAAGAAAGATGAAAAAAAAAACCAAAGAAGGCAGATTGCGAATCGAGAAATAATAATGGAAGGGAGGGCTACAAGAGCCAACTGGCGAGGAAGCCGCAAGCACGAGAGCTGCACGACGCGACATGCCCCGCTGCGACAAAGTCCGAAGGATGGAAGAAGTGGTGCGTCGCCGATTTATCGCGGTTGGGAGACTCGCTAACTGACCCCCTTTGTCGGTGGCGAAGCGGCCCCGGGGAGATAAGTGAATGGACTTTGCAAGCGCGCCGCCCTTCCACCTCCTCCGCTCCTTCCTCTTCCTTTAACGTGCCGCAGTGGACGCCCTTTTTTTTCGTTTTTTTTTTTCTCGGCGGGGGTTCACTCTTCCCGCAACAACGTTGCTTTCTGGTGTCCTCCTCTAGAAATCGTCGTCAACGTCATCGTTTCGGAGGTCACATCAGTGGTCACAGGCTCAAGACCGCGCGCGGGCACTTCCGTTCACTTTTGCACTTACATGTTTGTTTTTTTCGTTTAAGTCTTGTGGCAGCAGTTTCCGTTTTGTATTTGTGACCCGGCTTTGCGGTGGTCATCGATGTGTTTTGATCGGTGGACAATACGTCAGCTACTCTAGCAAAGGGCCGAAATTAACCACAATAACATAGAAAGGATTAAACGAACGTATGACTATGCGCGTACGCAATCGCTAGACGTATACGCGTTGTTTGGTTGACGAAAGGACGAAAGCAGCCTACTGAATCAGCGCTTAGATACAGTGGACTGCATCGAAGGGGACGATTTCGGGACGTTCAACCCCACATACGATCAATCTTCGATACAGTGGTCTGGCATACTCGACTAATTCCACAGGCAACATTGAATACCATAGTTACGTCGGAGAATGAAAAAAAGAAATTACAGACTGTTCTTTACACTTCATATCTGATGCCCCATTTCCACTTCTTCGCAGTATACCCTCAAAGCTAAAAAGAAAAAAAAAACGCTAGTTTCGTGTTATTCTCTTCCCGCATCGTTTTCCGTCCCTTTATCTGCATCACACACCTACGGGCTATATGCAACACCTCCCCCCCCCCCTAAAAAAACTGAAAAAATAAGCCAGAAAAGAAGAAAAAATGATACGGGCTCCCTACATCACATTACTGCCACGAAATCCGCAGAGGGGTAGAAGAATCGGTGATAGAACGGCTTTCTCCCACCCGCTGTAGTGAACAGCAATCGCCCCTTGATGCCTTCGTGCTTCGCGCGTTGTCCGGAGGCTCGAGCCACTTCGTTACCACGGCAACGCCGGCGCAAAATAAACACCGGCAGGAACCATTTGCGTCGGGCAAACAGCGAGAGGCATTATGTGACGAGAATTATGGCGGTTGGAGCCGCCGCTGCTGCTGCTGTTGCCTGCTCTGGTGAGCTGCAGCCCAGTGCATCGCGTTATACCAGATGGGGGCTAATCATTGGCGAAAAGCGAGAGAATAAAGAAAACCACCTTTGAGGGCTGACTTCTCCTCCCGTTTCGAGCCAAGAAAAGAGAATTGGGAGGAGTGAACAATCTGCGCCCTTGTGTGCTCGTCATGGCTGGGAAACGCGACCGCGCGCTCGGCAAACGTGTAAGGCAAAGAAAGCTGAGACACTGCGAAGGGCGCACGCACGGCTCTGGCCCCGCTTGTAGACTGACCCGCCTCCTCGCCTCTTTTGTCCGGTCATAGGCGACCGACCGTTGGGAACCTACCTCGAACGATCTCTCATAACCATGTACCGCGCCCGAAGCGCGACAATACAGCCTTTACTGCGCGAACATTCGGAACACGAACCTTCCAAAGAAAGGAATAAAAAAAAATGCCCACGTAGAAGAGTGCACGTGCATGGTTTCGTGTAAAGAACATAGACTTTTGATTCACGTGCCGAAATGATTCCTTTCAACCTCGAAAGAGTAAAAGAAGATTGAGGTACAAAGAAGTTATGAATGAAATAGCAAAATCACGGTCCATAGAAACCATGCCAGGACTTCAGTAAGCAATTGTATCAATAGATGTCCTTACTCACTCTGCCATCTATCTCTCCCACCAGTCTGGTATGTCAGTAAGATGAGAGAGGATGCACGTGTACTTTCCTGGGCCCATATTCATCAAAACGTCATACGCAAAAATTATTTATAGAAAATATTACAGCTAGTTTCGATGCAGGACATGCGTTTAGTGAAGCTCGCTGTTCAATAGAAAGAGAACTTGCGGAAGAGAAGCTTTGTGAATCCGGCCCCTCGTGAGTTGCCATACTCGGAGTCAAGAATATGCGCTTTCGCCTCATAATCGCTGGAGTTTGGTCAAGGTCAATATTAGTCTGCGAAGGACGAACATATGCGTACTTGTACATTCGCTCGACAAGGGCTCTCTTATATTTCTGCAAACTTCCCATTTTTCAATCAGATTTGAGAGGGCTAGTAGATGGAGCCAAGTTTAACCACGAGTGATTCATGTACGGACTATCAGAGGTGGCCCAGCATGCACTAAACTGAGGAGATTGGATGTCACGTTTACTCATGTTAGATTATCGCGTTGTATTAGTGTTGATTTTCATCCCGCCATCAGCAACAGATGGCCTGGTACAAGGACGATGCTTGTCTTCCACAACCTCTGAAAGAAATCCGAGCGTCGAAAAGAAGCTTGGAGCTGACAAAGAAACACGTTGGGCAACGCTACGGGCGCCACGCCTTGTCAGACCATCATCAGCGGGGTCGGGATCTACTCAGCCATGATCCTCCGCCTCAAGCTTCTCGGCCCGACAGGGCTGAACCGTTCAAGCGGGATAAAGTGGGGGCAGGGGTGCGAGAAGCGATCACGCACTACAGCTGTTCATTCGTGCGGCTCAAAGGCGGGCGCGTGCACCCAGAGCTGATGAGAAGGCTACGCGGCCAGCGCATCTGGGTGGCAGGCCGTACAAGGAGCGGAGGCGCGCACTAGGGTTGACCATGCACGAACCTAAACACCCCGAGTTTCTCACGCGTCCCGGGGAACGCCGCAGTCCGCGACGAGACGGCAGATTAGCGCGGCCTGTCAAGAGAGACCAGTCGGCTACATCTCCACCCCGAAAAAGCCGAAGAAAAATTTTAGAAAAAAAAGAAAGCGGCCCTCTCCAACAAAAAGGCCTTGCCCCTGTGGAGGCCCCGGGGCGGCCATATATCCATCGTGACGGCCGCGCACGTTGCCTGCCAATCACGCGCGTCAACCCGAGGCGGTCTTCGTGTTTATATATCGCAAGCACCTTTCCCAGCACAATACGTTGCTCGCGTATCCGTGCGTGAGCGCATGCCCGCGCGCGCCTTTTGAGAACGTGTGGCGTGGCAACGATCGCTGTATGTAAAAGAGCGCGATGCTGCGCACGGCGTGGTGTCTGCTGCCCCGTATTTTCGTTACGCTTTCTTTCTCTCTTTCTTTCTTTCTTTCTTTCTTTCTTTCTTCCTTTCTTTCTTTCTTTCTTTCTTTCTTTCTTTCTTTCGTTCTTTATTTATTTAAACGTATTCCGTGAGAGGCATACTTAGCATTGTTGCGTATGTAATGCACAGTGAAGGGGAATCGAGCTCGCTCCGTATTATATAGAACAGCAGCTCAACACCATCAAGCCAAGGAGTTGTTCAAAGTTCAGGCCTTTGAGAAGGTGGCCCTATAGAGAAAGTGAAACTGAGCTGTGGGGTTTGGGCTGTACTGAGTCCCTGTACGATGTTATACTAGCACCCTTTCTTGCATCCCGGAGGCGGAGTCCGCGGCCTTGACAAACCCTGCTCTTACACCGAGAAAGAGCAACGCGGAGAAAGAATGATGAGGTGGTGGATGGTCCTTCCTATACGGCTCTGGTCATGAATTTCATTTCATTTTTAAGGCGAAAAAGAACGAGGCACAGAGAGATTGATGGGGTGGTGGACGATCATTACAACATGTGATGCGCGTTCTTGCCGAGGCCGTGGGCCTTTCGTCGATAAGCACCTGCTGCTTGCGAGACCGATGCCATTCGCATGCTAACGCCCCAGGCTGAAGTAACCAGAGGTGAAATGGCTCCGCTTGATGGATGCGTCAGCCAATTATGAGCGGAGCACGGAACGAAGAAAGGTCACGTGATCATCGGTGAAAAGACTAGCTTGTCGCGCAGCGATGTTCGTAGTAGCCTACATACAAATTGTTGCCCTTTTATTTTCTCTTGTCTTTCAGCACTTGTGAATCTCACGTTCAGGAAAACAATCATTATCCGCACTATATAGGCATCACCTCTCCTCAATTAGAAAGCGACTGATCGCACACTGTTCGATTCGCGCCAGCACGCTCAATCATAATTAGTCAGCCTGCGCAGTGGTCATGGCCGCCGTGTAAGCTTGTGCGTATTGTCCATTGTTAACTCTTGATTTGAAGTTTCATCATAAACAGCTTATCCGCAAAAAAAAAAAAAGAAAGATGAGCAGAATGAGCCAAATGATGAAAAAAGACTCACGGGATTGAGTCTCACGTGCTTCCTGCCTCTGATTAATGGCGGCGACTTGGGGACCCGTAAACAAGCGTTTGTCATATACGCTTGCAGCGTCACGATGGAATTAAACGAACCTATTTCGTGAGTACGTCAATAGCAATTACACGTGTAATAACGCTTTTACGAAACATGGGTGCTGCGTTATTCGTCCTATGCAAATTACTCATAGAAAAGTAATAACCCGCCGACGACACGACGTTGCAACATTTCGATAGCCGGCGCATGATGAGCCCGAGTAACACGGGCCTATCAGCGGGCACGCTTAATGGTTTCAATTATTATTTTTTGCAGAAAATTAGCGATGCATCGCAATCTGAACCATGTCTCAAAAATGCTATGCACAGTACGTGTTTTACAATAGTTTTAGCGAATGTGGACCGAGAAATGATCAAGTCCACAACCCGCCGCTAATCCTGCTGGGCACATGTAGGCGGAACAAATGAAACCACGGTGGATTAACATGCCAAGTGAGATGCGACGTCTAAACACGTTTCGCTGATTAAAAATAAGTTTGAGCAGACTGAGCTTTGGGGCTCTCATATGCCTACGTCCAATAGATGGAGTGACCACATCGTAATTTGTTGCTAATAACAAGCCCTTATTTTGTATATTGATTTGTGTCAATGAATCTTCTCATAAACCATGCCTTTCATATACGGCACTAAAACAGCTGAATAAATCTTAAGGACTAAAAAAAACTGTTTCAATAGTATATGAGCATTAATACATTTTCGGTCGCAATGACTACGTCTTATTTACCCTATAGTAACAGATAAACCCGCCACGGTAGAGCAGTGGCTAAGGCACTTCACTGCTGGCCTGCAGGTCGCGGGTTCGAATGCTGGCCGCGCCACTTTTACGATGTAGGCGAAAATGCTTGAGGCCCGTGTGCTTCGATTAAGGGGCCCGTTAAACAACCCCGGGTGGTCGAAATTTCTGGAGCCCTCCACAGCGTCCCTCATAAACATATGGTGGTTTTGGGATGTTAAACCCCAATAATTTAAATTAATTGTAGTAGTCAGTAAAATTATCTCCTTGTAAAGCACTTGACTTGTCGGTGGTACTTAAACACGTCCACTTTTGCATTACTTCGGGCAGCATTATTGACGTCATTTTGCAAGCTGCGTGTTTGTTTCGTCACTTGCCCAGCGTTTATCGGTATGTCACTGGATTGCAGCCCTCTTCTAATGCATGAACAGAGCACTCAGCGAGCCTGTGTGCTACTTCCTTCTCAGTTGTTTTCATGTTTGTGACTCTTTCCTGCTTCGCAACAAGTATATCTCGACAAATATTTGGACGTCTTCGCAAGAGACAACTGAACGCGTCGACAAATATTTTCCGAAAGACCCTTCTTTATTTGTATGGAACAATTCCTCTTAGATTTTAAACTCAACAACCACTTTTTATATTTCCTTCGTTCAAAAGTGCGTCGTGAGGTGACGAGCTTAGGAGTAAAAAAAAAAAAAAATCTCTGTGGTCTCATTGAAACTCGCGAATAGCTCATTCGTGTCTCACGTGGAGCTGCGCAAAGAAATTTATGAGCTGCATTTTCCAAAAAAAAAAAACAGCAATGTATTGTGCGTAACATGAAAAAAATCTCTTGGCACTTGCACGAACCATTGCAAAAATTACATGATTATTTGGTTATGGTGCCCCCTACACGGATAAAAGGTGAACCGACATCTTGTAGAAAGTAGTTTCTGAAATAGAACAAGTTAATGTGACGCGTGGTATCATTTATCATGCCATTGGTTGGGAAACGTGTAGAATTAAAGTAATACAGAACACGAATACAACCTACGTAGGCCGACCTACAGCTCAGCGGCCACGCAAGGCATTCTCAGAAACAGTGCGGAGAAGTGATCCAATTGCGGGAGTTATACGATGAAACGGGCTGCCGGCGATATTGCAACAGAACTGACTAAAGAAACAGAGTACAGATTTGCTATCCTATAAAATTATGGCCAATTCCTTCGAGTGATCTTTTTCTTTTACATCCTTTCTTTTGCGGGACTTAATGCGCGAATTCTTTTCCGTTCGTAATTGAGTTCTGGAGAAGAGGGAGATTATGAGAAGAAAGAGTCCGATGAGAAGCCATCAGAGAGATGCACAAATGCGTCTTTCCCGCCGTATGGAATCCACGCATGCATGCAACAGCAGCTAGCGTGGCCTAATAGCGCGAAAATTACGCAAACTCCAAGCAGTGAAGGCGGCCGAACGAATTCCCGGCTCGTTACTTGCGTCTCGCGTAGAGATGCATTGCTGCGATGAATAAAGCGAAGTTGCCTGCCTCGTGCGTCGATGGAGGGCATCCAGGAACGATCCTATAGCTACCTATGAATGAGCGAACAAGTGTCGTAGCTCTACAGCTTCCACACTAAAAACTTGCGAGACGCGTTCAGTCGCCGGTGATGTTTGTTCGCGCGCGCGTTTCGTCGAAAACTGCTTGTACACACTGGATGCCGCGAAATGTGCGGCTGCCGTTTTTATACGCCCGCTCTTTTCGCGCCGCGGGAGCAAGCGGAGAACGCCGCACTCCGTCGGCGCGCCACGCCCGGAGAAAGACGAACGCACGCACAGCACAGCGGCAGACAGAAATGAGATTGATTCAATTTCCTGCGACGCCGCTTGGCCCGACCGCGCTATATAACCGGGCTTCAGTCGGCCCTGACAGAAGCACCCCCTACTTCCTCCCCTTCACCAAGCGCTCCGTGTGAACCCTGCCTTGATTTCGTCTCTCCGTTTTATTGTATACTTACTTTTTTTTTGACGGCCTATACGTCCCATTTTATGCTTCCTCGGTTTTCTGGCTAACCTCTCCTCCACTTCGCGTCTCATACTTGCATCGTTCTTCTCATCTTCCGTGCCACGATTCCAATCTAGCGCGGCCCATCGCGCCCCGCTCTTCACTTGACGCGCGCGCTAGCGCGCCTATACCCAGTCCAGATTGCGCGCCGACTCGCTCTCGGACGGCGAGCGTCATTGCATAAAAAGAAAAAAAGAAAGAAAGAATGAGGAGCACCGTGGTGACGAGGTCACCACTTTGTGTGACGACGAATTGGCGGGGAAGTGTGACGCTCTTTTTTTCTCTCTCTCTCTCTCTTCTCCTGTCTTCAATTCTTTTTTTTTTTTTATTGCGGCACTCTTTGTCACCCGCTGACATGTGCGAGTTTTATTATTCGCGGTACGAAAAAAAAAAACTCAGTAAATAAAAAATGCTCGAGGGAGACGAGAAAAACGAAATGTCTGTGCGATGGTCGTACAGACATTTCATTTCATTTTTTTTTTACAGACAATAAAGAAGCGACGCGAGATTATCAAATTGCGTCGCTATGTCCATGTATCGCTCCTTTTCCCTATTTTTTTTTTATGGCCTGACGAAGTATAGGCAAAACCGTGCGATGTTTCTCGTTGTTTTGTTTTGCGCCTCCATTCCCTTGCCTCCTGAGAAAGTAATATTCAAACTCCAGCGTATACACAGCGATGAAGATTCCCCTCGAAATCTCGTTCCGTCTGTCGAAGAAACCGCTCTGAACAAAGTAGTTTTTAAATGACCTGAAAACTGACATGAGGGAAACCGATTAGAATGTACCATCTATTGCATCTATTTCACGCTACGGTTCGCGAATTTATTGCTCCCAAATTCCGTACGAATTTCATTGCGTTTCATACGCATGTCAAGGACTTTAACTCTTGTAGACAATAGTTATCTAATTTACACTATACGCCCCACTACAAGCGTCAGTGTCTAATTTTTCGTATCGTACTATGGGTCACGTTGGTAAAAAAGTAAAGACACGATTATGATGATAAAAGAATACAAGCAGTGGAAACAGCACTCAGGTAATGGTGAGGTCACTCGTCGAGTCATTTGGTAATTTTTTAGATGATCGATGTTGCGACAGGCAGTGTGCTGCGCCAGAATTGAATTTGAGCGCACATTGACGATACGGGAATCGTGACGGAATTTTTGTTGAAGTCAATTTCCCGCAGGATGTGATTAGGTCGTGTGAACGGACGTTGTAATATGATTGTACGCACTTACGGTGACAGCTGGCTACGCAGTTTATCGTGTTGCGAAGCGACTGTCAGTTACACTCACGGAATCAGGAGTAATAATTGGCATGACGCAGACGCACCAGAATAAAAGTATTCGCTAATTGCAAAAAGAAAAGAAAATACTGGTGGCAATACTTGGGTCAGTATACTTCCAGGCCGATATTGCTTTCTAATGAATCTTGCCATGTGGCTTGATTGTGTTGAACAGTTGTTAAAGCTAACAATGGGCGTAAGATGGATGCCTATACATATAGCCTAATTAACGTTTTATCAATTTAGATACTTTTTAATTACGCGCACTATTGAAACATTCGGCAGTGTAGCTATATATTTTTGAGTTTCAACGAGGATTTTGGTTTTGATTATGTTATTTTCTGAAAGGGCAGCTCAATTAGAGCTGATTTGTGGGTGTCAGTTATCGAAATTCGTACCTTGTTTGCGGTACAAAAAAAATTACGCCCGTCGAAAGTCGTCAAAAGTTTGAGTCGAGCGCCATGTTCAGTCTGGTTGTGATGAGACAGCTTGAAATGTGGCTTAACGAGGACGTGTCCTAATGTCCATATTTCAAAACACAGACTCGCATGTCAGTTTACTACTGAGCACTTTTATTCAGTTCTTTTATTGTCTCTGATATCTTTCACTTTCCATTTTAATAGACGACGTTCGTTTAGCGGTCTTCTCTTTTTTTTCTTTTTCTCTTCAGACATTTGCCTGTCCTTGCCTATTACATTTCGTATTGCATTACACGCCGAACTTGAAAGAAAGAGCGACATTAAACTTGACATACTCTACATTGATATGATTAAAACCCGCCAGGTCTGTGTAGAATGTGCAGCAGGGGGGAGGGGAGCTCTTTGAAAACAATCTTGGAATCTCTGTCATAATCATGAGGTGCTTTAGGGACGTTAAACCCCATTAATTATCGAAAGACTCTTTCGGCAACATACTAACAAACGTATATACTACAAACATTATATATGATAACCATCATATATCATATCATATACTACATACTACAAACATCATACATCATAATTTTTCTGTAGTATGAAATCGTCCACTGTGTCACTAGTCGTCATTTTTGTAAAGAATTAAATGCGCTTTCTTGATGTGCTGTGGCTGACGACGATGAACAATTACGTCTGTGGCTTTTGTAATACGTTCGAGCGATCAACGACTCAATCGTTACGCAATTTCGATTGTTTGACGCCTGGTTGTTGCATTACTGTTGTAAAACACTTTATTACACATTCTAACGCGATTCCATACTGGGCACAAAGACCGCATTTCAAGCACACGCGTAATTCCGTAGCAGGATACTGGGCTGCCACTCAGCGGTCCTGGGTTCAAGTTGCGTTATCTTCTGTATCTTACATTTACTTAGCTTTTCTTTCTGATTTCGCGCGATGGTGGTTACGGCCACCGGTGGCGGCGAAAAGCTATCTGCCCCTGTTGTGATCTCATAGCAGCTTTCACTGTAAAATTACTGAACGGGGAACGTTCTTTTTTTTTGTATATGTGTGTGTTTCCGAGCTTCAAGCTACGTTTCATTAACTAACCATGCCACCAGCCAGTTGGCGTTAAGAATTCGAAAAGTAAATGTGCTACATCACTGTATGACCAACTTGCCGAAATTGTTTCCCTGCAAAAACCTATTTATAAAGATTCAATTCGGAATTAATTTTTCCTACCACACTGCAGGGTAGCATACCCGATACTAGCTTCTCCTTAACCTCCGTGCTTTCCTCTTCTCTCTATTTATACGACAGTCTCATTACTCTGACAACTTCGAGAAGATACACACACCGGAATCACACCGCGCATATATTTCTTTCCTTCTTTCCCACGCTTTCGAGTCCCACCGGTCTCACCCGCTCACGAATCAAGCGCTCTCTTCCCATTTTTCACCCCCCTCTCCCAATTGTATCTTCCCAATCACGACAGAAGGCACCGAGATTGCCGGGCGGGAGGACTGATTGCTCCTTTTGAGGGAAGGCGTGTCCGCGGCGACACGGGAAGCGAGCGGTCTATGAGATCTCTCTCTTCCACTCCTCCTCGCCGGGCGCTCGTTTGCTCTCACACCCAGGCGGGGAGGAAGCAGAGAACGAAGGGCGTCCTTCCCCTCCCTGCACGTCATCTATCTAGGCTCCCTCTTTGGTCGTCCTCTTCTCTCTCTATTTACACTCGCGCCGCGTGCAATTGAAGCGAGCGCTCCTTCCGTAACGACCAACAACACCTGGAGATGATGAAGCAGAGGAAGGATAGTGTGTGCGCCGGACAAGGGTAAACAGAGATGCGTTGCCCATGCCTACGCGGGCCAGTGCGAAGGCTGGTCCGAGACGACGATCGCTTGCGAAAGGAGATGAAAGCGCCCTTTCCAATCCTTTACCTTATTGCCTTTTTTTTTTCCTCCAAGCAAAAGTGTTGAATAGCGCAGAAGAAGACAGCGCTAAGCACAGGATGTAGCAGCGGAGAAGGATTCAATCCTTCCCCACATGCTCTATCTCAACTGCGAATGCAGACCGAAGCACCAGTGTCACCTGGTACATCGCGCTGTGGAAGTTTCTTCTCTTTCACTTGGCTTAATGCAGAGATACCACGTCAAAGTAGTCACGGTTACGTCTTCATTAGACCTGCCACGGTTATTTCACGCGAATCTTCTTGAACTCTTTGCCGGTGCAGGGAGCTGCAACGTAAATAGCATCACCCAAACGCCGCGCTTATCTTTAGTTTTTCGTCTTTGTCTCTACACAATGTGTCACAAGATACCTCTCACGGCACGACAAACCAAAGACTTCTGCGCAACAACATGATTTTCTCATTTTATTTCGACGATGTCGGTGGTTGGCACGTCTTGTAGGTTCAACGAGTGGTATTGCCGAGTTAGTGACGCAGAGCTAAACATGAAAAAAATAACGTGGAATATTAAGCGTCAACCAGGCATAGTACACAAGGGCACGAGGTGTTGCAGAAGAAACCACCGACTATGGTCGCGCTAGTAAAACTGCGGCAGCGTTTACCTGTTAATTTTCCATGTTGTGAAGGGACGTGATAGAGCGTAACCCTGTAGTGAGCAGTTCCACGCCGGAACGTACGAAGTGAGCCAGCCCATAAACGAGTGAGAATGCACGTGCTTCGAAAGAAAGAAAGAAAGAAAGAAAGAAAGAAAGAAAGAAAGAAAGAAAGAAAGAAAGAAAGAAAGAAAGAAAGAAATGGCACCTCAGTCAGATTTCATCCACCGGAAGCTCCAGCATGTAGCATATGATATACGAATCTACGACACATTACCCTGCCTACCGACGTCCGCTAAAACAGGTTACACGCGCAACGCAATTCCGCTTTAGCTTCGGGTCAACCATCCAATGGGCAATAGGAGCTTAGCAAGGTCACATTATTTCGTTGACGCTCTTCGTTTGAGGCTTAACTAACAGTTCTGATGACACCTTGCTTCTAGCAGCGGAATACATATAGCTTTGACTAGATAACACTAAGTAGTTCGTTAACGCAAACATAACCGCAACTTCCTAAAATCATGCCTGAATTCTGAGCCAGAGCTTTCTAAACAAATGCACTACGCTAGCTTAATAAAAAAAGCGAATCACCTTTCAGTGAGTGTTAGCGAAAACGAAGTAGTACTAGAGCAAATAAAAGAGAATGTATTATCGTCCTCCACAGCATGAAAAGTGCCTCCACGGTGCAGTCGTAATCATGAAAAATGGACACTGAGATTTCAGGCCGAAAGCATCGTTGCGCTACGTGCTTAGGCTCATCTTGGGCAGCGTGCGCGAAAACTGCGATGCCTTGAAAGCATGCTAAACGCATCAAGTTGCTTTCAATACGGAACACATAGAAACTGCAAATAATAATAATAATGAAGAACTCAGCAGACATGCAGTGTTGCACTATACTCACCGATCACGGGCAGTTCCGAGTGGTTTGGAGAGCTCGCTGATCGCCAACTCTTCCCAGCGACGCACGTTTCGCCGACCGTCCTCACAGTCAAGTCTCCTGGCGATTCTCACCAAAAAGCATCCAGTGGATGGGGACAGGGGGTTCCAATATGCGACACTCAAACACTCAAAGCATCGCCGTAGCTCGTCGCCGGTAATCTTACGTCAAAGCACTGCCCTCTAAACGGCCCCGTCAACACACGCGCTCTCGACGGTGAAGTCAAGCCGCCCGTCGGCGCTGTCAAGAGAGGAGCTTCAAAGGCGCCGACCGCTCCACATCCGCGTACCAGGCAAGTGCCAGCCAACTTTGGCAATGACCGCTCTGCGCGGCGCGTACGATCGTTCCGATGGAGAGCCGCGCGCGCCGCGCGCCACTCCTCCTAGCGGCCGCCTACCGGTGATGTCATACGTGTGACGTTCGTTACTTGTGCCGCCCATGCAGTGCTAGGGACATCTGTTGGCGCAACGCGCAACTGCGCGCGGACAGTTTGTTCCCAAGCGGAGAAGCATTTCGAATATGGGCGCATGGCAGTGAAATGCGTGATGGCAATATTTACCAATAGTTATTAGTTTGGCGCATGAATTCTTAGGAAAGCTTCTAAGGTGAGCAAAGGTTCGTAAACGGGAAGAATTGCCCTACGCTTGTTTGTAGCAATAAATTGTGAGTTGGACACGTACGAGAAAAACTTCGCCTTCAATTTGTAACTTGGCAACAAATAACTAGTGGGCATATGCGTGACGGGGGCTACAAGCTAATGGAAGCATTTTTTTTTCATTTATCAGGGCTGCTGCGTTATAAACGTGCAGTCTTTACTTACTCTTTGTAGTAAACTTCAGATTTGTAGAATTATTGCCACTCAATACAGCTGCTCTTCATGCAATGCGTTAACGCCAAAATAAATGAGAGACCAAAAACATGAAACTGAATGGAGTACTTTGTAAAAAAAAAAAAAGGAAACCCTTAAGCTCTGCTTTCAAGAGTTGAACGTGATAGCCCTATTCTTTTCCTAGTGCTTACTTAAAACACTCAGTGTATGAAATCTTTTCGAACTTGTATGCACCCACTACGTGGCCCGGGAAACAGGTGCAGTAACGTGTGTGTCTTTTGCACTGAGTGGGGCGCTTTAAATAATGAAGTAGTCACAATCACTTGTTGTGGAGCCCGATCGCAATGTACGCTTGCACCACACATTATTAGTGCGATATTACATGTTGTATAGTGAAGCTTTAATACAGGACGCATATGGTTGTAAAGTATGCAAGCTACTTTCACTGCATTTCCAAGCAGAGGAAGTTATGTTCTTTGTATTTTCAAGCAGACACATGGCTCTGTGGTAGAGCATCTGTTTTCCAAGGCAGCAACCCGTGTTCAATCCCCACTCTTACGCAGGATTTTTTTCATTCTTTACTGTACCATTCTCGATTGTTTTTTTTTTTTTGTAAGGCATAAGATGGTGATTTTTTCACTCACAACCAATGATGACGCCGCTGACACCCCAGTGTCTGCGAAACAAGCTCTTCAACGAATGTTTTAACTGAATAATCCAACGAGTCCTCGTTTTCTTTTTCTTTTAGTTTACTTATCCTCATGTTTGACGTTCGTACACACCACAGGCCGATTTTTTTTTTAAATTCTGGACCAAACCTCAATGCGAATACGTCGTATTAAAACACCAATATCACAAATGATCGCATCAGAAGGTTACAGATGCGTTATTTCAGTTCTTACGAACAGCAAGCTGGCGCGCACGACTATGATATTAAAAACCTTAATGAAAATCAGCCGATATTGACAGCAAGGAAATAAAATAAAGCGGATGTTCGTTGCACTGTTTTAAATATAGCGTCAACGTCTACGTCCTAATTACAGCACCACACTTGAGATTGTTGCAGGTTCGGCTCCTGCAGGAGGCAAGTTGTCTTTTCGTTCACTTCACTTTCCTCTCGTCTCTGTCTCAATTGTTACACTATATTTAAAGCAGTGCAATTAACGCCCCCCCATATCTTCTTTGGTTCAGTTATCTGCTGTTTTTCATTGATGTTGTGTCAAGTAGATACGAGCTCTCAAAGTTCCCTTCTTTCACTGAACTATTTAGTAGTGAGGAGTACGGCACTGAGTTGTAACCAGCATGGAATGTATACGGGGTCTGTGTAAAACATAAATAGCGTATGAAATTGAAACAGGAAACATGTGGTAAAAAGTAAAAAAAAATAAATAAATGGACAGAAAAAACAAAGATCCCTGGACAAGATAACAAGAGAGAAAAAGAGGAGAAATGGAAAAGAAACCGAGAAGAAACAACAAAAGGCGACCTAGCTGCGCACTTTCTCCAGGTTCCGCGCCACAAAGGCAAACTTCTCTTTTTTTTTTCCTGCTTATATTTCTAGTGACCCCTCAAACCCCCATTGTAGAGCTCGCCTTCTTGCTATTCTCTACCTTTTTTCTTTAATTTTACTCTATAACCCATATTTTTATCCGCGTGCGTAATACTCTTCTATTGAGTGGCACGAGGTGTTATCGGAATTAGAGATATTATAAAGCTTCAATAAGAATCCTTCCTGCGAGCAAGGGGGATGTTGAAGCGTCTCTCGAGGCGACAGGCGCTGACAGAGTGCGCGGAAATGCTCTTTCTATTTGAAAGGGTCCTGGTATTTGCATGTTATGATGTTGAATGAAGTGTGCACTATGTTAAACGTATAGCATGTTGTTTGCGCACAATGATAAACATATCCGCCCCTCTAAACGTCACCCATGTTGTGCTCATTACTGCCATGTACATAGTTACGTGATCGTCACTCACGTTTAGCTTGGCTGCTGCACTCAAACTTTGTCTTACAAACAATATTAGCAGAATAAGGATTCAGAACACCATATTCACTTTCACAGAAATGTAATGTAATCGTGTATCAGTTGCTAGGAGCTTCCTTTGAGCCCTGCGATTCGAACTATGCTAAACGACAGGCCTTCATGGTGAAATAAACTCATGTTTCACTATAGCGTACACGCTCGCGTACAAGCGAATATAAATATCGCGATGCACCGAACACCAGAACCTGTGGTGCATTACGCATGCTTTGAAGTTGCCTATGTGCGCCTTATTTATTGCATCGCACAAAATTAAAAAAAAACTACATTATTTGTGAGCCCGCAGAGCATCCATTCAGAATCTCTGAAAGCCCTTTTTTCCTCTACATCCCACATTACCAGAAGCGAGAGACGTTTCACGTTGCTTTGAACAGTGTAGATAGGCCTTCGTGGACTGTGCAGAATTTTAATGCACCAAGGTCATGTCAGAACAAACAAAGACTGACTTGCAAGGCTCTATACGAAATTTTCTCAGCTTTTTTTGGTAAACTTTTCGTCAAGGGTAGTTCATGTGCATCTATAGTTTGCTTTACGTTCACATTCACGATACATGCTCTCGGCGATATTACACAGTAGCCCTCCACCCCCTAGTTTTGTGGGGGTGTGTCCATTCGCATGTGAGATTTAAGCACATGCACACCGACACACCCACACAAAAGGTGTTTGTCTTTTGCTGCTCCGGCAACTCGTGTAGTAAGGCCGGCACCAAAGCAGTCCAATATACCTCCAGGGTGGGTCGTCATAATCTATCTATCTATCTATCTATCTATCTATCTATCTATCTATCTATCTATCTATCTATCTATCTATCTATCTATCTATCTATCTATCTATCTATCTATCTATCTATCTATCTATCTATCGATCTATCTATCTATCTATCTATCTATCTAAACGAGAAAAAAAAAAGAAGTTTACGTTCATTTATTTTGACCTTTCACCCTGACGCCAATAGGTGACGCGCACTTAGTACCTCAAAAAGGATATGTTGGTGTCATGTTGGCGTGAAAATAGCCACGTACCACCGCTACGTGGTCACGAATAATGCGAGAGGTGACGCCAAACGTATCTCCAAGCTCCTAGATTATATTGTTACGTAAAAATGACACGAGGCGTGTCTATTTGAAATCTATATTCAAACTGCGTATGGCGTCGACTAAGATGGAGGACAGCACGTGCAACCGACAGACCACTTCCTCGTTGTCGTCTTCTGAACCCTGGTATGTCAGCTACGTATATAGCATTACCCCCCCCCCCCCCCCCGGCGGTAAAAGCGCCGTCTCGGTGCAGATTAACTACGGTCTTCAGTAGGCAGGTGATAAGGTTTTAGCCTTCTGACGTGCACAACATCACTGCGTGTGGTTGCAGGCAGGCTTGTGGTCTCAGACGCATGAATGATCTCATAGGTGACGTCGGTTACCTGTCGGATGATACGGTAGGGACCCATGTAGCGAGACAACAACTTGTCTGATAAGCCAACTCGATGAACTGGGTACCACAGGAGAACGAGAAAACCACGTGAGAAGTGAACGTCAGCATGCCGGCTGTCGTAGATGGCTTTCTGGGTGGCTTGCGAAGCCGAAGGTCTAGAGCGGGCGATCTGACGTGCGTGGTCGGCACGAGCAATAGCGTCGCGTGCATATTCGGTTGACGGCGTTGTAGTGATTGGAAGTAGGGTGTCGAGTGGTAACGTCGGATCACGGCCATAAAGCAAATAAAAGGGTGAATAATCAGTAGTGTCGTGGCGCGAAGAATTCTACACGAAGGTCACGTGAGGTAGCGCCAGGTCCCAGTCATGGTGGTCGGAGGACACATACATCGCGAGCATGTCCGTGAGGGTCCGATTTAGCCGTTCGGTAAGGCCATTTGTTTGGGGATGGTAGGAAGTTGTCAGCTTGTGGTGCGTCGAGGAAGAGCGCAGAAGATCGTCGATTGCATGAAACAAAAATGCGCGGCCGCGATCCGTGAGTAATTGGCGAGGAGCGCCATGGTGTAGGATGACGTCGTGGAGCAAAAATTCCGCAACGTCAGTAGCGGTGCTGGTGGGGAGCGCTCGAGTGATGGCATACCTAGTCGCGTAGTCTATAGCAACGGCGACCCACTTGTTGCCCGATTTTGACTCGGGAAAAGGACCGAGAAGATCTATACCAACACGGAAGAAAGGTTCGGTTGGGACAAAGATCGGTTGAAGAAGTCCAGCCGGGGGCGCAGTAGGTCGCTTCCTACGTTGGCATTTATCGCAGGAGGACACGTAACGGCGAACGGACCGGGCGAGACCGCGCCAAAAGAAGCGGCGACGCACGCGGTCGTACGTCCGAGATACACCCAGATGACCAGCAGTTGGTTCATCGTGAAGCTCGTGCAGCACAGTTGAACGCAAATTTTTCGGCACGACAAGAAGGAGCTCAGGGCCATCTGGCTTGAGGCTACGACGGTACAGCGTGCCATTCAGAAGGACGTACATGCTAAGTGACGTGTCGTTCGGAGCAGATTCGAGGCGGTCAATAAGTTGTCGCACAGAAGCATCACGACGTTGTTCATCACCAATCTGAAGAAACTGGGACATTGACATGACGCTGAGGCTAGGCTCGATGTCTGGTTCATCGGGCTGATCAACAGGGTAGCGGGATAAGATATCGGCGTCCAGATGGAGACGTCCAGACTTATGAGCAACCGAGTAGGAATACTCCTGTAGGCGTAATTCCCAACGACCAAGTCGTCCAGTGGGGTCTTTCAGAGAAGAAAGCCAACACAGCGCGTGATGATCTGTGATGACACGGAAAGGGCGGCCATACAAGTAAGGACGGAATTTCGAAACCACCCAAACAAGAGCGAGACATTCCCGTTCTGTTATAGAATAATTGCGTTCAGACTTCGAAAGCAGACGGCTTGCGTACGCGATTACATGGTGTTATGTCTGCGAGTCCGCAGAAAACGTCCATGCCTCGGGAAAAAAAGAAATCTGTGTCAAGGCCAGCACGCGAGCCCACCTGACGCGATGAACAGCTCAACGGCGTCAACACGCGACGGCGCCTTTCTGTCGCCCACGTGCAGTGAGTCACCTCAGCAAGCGAGACGTCGAGCAAGCAATCGGCGTCTTCCTGTCTGGGGGGGGGGGGGGTGACGCAATGCCTGGTGACGTCCCTCGTCCTTGGGTGCAACCACCTGCAGCGCAGCCTCTCCAGTTTCGATGAGAAAGAATGACGCAGCCCAGCGGCGACACCATTGGAGGATTCTGACCTCACGACCAGCGGCGCTTCTGGTTGGACATTTGGGTTGGACCCGGTGCATATAAAAGAAGCCCTGCGGCGCGTCCGGAGCAGCAGACCTGTTGGAGAGCAGACATGTGTGTCGCAGCAGTCCTATGTGAGAGCAGACATGTGTGTCAGAGAAGAGAGCTATGTGATAGAGAGTTGAGCCTTGTGTCACAGAAGAGAGCTATGTGATAGAGAGTTGAGCTATGTGTTTGCAGACCCATTTGAGAGTAGAGCTATGTGTTAGAGAGAAGAGCTCGGCTCTTCTCGTCTCTGTCGGCCCCAGTGCCGAATTTGTAACGCCTCTGTATATATGCTGTACATAAACCTTGTTTAACTCACCATCGTCTCGTCCGCTCGTCTATCAGCTCTGCGCAGAAGCAGTCGCGAGCTGAGAAACCTACGCTACCAAACGGCTGGTGACCTTCCCGGCGGAGTTCAAAGCAGTGGCGCCTTCGGGACTGTGTTGGCGTCACCGTCTTTCACAACAACGGTCGTTGCCCCGCTGAATTTGCGCCAAAACTGCACCGATTCCGTGACCACTCGCGTCGGTTCGCACTTCTGTAGGAGCATCGGGGTCGAAATGTGCAAGAATAGGAGGTGTCGTTAGAGCGGTGATTAGCTGAGAGAAGGCGTCGGCTTGAGGAGCGCCCCAACAAAATGTGACGTCTTGTTTGAGAAGGTCAGTGAGTGGCCGTGCGAGTGCCGCAAAGTTTTTCACGAACCAGCGAAAGTAGGAGCAGAGGCCCACAAAACTGCGAACATCATGGACAGAGCGTGGGACTGGGAAGTTTGTTACAGCGCGTACTTTCACCGGGTCTGGCCGTACGCCGGCAGCGTCAACAAGGTGACCCAATACGGTAATCTGACGAAGACCGAAGTGGCACTTGGAGGAATTGAGCTGCAGGCTGGCCCGTCGAAATATGGATAGAATGGTGGAAAGGCGTTCAAGGTGGGTTGCAAAGGTAGGTGAGAAAATTATCACGTCGTCCAGGTAACACAAACATGTCGACCATCTAAATCCTTGTTGGAGCGTGACCATCATTCTCTCGAGGGTCGCTGGAGCGTTGCAGAGACCGAATGGCATGACCTTGAATTGGTAAAGACCGTCAGGGGTAACGGAGGTGGTCTTTTCTCGGTCCATGCCATCTACAGCAATTTGCCAGTAGCCAGATCCGAGGTCGAAAGATGAAAAGAAGGTGGCGCCATAGAGGCAATCAAGGGCATCGTCAATGCGTGGTAGAGGGTACACGTCTTTTTTGGTAATTTTGTTGAGGTGGCGATAATCAACGCAGAAACGCCATGAGCCGTCTTTTTTACTAATACCACGGGAGATGCCCAAGGGCTCGTTGATGGTTCGATTACGTTTTCCGTAAGCATTTTGGCCACTTCTTTCGGAATCACTTCTCGCTCGGACGCTGACACGCGGTACGGCCGACGGTGAATGGGCGCAGAGTCACCAGTGTTGATTCGGTGAGTGACAATTTCAGTCTGGCCCAAGGGACGATCGTCGGTGTCGAAAATGTCACTGTATGAGGCCAAAACTTGGCAGAGAGCGTCGGCCTGGTGAGGCGACAGCTCCGATCCAATCATGTTTCGAAAAATACCATCGTCTGAGCTGGGTGACCGTGAGACTGCGATTTGATCAAGAGCTGATACAGCGACAACACTGACATCGTCCTCTGTTATGGCAGTTAGCTGGGCTAGAGACATCTGGCAGGGCAACACTTGAGGGGTGAAACCAAAGTTAAGGAGCGGAAGTAACACACAGTTATCCACTATGGTCGCAATAGTATAGGGCACAGTAACACTGCACGTCAGCCCAACGTCAGTAATTGGCGTAACGATATAATCACCGTCAGGAACGGGAGGGGTCGATGACAAAGACACGTACGTGACGGCTCGAGGTGGCAGGCGAACGAAAGTGGTTGGGCTCAAGCGGCTGGTGGGCTTTGCAGAGTATAGTCGGCAAAGATTGGAAGATCGAGGCTGGGGGTACCAGACGAACAATCAATTAAGGCCGAGTGTGCCGAAAGGAAATCAAGGCCAAGTATGAGGTCATGAGGGCAGCAGGCTAGCACGGCAAAAAGGACCACGGCGTGACAACCGGCAATGCTGACACGAGCAGTGCACATTCCGATTGCTGGTACAGTACCGCCATCGGCAACGCGTATTGCCTGCGTCGTAGATGGCGTCATAATCTTTTGTAAGCGGCAGCGTAGAGAAGCGCTCATAATAGACAAGTGCGCACCTGTGTCAATGAGGGCGGTCACAGGAACATGGTCGACTTGTACTTCAAGCACGCTATGGTGCGTGGGAAGCTTCAGTAGAGAATTCTCGGCCGTCATTGGTATTGTAGCTTCACCTCAATAAGCTGCAATATCTAGTTTTCCTGCTGCAGTCGTCCAGAGAAGCTCGGCGAGGAAAAGCACCGAGGTGGCGGAGAGCGGGATTGGCGACATGGCGGCGACGGGGAGCGAGAGCTGCGGCGACTGGACGAAGGGGCGTCAGGATAGCGGCGACCGGGCAAAGGGGCGTCAGTGGAAGGCTCGTAAGATGACGACGAATAGAAATTGAAGGGTGCAGCGACTGAACGTCGAGGGGTCGTCGGATGCATGAGCGCCGAGGTAGAGAAAGTCTGACGTGGTTGGTTTGACCAACGGCGGCGGCAATAGCGAGAAACGTGCCCAGGCTGGTGGCAGGAAAAACAAATAGGCCAGTCGTCGGGTGTTCGCCATTCCGAAGGGTTACGGAAGGGCATTGGTGGAGGTGAACGGTGAGCGTGTCCTCGAGAGTAAGACGGGACTTCAGGGCGAGTCAAGGGACATGCTGATGGAAGGCCGAGGTTCGCAAACTCCTGCCTCCCCACAGCTTGTATTAACGCCACTGACGGCTGTTGTTGGTCAGAGGCAAGCGTTGCGAAAACGGGTGGCTGAAGAGGAGCCGGACTGGCGGCTTCGATTTCCCGACGAACAATGCGTGTGACGTTGTTATACGTGGGGGACTGCCGAGCGGCTTCACACGATGAGGTTGCGGTCGTGTTGCGCAGCCGGGTGAATCGCTGAGTAATACGGCGGCTCTTGGCTTCTTCGAACCGCCGGCACTGTTTAATGATGGCGTCGACGGTGGCAACGTTGTTGTAAACTAGAAGATTAAATGCGTCGTCTGCTATGCCTTTCAGCACATGGGCCACTTTCTCAGACTCACTCATGTGCTCGTCAATCTGGCGGCATAGGGTGATGACGTCGTGAATGTACGCGGCATACGACTCCGTCGACGTCTGTGCACGAGCCGCAAGTTGATTCCGCGCTGCGATCTGCCGCCCAACGGTGTCGCCAAAAAGTTTGCGGATCTTCTCTTTAAAGGAGTCTCAGTTTGTAATCTCCGCTTCGTGCGTCTTGAACCACACTCGTGGTGGGCCATCGAGGTAAAAAAGCACATTGGCAAGCATAAGAGTCGGGTCCCACCTATAGCTTGCGCTGACCCGTTCGTACCGGTTGATTCATTTGTCGACGTCAACGCCATACTGACCGGAAAATACACCGGGATCACGAGCAGGAGGTAGAACGACGTATGTAGAAGTCACGGAAGGGGCAGGTGGTGAAGACGATGGTTGTTCAACCTGTGATATGGTTGGACCTATGATGATGCAGCCGTTGCGGAGCTTCGTGATGAAGACGGGGAAGTACCCAGCACGTCCACCACAAAGATGTTACATAAAAATGACACGAGGCGTGTCTATTTGAAATCTATATTCAAACTGATGCGTATGGCGTCGACTAAGATGTAGGACAGCACGCACAACCGACAGACCACTTCCTCGTTGTCGTCTTCTGACCCCTGGTATGTCAGCTACGTAGCAATATTTTCAATGCACATCAACTAGGGCGGAAAATCAAGCGACGTGGTGCGGCGTCAGAGCTGAAATAGCATAGCGCAAACAGACAAGGACTAAGAAGCAAGAGGTAACAACCCACCGGAAACAGCTGGGTTGCTATGTTCATGACTCAATGTTCACTGTATTTATGTAGCAAGTTGGTTTTGCAATCAGCATTCTTTCTCGTACTCTGCGTAGAATGTCTTTAGCCACCGGCCCAACAAATCTGGCGGCATCTCTGCCTCTCTTCTGGGGAGGTCAATGCTTGTTTTTCGCTCTTTCAGTTCTCTTGCTATAGCAATTAGAGCGCCACTTACACTGCAACTTTTCTGACGCCGTCGTCGTCGCCGTCATGCAACGTATAAGTCCAAATTCATAACATTACTCCACGCTCTTTATCTATATATGCGCGAGTAAAAGTTCGCAAAGGCTGCATATGGACGCAGCTCAAGCAGATGTAAAACGCGCCGGCCAGGTATACGGAGCCAGAGTTTTGCCGGGAGAATGAATGTGAGGGAATTCTCCTGAAGAGGGAGGCTACGTTGTCACAGGTCCCGTTAATTAGGGAGGCGATCACCGGGCTAATTCCAAGGGCCAAAGCATCGGCCCCCCGAACCGCACCACGAAAGCGTGGACAATTTAGAAGTGGTCCTGTTTGGCACGCCAGCAGACGCCGGCTGTGGCCCAAAGAACAAGTCTGAGCCGAGAGTTGATAAACAAAACAAAATTATATTCTCAATTAAGGCAGCTCAAAACGATACACAAGTATGCACACTCGACAATAGTTGAATACAATATGTCAACAATCAAACAACGTACTACGCAGTACAATCAGCCACACTCGAAACAACGGACACAGACAACAATGTGCACTACAATGCAGTCGCATGCATTGAATAGCCAAGACACTTAAAGACCAAAGAGTTAGGAAACTTATTCAGTCCAAAGTTCTTGGAACAAAAGTCTGAATGATACTCTTCCGAGAATCACTCACTTAAAGTCCAGCGTTGTTGTCGTTCCGCTGCCCCCGAAGTTTCTCTTCCAGGAAACCTGGCGTCTTCAATTGGCCACTTTCCAAGCTTCAACCTTCTTCGCCGGAAACACGTCGGCTTCTCACACGCAGCTGTTGCCACGCGTCTTCGCTCGATAGCGGTAGACACACACTCTTGCCTGTAGCTCGAGTGTTCACCCCTCAGATGGAAATCCTCTTCTTCTCCTCCTTTGTCACGGAAGACAAAAGGCTTCGCCCACAAGGTGGAACACCCTACGCGCTCTGGCGCATACTTTCTTCTTCTCCTGCTTTGTCACTAAGGACAAAACCTTCACCGACAGACGCGGTGGAATACCCTACGCACACTGGCGTTAACTTCCTTCTTCTCCTGATCTCCCATCTCTGCTGCTCGGTTAAATACCTTCCGCGCGAGATTCCAGAAAGTTCTCATCATTTCGTCGGCGCGATACGGAGCGAAGGCCGGGGAAAGAGCGAGACGGCACGAGGGCCGCCCGCGAAAGATGACGCAACCCTGCATCACCACGCCCCTTTCCATCGAGAACTCTCTAGGGCTTGCTCGGCCGCCAATGCGAGGAGGTTCGTTGGCGAACCTACGCTTCCGGGGGGAGAAGGACGCGTGCCCGGCGAGTCTTTGGATGCTTGTTTTCTTTTTTTATCGTTGACCTCGCGGCGTCACTCCAGCGTTTCGTCGCGAGAATTTGGCGGCGCGCCCTTTTTGAGCGCTCGTTCTGTGACACTGCCCCCCACTTTAAGAATATTATCTCATAATATTCAAAACCACACAAACGAGCGCGAACAGTCCCCAAACTCTCAGAGACTGTAACATAGTCCATCGCTTATGACACGTCACATTCACAATATATCACCCAATACAGTTGTACATTGTAATTCAATCTCAGAACACATGAAATATAACCACAGGTACATGACTACAACCCTTCATCACATATCCCAAACAATACAATTGTACAAAGTTCTGTCTTTACAACAATTATACAATACTATACATCACATTACCGTAACAAACATTATGACTCGCTCGACATATAGTTGTGACACAGGACAACAAGAACATTACCACAACATACCGCACTCAGCCGTGCCAAAAACATTCCGATTCCACCTCAGCACCTATCCTGTGTACCTTGAGTGGCGCTTGCGCCCTTTCTTGTGGTTCTCGCTCGATCTCTCCTTGTTTTTCCTCGTTTTGTTCCGGCGAGCCCTTTCCACCGATGGTATCTGAGGCGGCGTCTCAGCCATCGTTGTCACTTCCGACATTGTTAGCGGGTCATAACGCTCAGCCGATCCTGTCACCCGCTTGTTCATGTCACGACATTGGACCTGGCTGGCCGACTCCGTCACCTTTACACTGTCGGTCGGTTGAGGTCGTGCCGACGTAAGTCCAGCTGCCCAGCACGTGAACTCATTCAACACGATCATCTTCTCATTCACTGTCTCTTGCACCGCGGCTTCACCTTGGGCTCTAGTGATATCCGTCACGGGATGCTCCTCCCCTGTATCTCGCGGTCGCTGGGTTGGCGAGGGCTCTATCTTAGGGTCTTCCCCCAAACATTCTGGATCATTCGGCCCTTGCGACCCGTCGATGTTTCCGATGACGAGGTCGTGCAGGGGGTCGTCATGCATGGAGCAGTAACCTTCCCGCTGAAGTACGGGGTTTCAACCTCAATTTCTGCTTCGGGAAGCGTCCGAACCATACTGTCAATTAGGCAAACTGGTTTCGTTTTTCCTGTTAACTCACTTTCCCGTACCAAATTTCTTCGCACGATAACAGTGGAGCTGCCGGTATTTCTTAACACCGTAACCTTTTTGCCCGCAACTTTTCCAGGCAGCGTTGGCATTCCCTTCGTAACACCGGTCGGCTGTTTCGTCATTACAGCACCCACAATAGGAAGTTTCTCCCCATTTTTCAACTCTACAAATTCGTCGGTGACGGCTTCACCACCGGATTTCGGTGCTGCTAGCACACAGGCAACCTGGTGAGTTTGACTCACACCGTTACGACATGCGTCTGCTTTGTGCCCAGTCTGACCACACTTGAAACATTTTATGACCGTGGGACTCGTAAAGTTAGTTCGAGAGTTGTTAGCGCGATGGCTAGCTCGGTTACACAGAAAACATCGCGGAACAATCTCCGGTGCACGCTTCTTTTGTTCGGGTGCCGATTTCTTCGAATCTTCGGGACACTTCTTCTTGATTCTGGCCAAATTTGTGCCACTTTGCGCTTCCAAGAATTGATCAGCCAATTCAAGCATGCCTTCAAGTGACTCAGCCTTCCTCTCTTTCAAGTACAGCGACAGGCTTGGGTGGCAACTAGTAAGAAATTGCTCTCTAATAAGGAGCTCTCTAAGCTCATCGTACTCCTGCGCTGTCCCTGAAAGTTCAATCCATCAGTCGAAATAATGGCAAAGTCGGGCTGCATACTGTGTAGCCGTCTCACCATCAGCGGGCTTTCCTGTCCGAAATCTGTCCCGGAATCCTTCCACAGTAAATTTAAATCGCTTCAGCAAAGCAGCTTTCACCTTTGCATAGTTGGCTGCATCGGTCGGTGTCAGCCTACCGTACACACTGAGCGCTTCACCACTCAAGCAAGTACTCAAAGCAGTTGCCCATTGATGTTCCGGCCAATTCTGGCTCCTTGCAATCGTCTCAAATCTGTGAAGGTACGCGTCAAGGTCGTCCCTCCTTTCATCAAACGCTACGAGCAGCTTGCTTGGGCTCAAGTGGAAGCCATGATCTTCCCGTTCACTGCTTTCAACTCTAGCTTGGACGGGAATTTCACTTCGCTGTTGCAAACGGAGCCGCTCGAGTTCTATCTCGTGCTGCCGCTGCCATTGCCTTTGCTCTCTTTCTTCTTTCAGCGGTCGCTCCTTTGCCTCTCTTTCTTCTCTCACCCTCTCATCGGCCAGCTTTTCTATCTTTAGCTCCAACTTCAATTGCTGCTATCTTTCTACTTTCGCTCTCAGCTGCCAACCTCTCTCTCTCTCCAACTCAGCTGCTTTTTCTTCCTTGGCCCTCTCAGCTGCCAACCTCTCTCTCTCCACCACTTCTTTCTCCTTCTCGCTTGCCCACTTCCTTAGTTCGGCGCCAGAAAGACCCATCTTATCACCAAGAGCTATTAACTTTTCGAGATCCATGGTGTCTCGCAAATAAA
Source organism: Rhipicephalus microplus (assembly GCF_043290135.1). Lineage (NCBI taxonomy): Eukaryota > Metazoa > Arthropoda > Arachnida > Ixodida > Ixodidae > Rhipicephalus > Rhipicephalus microplus. The sequence continues at coordinate 228,942,982 of NC_134701.1, forward strand.
GTCTTGCCGCGTGCAAAAAGTATCTGCCTAAATCAGTCTGTCGGAACACTCCCCTGCACTCTTTAACGAGAACACTGAACAACACACAAAATTGTTCTGATGGCAGTATCAACAACTCGAGGCTCTTTCTCACTACTTTGGACACACTGTGCACCAAAAGGTCCTTGTCGCAGACGCCAGATTAATTGTCACAGGTCCCGTTAATTAGGGAGGCTATCGCCGCGCTAATTCCAAGGGCCGAAGTATCGGCCCCCCGAACCGCATCACGAAAGCGTGGACAATTTAGAAGTGGTCCTGTTTGGCACGCCAGCAGACGCCAGCTGTGGCCCAAAGAACAAGTCAGAGTCGAGAGTTGATAAACAAAACAAAATTATATTCTCAATTATGGCAGATCAAAACGATACACAAGTATGCACACTCGACAATAGTTGAATACAATATGTCACCAATCAAATAACGTACTACGCAGTACAATCAGCCACACTCGAAACAACGGACACAGACAACAATGCGCACTACAATGCAGTCGCATGCATTGAACAGCCAAGACACTTAAAGACCAAAGAGTTAGGAAACTTATTCAGACCAAAGTCCTTGGAACAAAAGTCTGAATGATACTCTTCCGAGAATCACTCACTCAAAGTCCAGCGTTGTTGTCGTTCCACTGCCCCCAAAGTTTCTCTTCCAGGAAAGCTCGCGTCTTCAATTGGCCACTTTCCAAGCTTCAACCTTCTTCGCCGGAAACACGTCGGCTTCTCACACGCAGCTGTTGCCACGCGTCTTCGCTTGATAGCGGTAGACACACACTCTTGCCTGTAGCTCGAGTCTTCACACCTTAGGTGGAAATCCTCTTCTTCTTCTCCTTTGTCACAGAAGACAAAAGGCTTCGCCCACAAGGTGGAACACCCTACGCGCTCTGGCGCATACTTTCTTCTTCTCCTGCTTTGTCACTAAGGACAAAACCTTCACCAACAGACGCGGCGGAATACCCTACGCACACTGGCGTTAACTTTCTTCTTCTCCTGATCTCCCATCTCTGCTGCTCGGTTAAATACCTTCCGCGCGAGATTCCAGAAAGTTCTCATCATTTCGTCGGCGCGATACGCAGCGAAGGCTGGGGAAAGGGCGAGACGGTGCGAGAGCCGCTCGCGAAAGATGACCCAACCCTGCATCACCACGCCCCTTTCCATCGAGAACTCTCTAGGGCTTGCTCGGCTGCCGATGCGAGGAGGTTCGTTGGCGAACCAACGATTCTGAGGGGAGAGGGACGCGTGCCCGGGGAGTCTTTGGATGCTTGTTTTGTTTTTTGTATCGTTGACCTCGCGGCGTCACTTCGGCGTTTCGTCGCGAGAATTTGGCGGCGAGCCCTTTTTGAGCGCTCATTTTGTGACATACGTCATGTGGGCAGCAACCGCAAACCTTGACCAAACGGATGTGGTTCCACAGGTTATTTCGACACAGGTCAGCCGACAGATGATGCCAGTGTACTTACTTCTCTCTCATCTCTAACCTTGCACTGAAGTGACAAACAGCATGAAAACCACTTCACTCACTTCAACATCGGCGTTCCCTCTAACTAGCATTATGTAGAGTTGCGCCAGACCGGATTCTGAAGGAGTTGTCTGCGAGCCTTACTTCGTATAACGTTTCAATTAGTTGCTATCAAATTGATTGTCTGCCCCTTGCGACAAAGCTCTTGCTAATTTCACTCTCTGCGGTGAATACTGACAAAAGGTTCTTCAGCCATGCAGTCGCGCCTTCTGCTCATGTGCTCTGGACACCGAAAAAATGTCTCTCAGGTAGATCCTTCTCACAGTGTAAGCTGAGGGCCTTGGCAACATGCAGGCTGAGTAGAATTTTCCCACTTTTCCTTCTCTCTCTCTCTCCCACATTTCTGTTCCTTCATTTGCTGTGGGAGCGTTCATCTGTTTGAAATGCCCTGAAGCAAAGAATGTCCTTACGTCCGTTTGCAGCCTGACTAACCTCTAAGTAGGTCACTAGTATTCTCCACACAGGGACATTTGACGTGAGAGCAGCGCACGCAAAACCATCTGCTCACTGTATACTGGAAGGAAAGATTCTATCTCTATACCTTTAATCCTATCCTTTTAATCCCTCCTTACCGCCATCCCTTGTGAGCTACGGTTGAGGTGTCGCACTGTGATGCAGACAGTTACGGGGCTCACTTTTCTCTTATTTTCCTTAACATTCACATAAGAATCGCATAAGAAATCAGGCAAGACAGGCGAGGTGGGCAAGGCCAGGCGAGGTAAGGCTAGGCAACGCAAGTCGAGGTAAGGCTAGGCAGGCAGGCAGGCAGGCAGGCAGGCAGGCAGAACATGCCCGGTTGGCTAAAGTACTCTAGCGGAATGGGAAACGCGTGTAAAAAGATGAAATTTAATTGAAAAGATACTATATGTAACCATGGTAAACAAATAAGTGTCTGAACCGACCTCTTCGCTTTCGTGGGAAGTGTCGCGTTTCGAAGTAAACACCTAGCGACTAGCTCACCTAAAAATCTGCAATTTACTATTGCTCATAACACAAAATGTTGGCGAGACCACTGATGTACGGAATCGGTCTCGTTTTTAGGTATTCATTTGCTTCATTCTGCGTAGTAAGGACACTGAGGAAGGGTTTCTCATTTGTTCTTTCTGTCACACTGTTATCTCAATTAACAACAAAACACTTGAGCCGCAATAAAAAAAAACTTTATTTGCACACTTAAGGCTTCCCAGCAGCTCGTTACCACCTGGAGCAAGTAGCCTTCGAAGTTTCTCGTGCGATCTGAAGGGAATTTTCGAGCGCAAAGAACGCTCACAGGAACGAGATCACATGACTTTTTTTGTGAATGATATTTGTTGCTCTCGAAAATTCCCTTCAACTATGGATCATCTCGCAAGATTTCAAGTTTTCTCAGGGCATCCTTCCTTCTGATTGCATAAAACAAACTGTCCCAGGTCTAAAAACATCATTGTTTGTTTACGCAGTCAACCAAAAGCAGAGTGACCAGAGTGAAGCACGCCCAAACGTAAACGCCGATGCCGCTAACTGCACCTTTCTGCGGTCCTGCATTCAGCTGCCGGAGCTCAAGAAGGCGCCGCGCGATGTGTGACAACGACGGGCCTTGGACAATCGCTGGCAGCGCGCGCCCACCACGCGAGGCCGAGCTTGCCTTGCCTCGGCGTACGCCCAACGTAATTGAAACCCTCGAGCCTCGTGGCGTTTAATTTCGGGGTGGATACACCGCGCTACCGTGGTGGCGGCGCCGTTTCATTACAATTGCCTAATACATCGAGCATTCCATTATAATTCCATCTTCTCCGGCCGCCCCGCTTTCTCGCCGGCACCGCTTCTATTCCGCGCGCACGCTCCTACGCTTCAAGACGCGCCCGTCTCAGCCTCGCTCTGAACCTCTCTCTCCCACTCTCTCCCCTCACTTCGCGGCTCAAAATGACTTCTTGAGCCTCTCTGAAGCCGCTCCGCCGCCGCTGGCGTCAGTACCGTTGTTTCTCCTTCTCATTCTGCTCGGGGGACCGCCAAGCGGAAACTGTAGAAGAGACGAAGAAAATTGCAGTGTGCGTCGAGGCACACGAATAGGAGAAACACAGAAGGTGTCGAGATATACTCAAGGAAGTAAACAAAAAAAAAACGGTCCGCATCAAGAGAATTAAAACGAGAATAGCATTACGTCCATTCTTGCCACTGGATCTTTTAAATGCCCAGAACAAAAGGGAAAGATCAAAAGAGAAAGGGTGTTTTAGGTGGAAGAGGGTAGAGCGAGATAGCGTTTCTCGCGCTAAAGGGTTTCCGACTGCCCAGCAAAGGGAGGAGAGACAGAACTAAAGTGGAAGGATTCGTGCAGGGGGATATGAAGAAGCGCGAGATGAGATACAGATCAGGGAATAAAAGGAATACTCGGAAGAGAGCCAGACGGGATGGGTGCGGGAGAGAGAGAGGCAGAGATATGAAGATCCCTCTCTGGTGAGAATGAACGTTGCTGCCGCGTAGCGAGCGCATAGGAGCACGGCCCGTGTACGCAATACGTGAGTGAGCCGCGGGGGGACGGTAACACTCGCGATTGCCACTTCGCGTAATGGCAACTGTCCGACACCGTGGTGTGCAGCTGCCTGCTCGCGCAGTGCTCGCGCTAGGCGCTGTTGTTGCTGCTGGTGCACGACTGTTGCTTTTTTTTTTTTCACTGGGAGCTCCTGTGCGTAGCTGAGGCGAGGGCAGGCGCAAATTACGCCGTCGCGTTATACGCAGCCGCGGGTGGCGTACGAGAGGAGGGGGAAGAGTTGTATCGTGTACGTCCCGAGTGTCGGTTTCATTTCTCTCGAGCCGGTGTTTTCTAATTTGATTGTTCACTAGACCTCTATATGCGCACGTGTGTGTGCCCGCATCGCTGATCTGCAGAATAATCAACCGAGTACATAGTATGCGGGAAGCTGGCTGCCGGTAGAGGGAGAGGTGTGCGATGGGAAAGATCGTTTCAGGAAGGAGAAGGGCATATCATCTCTCTATTGTTGGGGGGTGTCGGATGGCGAGCTAAAAGAGAAAGGGACGACGACGAATGGGCATTGCTGCCAGCGCCACCCACACCGCCTACTCCACCGCCACCTATATGCGCCGCACGCCTGGCTAGCGTCGTTCCTCGGCGACCGCATCTGAAAATTACTCTGGATTCTCGAGGGACAGTAATTGCATAAAGCCCCCGCCGACCGAGTTTCGCTTTTATTTCGGCACCCGCTCGCTGGGCTGCTTCGCGGGGGTCGCTCCTATTTAGCGTCTCGAGGCGCGAGTGTTTTGGTTCCTGGGTGTTCGTGCGCGCGCGTTGATTTTACTACGCGAGCAGCGGGCTAGTTTCCGAAATTGGTCGTCCCCGAGTCGCCGAGAGCGCACCGGAGTCGACGCTGCACCGGCTCGAATATTTTTGGGAGGTTATCAGGCCCGACTTGCTTCCTCGCAGAGCTCCTGTAGTTGTATATATCGCCGCCTAACACACTATACTAAATAAACGAACTGTAATGAAGTGTTATTGGTTTATTTTATTCGCACAGTATTTTTTCTGGTAATGAGTGCGCGATCCCATTTACTGGCTGTTTCTCATTATGTCAACCTTTTTGTCGGCTAGCAGGCGTTCACTTTTGTGCTATAGGTTTTTTTTTCTGATTTGAAGTTCCTGTCTTTGAAGATGTTTACGTTCCTCCCATTATTTCACAGCCGAAAGTTGTAGAAACGAGGCATGCTTGGTGCAGGTTTGTGAATTTTAGAGCGTAGCTCTTAGGCGCCTCTTTCAGTGTTGAGCAACGTCGCCTTTGGCTTTTTCGACGATGGCGTAACTCATAGAGCGAACCATGATAAAAGAGAGTGAACGAGACACTGGCCTCTATCCTCACTTTCTTTTCTCTGTCACGTGCTCTGACACCTCAGTTGGAGCTCGTGCGCATACAAGGACAACTTCTCTTGGCACTTAACGGGAAACTATGGGGGCGGAGCTCTTGCACAGGTAGCCCTACGCGAAGTAGTGCGGTTTGGCTCACGTCTCGCAACGCAGTGGAAAGTGACGCAGGCGCACCATCAGCGTTACACGTAGACGCAACTTAGTGTTTGAGGTACACGTAAAAGGGCGGGACTTCCTCACACGCCCGAAAACGTTGTAAAGGTAAACAAGTACAACTGTTTTTCTGGTGGATGCTGCGTCCTGTCTGAAATAGCTCGACGCAGAAAATAAAGGAGGAACTTTTATCATTCACGTTGAAAATACGGGCGCTATCGTGGAACTACATTCACTAGCGGCAAAGTGCACGTGATTTCGCGCTGTAGCCTTCGCTCCAATGCCAAGAAAGGTTGTCGCCTGCCGTCGAGGTTGGACTGCGGCTGGCTTCGCTTGTCGTAGGGGGGGGGGGGGGAGCGTATCGCTTGGTTCGCGAAGCGTGCAATGAATGCACGGAGGAGTGGGCGTATCCCTCGAGCGCTCGCAGTTTGTGTGCCAATGTGTAACACGTCTTACATTGATACAAATTCGAACACAGTGTTCATCCGAACACGAAGCTGTCCTAAATATCAGCATGAGGGAGCCTCATAGTTTTAAATTATTCTTTCTTTTAAATATATTCATTACTTTATCCACTGCTCGTGAGAGTTCATATTTACTCCTCCCTGGAAGTTCAACGGCCAGGTGGTATACAGAGAAGAGTTGAGAGTAACGAGCAGCTTCTGGAGAGAAGGAAAGAGAACAGTGGCGCATACGTATAGTATAGTGTGAGTGGGGACAGTTACGCATGGCATGCCCGCGAGCCAGAGATGCTCCGCATATGAAAGTCTTGATCGTTTTGAAGCTCCCATAAGTGATTTTTCTTTCGGAGAAAAGCTTCAATGACTCTTTGCGTAGCATGTGGTGGCTCATGCACGCGCTAATCAGCCTATAGTTGCAGCACGTGCGACGTAACTTCCTGCCTAGAAACATTTTTTTTTTACGTTATACTCTCGAGGCCACCTTTGCTGCTGGTTAGAATTATCCGGGCATTGTCAGAGTGTCTCGATCCGCTTCCTGTTCTTTGCATCATTTATTTTTTCTTGCCGAGCATTTCCGTCTACGACTGTTTGCTGATGCATGGTATATATGCAGCGCCGGCAGGTTTCTCTTCTAGGCCTACATTTCCAAAAGAGCTTTTATATACGGTTGAACAGATTGTAAAAGTGAATTTAAGTCAAACCTACTGTGGGCATCATTCCCAAATGCGGCCAGCCAATAATAAAGGGAACAACACAACAAAGCAAAAATGCCATAAGAGCGAATTTCAGCCAATCCTTCTTCAAGATATATCATTGGCGAATGCAATTAGCCAATATAGAAGGGAACACGCAAAGAAAAAAGGTGCATGACCCGTTCCCTGTATTATTCCATTGAGATGCACTGGCGACTATAAACACCGACTATAGAGTGATGGCACCGTAACTATGCACCAACTGTTTGCAAAGACTGTTCACTGTAACTAAATTTGTTGTCGTCAAAATCAAACTAAACAGTGGAAACACTTGGTAATGCCTTGTTTTGTGAACGTTATGCGTGAAAGAAATTCTGTACAAAGGAGGCTATAGAAACAGTTAATAGAACGTCAGATAGACTCTGATTGGTTTCAATCGAGCAAATAAGCGTTATGCTGTGATTTCAGAGTCAATCCAACATTCTGAATTGACGCATTGTTCCTTCGTTGTTTCCGTAGTTATACCCTCTGTGTAGCTCTTTCTTACAGCGGCATCAATCACGGTTCAATACGTACGCATCAAACTCATTTTGTCAGAATAATTCAGTTAACAGAGCTCTTGCTCCTTACTCCTCAGTTATTGTCTGGTGCGCTCTATTTCCTGCACCATGTTCTGTTAAGCACGTCAGCTGCTTGCTCATTGTTTTCCTGTTAAACCTCGCCAGATGTCGATACTCGGGCTTATACTGCCGAGACAGGGATTGGTTTTCAAGAGACATCTATTTTGCATGAGAAATGACGTCGCCGAGTCAATAATCTATTCCATTCCAATATCTAGTCGCCGCCCAAGATTGGCCTCCCCTACTGCGAGAGGTCCTCCCACTCCTAGGCAATTTCTCGTTCGCATTGGTTTCCGTTTTTGTTTCTCTTTCCTGCACTTGCGCCTTGTCTTAGCGCTAATGAGGTTTCGATTTCTCGGATTGCGATCTCTCGAAAGAAAAGGAATGAGGTCTTGATGAAAAAAAAAAAGAAACGAATGCGAGAAAGACTCAAATTGTAGCCTGTACTAACAGTTGCGTGCAGCGGTGAAGTGAAAATGAGCAAATTGCATTCCTTCTATGCACAATGAAGTAAGCGCTGATATTTTTTCAACCACGTGCGCAAAGTGAAAGTCTAAAGGAATGTGCTAAAGTTCGTGCGCATCTACTTATTCTGTAAAGCTACAAAGTGACGAGTGTAAAAGTGTGCTAAATGCATTTGTGAAGTAAACATTAGCCTTTGTGAGAGCATTCATTACCCACAGGCCTAATAGTTGTTATTTACCCAGGTTCTCGCCCACGGGATCGACACTGTCGCTCTCGAAGCTCGCACCAATGCGTGTTTACAGTTCTTATGCATGTTAGTGTCAACTACTTACACTATAGATTCTCTTGAGCATGGGGTAGGTTCGCAGGTGACTAGTTCTTTCCTAGTCAAGAAGATGTGATGACATTGTGCTGCTGCTGCTGATCATGATGATGATGATAATGATGATGATGATGATGATGATGATGATGCAACGTGTTGTGCTACCCTGGCAGACTTGGGCGCCAATCACTCTCTTTTATCACCACTTTTCCAAGTGAAGACTAAGATAAGAAAACAGTGCCCGGACATGTGACATGCGCGAAAAATCTTCATGAAGGGATCTCAGCAGACATTAAGCGAGTCTACATCTTAGTGCCAGAGTAAGCGACACTGGTGAATCCAGGTTTGATTTGTATTGGTTGACTAAGCTTTGGGGTATACGTAAGAAACTTCGGGGTACGTAAGGAACTATCGTGCGCTCTTTCTGTTCTTGTCTCTTCTTCTGTAGTTACGTCGTAACTACTCGTAGTGTTGCGCTGTGCGAATTCGTTGATTATTAATCACCAACTAGCTTAAGCATCTTTAATAAACAATATGAACTTGAACCGAAACAGAAAAGAAAACGCAGAAGACGGACTCAACGAACAAGTACCAACCCAGTGTTTGCTCGCAATCAGATGGGGGCTTGAGATAACCACGATGCGGTACACAAATGACACAATCCAACGTGCCGACTCAAATTTTCACTCCCCTATCGTGCGTACGAAACTTGTGAAAGCTTCGTTGTCTCTATACATGTTGTGATGAAGTGTGGGTGTGAAGCCCTTCGGAACTTCCTGCCGCTTTAAGGTAATTCACAGCCACGCACGTGAATGGGAAGGAGAATTGCAGAGGACCCAGAGAGAACGAGAGAGATGGGGAGAGGGGAAAAAATAATTTAATAACAGTAAAGGTGCAGTTGTCAACAATAGGAGCTTGTCGATGCATGGTTTACTACTCGACCACTGTCATGAAGCGATACAAAAATTGCACAGTCCCTTGTACATTGACAAAAATTGCACGGTCCCTTGTACATTGACCTAGGCCATCCGAAGGTGAAAACCATCGTCTTTTTCTCAGTCGACGTATAAGAGAGCAGGGAACATGAGCCGTGGCTCCACTTGTCACTGCCAAGCACCGTCTACCATTTTCCTCTCTTTATGTCACGCGTTATCCAGTTTTGTTCGTCGCCTAAAAAAGGGCGCTAAATAGGCGTCATGTGGCGTTACGTCCGGTGAAGTCATGCCAGAATCTCTGACGTCTTCATCACGTCACAAATTAGTGCGATTTGTACGTCATGATGTCGTCATTTGGTGACGTGATCACGCAATTGTGATTTTTTGCGTCACTCCTCCCCGACGCCGCGGGACGGTCACCACCTAAGGTCAAATTTATCGTTTGATGAAGCATCTCAGGATCTCGTTTTATTGAAGAAAGAATGGGAAAACAGAAGGGGGTGGGGAGCTGACTATAACATGTTACGGTGAATACTTGACAAGCCCAGTAAATAAGCTCGTGCCCTCACCGTCTATGTAGTTTTCACAGATGTATGACACTCGCTGGTTTCGACGGAACTTATTTCGACGCATATGTACATGGTGTACATATACGCATAAAAATTTATTACAGAAACTTTCACACTTTCAAAGTTTGGACGAAGAGGTAACAGGAGACCTAAGTTGCCAGGTAAGGTCGGCGGAGCATCTCACACTGTCACGCCCGTGTGACAATCTCATCTCTCCTGATGGTGTGTTATTTTTTTTCTGTGGCATGTGTTTTGTGACAGAGTGTGTATGGGCACTTCTTCACGTTGTTGTGCAGGGCTCCGAAGCTGCACATAACTTGGGGCGACGTAGCACGAGCACGAAGCAAGAGCCAGGTTGGTGAGCGGCAAGCGCGGAAGGGAAATGGCGGAGCTCGAGCGCGCGTTCGGATGTCAAGCAGCATCGCGCAAGCCCGCCCTCGCCCCTCACTCACTTCCTCAAAGAAACGAGCTCGGCTGGCGGCGAATGATTCCGGCTTCTAGACTGCCTATATCTCCTTTCCCTCAGCTTGGGCTTTTTTTTTCTACACCCTCCCCCTTCTCACTTCTTCTTTCTCGTTAATTTCCTCACGACTTTGAAGCAATTTCCGGGCGAGTAATTAAAACCGCGATCTCTTTTTCCACCCTTTCTTACGAAGCTGCCTCTTTCTTTGTTCTCTTCGGCACAACGAAAGAGTCCCATGCAGCGTTTAGAGCCTACTTAGTCTTTCTTTCGCCACCTTTTTTTTTTTTGCTTCTGCCTTATTATGCGTTTTGTTATCGCCGTTTTAATGGGTTTTCTTCTTCGCGCTGCTTCACTGCGCGTACGAGATCTGTGTGACTTCATTTTACGCCATCTAAATTGCATTCGCCTAGTGCCCCTCAAAACAGGCTCAAGCCGAAAATTGGGAACGAAAATAGCCGGTAACCGAGCTCATATTGAAAACGAGGCCCCGAGCTCGGGCCCTCGTGCGGGGACAGCTGTATAAGCTCGTATAGCACGGCTGGTTGATCCCAAGGCGATATATATGAGCGGTCCTGCACGAGAAATTGCGAGGATTAAGCGACGAGGGAAGCGGGAGGGCCTTGTTAATCCGGTTTCGCTGTTCAGTGTGTTGTTTGATGGCTCCTAGAACACTTACTAGTACAAAATTTCTCGCATCGTGGCCAGGCGCGCTATTGTGGACACTGTCCAATTCAGCCATGTTGTCAAACGTCACGATGGCGGCATTTTAACGAGCCAATCAGAGATGCCGTAGCAGCCCTTTTGACCGATCGCGGATTTCTACTATGTCCAGAAGGGCAATTTAGAACGTCGCTTAGTCTAAGAATAATGAATAATGAGAATAATAAATTGACGAATCCACTCATTTCTTGAAGATAACTCGCAATTAGAATGTGATTAGAAATCTTTTTTTACAGTTGATATTGTTACGAGAGAATGAGTTTATTTACATGTGAGATGAAATGACACGGAAGCAGGAGAAGCACAATTGCGGTACAAGACCAGTCCAGATCACCTAAAACACAGCCCAAGTGCAGGAGGCTCCACTCTTTTTCCTTCTCTTCTGCGTTCCGCAGGCTTGCGCATTTCCGTGTCATTATGCTTGACTTATATGGTGAATATTATGGCAATTCTGCTTTTGCCATGACCGTGTGCGTATTCATCAAGTCAATCACAACCAAATGGGCAAAGACACTAACAATGCTGCATTGCGGTGAAACCATAATGCTATAGTATCAGGCACCGAAATTGGCATCCATCCGCGATTCATTGTGATCAAGAATAGCCCCGAATGCTATAGGCTTGCAGCCTGAAAGGACATTTCGCTCAATAAGCCTACTCCTCACTGTTATCGCCTTCCGACAAACGACGGCACCGACGAAAGCATGAAGATTTTGTTCATTTTGTCAAAATACATAGCTGTATCATTTATTCGCTGTCATTTTGACTACTTTTGTGAAGCCGATTCAAGCCTAAATTAAATATTCCACACCATAAGCAGCAGAGCAGCATATATCGTAGGTCTACATTTAGAAACATTACTATTTTTATTGAGGAAAACGTATGGGCTGTTGTACATACGTGTTTAGAGTTTAGAAAACATACCACATCCTAAATAGGTATGTTTTTCTCAGCAATATGGCAAACGATGTTCTCCACAGTTGAAGGCTGCTTATTATATTTTAATCCTGGGTTGTCGTTTTAGCCTCAATGCTTTTTTTCCCCGATCAGATACACTCTGATTGTTTCCATCTGTCTGTATAGCGGCCTACGTCTGGGCCATATTGTGATTGGCTCCTCAGCTGCGTACAAACGATTATTAGCACGAGGACATGACGAACACGATTAAGGGGTTAACACAAGACTAACGCGACGTGCTTGTCTAGTACGTTATAAAACCATTTCCTTAAGTAACGTGAGGCACATGCCCACCTACTGTGTCCTAATTAATGTGGGTATGCGCCAGAGGTGATTCACAGTATAAATTGACCCACCAATAGCGTGAACAGTCTTTTCGAATTTTCACATGATAGTGTTAACGAATCTGTGACGCAGAAAAAACTGGATAAGTGCAAGGAACTTATGTTATGGTTCGAGGTATTCACCGAGTTTTGATTGAGCAGTGCGATGAACTCGGGCGAACTGACAAATAAGTAGAAAATACAGTTGATATTGTTGGAATGGAGGCTAGCCTGCTGCCCTTGCACGGGCTTTGCCGCTTCTTTCCGCGTTGTCATTTCCTGACATAACTCTTCTTTCCTCTGCTGTCTGCCGCACTGGGGGAGCGGGGAGTGACGTCTAACCCCTCTCAGTGGGTAGCCGATGTCGACTGTAGCACCGCGCGCGGAAACTCTCGGGACGTTTCGCGCGCGCGTCGGGAGCGAGAGAGAGAGAGCCTCACCTGGACTACATGTGGTTAGCACGCATTTCTTTTCCGTACCGCGGCTCCCTTTGTTTGGGCCCGTTGAGACTTCGCCAACGGCGCCTTGCGCCCGCGGCGAACGCTTACCTTTTGTCGCTACCCCTTTCGAACGCTAGGCTGAAGAGCAGTGCGGTGTCCTAGTGCTTGGTCCCACTATGCCGAGCTGTACCTCTCGAAAACGAAATTCAGAGGAATTTGGCCCTCACTCGAGCGACCGGGCCCTTTTGTCCCGGTGTCCCCGTGAATCACCTTTACCCACGGAGACGTGCTTGCGGCACCCTGTGTTGTACTTCTCGCCCGAAGCGTGGATAAGCCCACTTCCTTTCAGCCGCCCCTGATGCAACGGGCTCTGTACAGCGTTTTTGGTGTTGCCGCGGGCAATTAAGTGTTGCGACCTTGAGCAGTACCGTCTTCTCGCCACGGCGACGGTTAACGCATGCCCTGCGGCTAGCTACGACCAAACCAACGCTAGTGGCCTAATCTTTCGGGATACGTGTACACTACAATATCGATCGTTTGGAAGTAGAGATGGAGGAAGTCGACGTTTATGAGCACCAGATTATTCAAGCGAAGGTTAAAACCGAATATAAAATCACCGGCGTGTTAAAGGCACGACAGGCTCGTTTGGAGACAACGAGACAACAGATTAAGGCGGAAGTAGACGCGAAACTACTTTCTTTGTCTATGGCAACAACATCTATCCAATGCTTCTTCCACATGACTGTTGCCGCACAGAAGCTAAGCGAGTCGACTTCTCGAAAAATAGTGCAACATACTAAAAGCAGACACTCTAGCATTCCCACTGCTGAAAATACAGTCTCGAAGATCTGCACCGAAGAACAGCCTCAGAAGCTCGAAACCCGTTCCATGACTTCAGCAATCTCGTCAACCTGCTACTCGTGAAGCGAACAACATGATATCATCTGCAACTCAGGTGTACCTGGTGGAAGAAACTTGTGCGATGGAAAAGCGGAAGACATCTGGAAACTCAAAAGACGACACACCAAATCTTGATGATGATTGCACGCCGAAGACGGCAGATTCAGTTGTATTGCGGTCCTCACGTCTCTGAAAACAAATATCGGATGAAAGGAAATCAAGGCCATTTCACCAAGGGAAGATCAATATAAAGAAGTCAGCGAGAAAACGGAAGCCTACTGCCAGTACGCTTCAGAACTACGACACTTCGGGTAAGCCAGAGAAGTAAACTGGCTAACCTCCCTGTCTTTCCGCTTAAACTTTCTTCCTCCTCCTCCAGAGAAGTAAAGATTAGAGAGACTGTGTTTGCAACAGCATATATCTGCGAAGATGCGAAATCTCAAGACGAAGTCAACCCCCCGAATAAGAGAGCCCCGACCAACGCAGAGTGAAAAGGCTGATGCTCCCAAGGCAAAAAAATCCACGAGAAAAAAATAAAAAAAGTTATGAAGAACAGCTACACCAGAAACCTGCGGAAGAGTCTTCCTGCCAAAGGAAAAAAAGGAAACCTGCCAAAGGAAATCGATCGTAGAAAGCAGTTTAGCGAAGATGACGCATTGATTGGCAAGAGCGTGGAACAAGCGCCGTAAACATCACTGGAAGTCCAAGCGCAGGAAGAAATTCGGATGATTCTGCAAGGACTGACATGCAACTCGTTCTGATGAACATTGTGTAAATTGAACCCATGTGTGATTTTAGTGTCCTTCGTCGCCATTCGCCATGCACTGTGGGGAGCGTGGAGAATGTTGAAAATAATGTAGCAGACTAGGAGTGGCGATCTCATCATTAGAAGCAGTGTTCGAATACAGAAGAGGTGGACTGGGCTTCGTGATGGGGACGGCGGCTAGTCCTTTTGTCCACAGGCATATTGCAAAACTGGTATGGTATGACATGGGCACATGGCAAACATAAGTGACAGGCCCTAACGTGGAAATCATGGCATGCATGTCATGTAAGTCATCACTACACGCCACGCTCATAGTGCGCTCACGGTCGTATCATAAGCTTCCCATGTTCGCAACTTTCACCGCCTAGAGAGGGCGCAAGTGCAAGCCCAAAATGGCGGTCGTTTAGGGGATCGTGCAGCCAGTGCACAGGCAGCCGCCGCCGGTGTGCCCGTCACTTCAAACTGCGTAGTATTTTCGGCTGCAGCCACCGTGTAGTCAAGGGAACGATGGTATGGGCAGGCTGCCTGGACATCCCCCAAACGACAGTTACGATGGATGCCGCATGGCGACGCCACCATATATGTGAAAGTTGCAAATAACAAATTGGGGATTAGGTGACATGAATGCATACAGAGGTATATGACTGATGCAAATGTGATAATCGTGACATGCGTATCATGTAAGAACATGACTTCATACCACGCTCATGATGCGCTCGCGGCCGTTTCGCTAGCTTCACAATACCAAATTCGGTATTACGTGACGGGAATGAATGACGACGGTAAATGGCACGTACAAACATGATAATCATAATATGTGTGTTGTGTAAAACATTACTACATGGTACACTCATAGCGTCGTTGCGGCCATTTTGCAAGCTTCACATATACCGAATTAGGTGTTATGTAAGGTGAATGGATGACGAAGGTAAATGACACGTCCAAAAATGAAAATTATTAGATATGTGTAACGTAAAACATGACTACATGCGACACTCATAGTGTGGTTGCGGCCATTTTGCTAGCTTCACATATACCGAATGAGGTGTTATGTGACGTGAATGGATGACGAAGGTAACTGACACGTCCAAACATGATAATTATAGATATGTGTAACGTAAAACATGACTACATGCTACGCTCATAGCGCGGTCACGGTCGTGCTTTACATATACGAAATTTGGTGTAACATGACGTGAACTGACGATAAATGTAAATGCCAGACACAAACATGATAACCATGACATGGAAGTCATGTACAACATAACTTACGTCCACCTTGTAACGTTGTGCTTTTTTTTTAGTGACATATCAACCTTCCTCTTTCGTGCTTCCCATATCATCGATGCCCACTGTACGTGGGATTTGGAAAATGTTTTTTTATTCTTTTTACTTGATTCACGAGTCACACTAATTTCTAATCTCTTCCAGCTCTATAATCGTCAACTCACCACTACGTTTTATAACTTTTTTAAAAGTCCATGAGTGCAAGGAAGCGAGAGAGGGATGTTGGCGCTGGCAGTAGGATGCCTGAAAGCAACGCATCGCAAGAAAGCACCGTATATTGCCAGCTCAGCCACATAGAACACATGGTTGCGTCATCAGCTCAAAGCGCACTTGAGCGGGCGTGTGTATATTGACGCGGTAGCGGCGCTGCCTATCAGAAGAACAGGAAGAGGGTGAAACGGGACAGGGATGGGATATTAATTTAACATCCCGGCCCTAAGTGACAGAACAATGCGGGCTCTTTGTTGGTAGGGGGTGCTGTGGCGACACTGAGATGCTGTAGTATGTGTGTGTGGGTGAGGGGGGCATGTCCCTTCCTCGCGGCAATCTAGTGACTGTCAGGCGCAGGTGGCGCAACTGTCCATCAGCCTGCGTGGACAACAAAGTGCGATCCTGGCCAAACCTGGTGCCGTCACCTATAGGCGAGATCGGACGAAAACAAGTGTGGGCAATCACACGAGCTTGTGTTTCGATATGCAGGTGGCGTAGAAATCAAGGCTCATATGTGTAGCTTATTCGCGGTATTTACTTTCTGTGTAATATATACAGCGCCTAATATAACTACACGTTCAAGCTTGCTCCTCTGTGTGCAGTGCACCTCAATGGTACAGCGGCTATGGTGCTCTGCTGCTGATCAGAACGTCGCGGGTTAGATTTCAGCTGCGGTGGTAGGATTTTGATGCAGGCGAAATGCTACAGGTCTGTGTTTTGTGTGATGTAAGTGCGTGTTAAAGAACTTCAGGTGATCGAAATTCCCGGAGCCCAGCACTCCTATTGCAACTTTGAACCTCCGGAGCCCTCCCTTGAAGTGATTCTGATAATCAGACCCTAGCCAACAGTATGGGCCTCTGTAGAAGCTTGATCCATTGTGTGACTTCAGGATACCGCGAAATCTCAACAGGCAAGAAGAAACGTGTTTACACCGCATCCGATTAAACGTTGCACATAGGAACTACTTCAGGAACAATATTGGACTGTCCAACTCAGCATTTTGTGCCCAATGTAACGTCTTTGAAGACATCAATCATGTCCTCTGTGAGTGTATGAAATACGCATCAGAGAGACAGTCTCTGAAAATGGGCTTAAAAATGCAACAGGACAGAAATTCGGAGTTAAAAAATATTCTAGGCACATGGCAGAACACCTCCATGCAGTGCGTTAAACTCTACAAAAGCGCTACTGACGTTCTTACGGGCCACAGGCTTGAACAAAACGTTGTAAATAGTGCAGTGTGTGTGAGTGACTTTGTGTGTTATTTGACTGTTATGCGTGTATGTAACTGAATGTGTTGTGTGTTTATCATTGTATATATCACTGTCATCACCCGGCAACCAGAGTAGCCTGTCAGGTGAAAAACCAGGCAAACCTCTCCAGCTTCCCATTAAAATAATTGTCTCTCTCTCTCATAATCATAGCGTGTTTTCTCGCACGCAAGGCACCTTATATTATGATTGTTATTATTATGAGTGATTGGAATATCTCGCGTGACGAGCAAGTGCCGCCTTTAATCTCGCTAATTCAAGACCATATTGGCGCGTTGCACTTTCCGGGTGCAGTTATTATTTATTGAGTGATATGGGGGATTTAACGTCCCAAAACCACCATATGATTATGAGAGACGCCGTAGTGAAGCGCTCCGGAAATTTCGACCACCCTGGGGATCTTTAACGTGCGCCCAAATCTGAGCGCACGGGCCTACAGCAATTCCACCTCCATCGAAAATGCAGGCACTGCCGCCGGGATTAGATCCCGCGACCTGCGGGGTCAGCAGCCGAGTACGTTAGCCACTAGACCACCACGGCGGGGCTGATCTTTAAAGAAAAGAAACACAAGTGCAAACTTTTATAAACTACTATCAAACGAACGGCGTGCTGTTCTCCTGTGACAACGTCAATTGAAGCTTTCGCAACTCCTACAGCGTGGTTATAAGCTTATTACCAAACTGTCGGAACCGGAGCGGGCATCCGTACTACTCGGAGAGCAGTGCAAGGCGTATAAAAAAAAAGTTGTGCCAATTTCGCCTAAAACGCCACCGCGCTTCTGTACTGCCTTCAAAGAATTTCCTAAATTGAAATGGCCGTTAACAGACGATGAAAACGCTTTTATTGGCCCTACGCCGCTCCAGGGAAGGGATTACTTCTGCCCGTGTTCCCGGTACGGAGTTTTAGACGTTTCCGAGCATTCGTTCCGTTTATTGAAGGCTTTCTTTTTTTTTTACCTATTTCTCATGCGAAACGATCTTCGTCTATCCCTTCATACATCAGTTTTACCGAAGTGCTTTCTTCAATTTTGTTTACTATTTAAGGCATTAGTACTCGGTGTTCTTGGAGAAGCTGTTGTAATCACTTTTTGTCTTCCACTTTTTTCGCCTTTTGCCGATTTTTGTACGGAAGCCAAATAGCGGTTCCGTACGTTTTATCTATTCATTTTCTCTTTGCCAGTTTTCTTTAATTAAAAAAAAGAAAACGAAAGAGATACTTGGAACGCTGACTTTCGCTTATCTACGCGCAATTTCTCACCCTACACGTACGTCAGGACTCTCAGATCATTAGGACAGAGACGGAGGAGTGCCGAAACAGATAACACTATGACAGTAAGGCCGAGACAACGGTTTAAAACTAGATTTCGAGACAGCGATTAAGCACGTCACAAAACCAGAAACTCGCGAGAATACTTCCGAAATCAGCCTATAATTAAAACAAGCTGTATTGAGCAGAATGAGATTTTTTTTTTTTTTTGTCGAAAGAGACGATATATCGGCACGTATGGTGGGATTCGACAATTCTATTTCTGCTCTCACTCGTCTCCTTTCCCCTCGCTGTTCGTTATATCTCCTTTTGTTCCTTCGCACCCGACGACGACGATGACGACGGAGTTTCCGTGCATATTTTACTCTCGCATATGGTTATCAGCTGTTTCGTATCTTATTCCTCGTTTCCTCTTATCTCTATAGCCTCTCACTACCTAAAGCCCCACAATATCGTCGACGCAGTTTAGCCAGCCGAAAACGCTTAATTATTATTTCGTCGATATACATCTTACCATTTGAGTAGTCTTCAAATTTTCGCTTATCGCCACTTCAGCCTCCACGTTCCTCATTTCACTATTTCTTTCTTTGTTCTTATATAAACATCACTGTTCACTCGCTGTCGAATTCGTCGTCGCCTTGCTTTCTGAGCTCAAAGTGGTACGTTGTGAAACGAATACGTAAAAAAAAATGTTGGCTCACGATTGAACTGTTTTTCGCTTAAAAAGTATTCGAATCGACATAGGCGTGTGCTCGGGTAGGGGCAGGAGAAGCGAGAAAAGACAATTGCCCCCCCCCCCCCCCTCCCACTCTCTCCCGATCCCTTTACTCTGATCACCTCAAGTGCGTTCCTTGCTTTTACCCATTCGAAACCTGTCACGTCATGTTTTAGTTAGAAGCGTTATGACCATGCAGTTTTCTGTTGATAATGCTGGCCAAAAGCCCCAGGCGTTGCATGCCAAAAACTGTTTACTTCTCATTTTGGATCCCGAAAATCTATAGGTAACAGAGGCAGGTCATTTTGTGAGAAGCAAATCATTGCTTGATTTGAGTTTTTTTGAAATCTTTTTGAAGTATGTTGTCTTTTGGTATTGATCAAAGGGGAAGGAGGATGGTGCCGTAATGCAACTTTTCCCCCACCCCACCCACTATAGTTATATTTGTGGGGAAACTTGGGTATGCTTATGACTAACAATACCGCAGTCATTCATGTAAAGAATAAAAAGAAAGAAAGAAAGAAAGAGAGAGAGAGAGAAAGAAAGAAAGAAAGAAAGAAAGAAAGAAAGAAAGAAAGAAAGAAAGAAAGAAAGAAAGAAAGAAAGAAAGAAAGAAAGAAAGAAAGAAAGACAGAAATGAAATGAAATAAAATGGGCCGAGGATCATGCTCTTCCACGCATGAGCACTATGGGCACACGCGCAGCGGCAACGCCAGCTAGCGGGCTCTGGCGGAAGTGAGTGGCGGCGGTGGCACATTGTCCTCTCGCTGATGTGGACGTATCAGGGGGGGGGGGGGGGGAGGCGGACCCTGCGAAATTGGAATGCGAGAATCGTGCACCGAAATCGGCATCGATCCGCGACATTCATTAAAGACGAGTCGAGAAGGGAACAGCTGCGACGATTCGAACCTCTGCCGCCTGAGTGCGCGAGCTATATATATATACGTATATATGCCGCTGTATGTATGCTTCGGCTATACTGCGACGAATAGCTCTATGACGTTTAAGAAGTAAAGTAATGATATGTAAAGAAGCGAGATAATAGGAACGGAGTGGAAGTGTTGAAGATGAAGTGATTGGTAAAAAAGAGGGGTGGCAGTTGCGCGAAAAGCTGGCTGCCGGGAAAGAAATTATGCCCCGGACATTTGCGGCGCTCTGTCTTGCTGACTTCTTGTCTTCCTCTCGCGTTTCTCTCATTGTCTCTCACAGTTGGCTCGGGATAAAAGCGGGCGATTCTTGTCCCCATCGAAGCGAACGGAGATCGAGAAACGGGCTTACGATTCGAATTTCTTTCTGAAATATTTTTTTTTTTCGATCGTTTGTTTTTCTGCCTCCCTCTCGGTCGCGTGGCACAGTGGCAGTTCCGCTTGTGCGAGTAATGAACCGAATTCACGCTTTGTTAGGCTCTGTACTGCCTTTAACGAGCAAGTTTGTTTGGAAGATTACAGACGACGATGCGAATGTGCGCGTTTTTTCCGCTTTTCTTTCTTTGTTGGCTTCATAATTTCTTTTCGTTTCAGTCGAAATAGGCTTTTCTCTCTAACTTCGAGATTGAGAATCAGACTTTGTTCCGGTCGAAGTTTTGACTAATTGCGCCGTGGTTCCCAGCAAAGCGGTTACTCCGTATTAGACTGGCAGTTTAAGGCATATTGCGAGCTTAACTGATGTCCCACCGACCAATAATCGTGATTTCAAATGAATGCCCGTTTCTTCTGCAACTTATGCGTTCAATTTTTTTTTTGCCATGGATAATTCTGCTATGAATTGAACAGTGAAACTGTTACGCACGTTCTACGCAAATTTTCTAATAGAATGTTTTACGTGCATTTAGCTTCCTTACGTAACTTCAACAGTATTACGAAAGTTTGCAATATTTTAAATCTAACCGATGAAGTACGCCAAAATCGATGAAGTACGCCAGTGCGAAAATCCATGAAATAGTTGTTTTTTTGTTTTCATGCTTCTTACAGTCAAAAGATTATTTTTGAAAAGGTGAAACTATAAGCTCCAATTGGATACAGTGGAATGTGTGTTGCAACGCTCAGAGGAAGAGTTCGTCAGTCGAAGCAGTGAATGCGGGAGGCAGTGTACGATCATATTTATCAAAATACATGCTGCACGTCAAGCTTCCTCTTCAATAATGGTAAATCTCTTTATTGCGTAAACTACATTTCATACACGAATGACCACAAGTCCGGCATATGAAGTTTATTGGTGCAACCGCAACAAAACGAACCGAAAAAGAAAGTAATCAATACTATGGCTTGACAAGCTTGACGAAATCTCCTCACGAAAATGCTACTATGCCGGTTTTAGTTTATGTTAGGCAGAAAAAGAGAGAAATGTAATCCGGCTATGATTAGCCAGAATTGCAGCGAAAGCTACCGGCATCAATTGAAAAACTCATATAAGATAATTAGGTTCATGCAGACACATATTCTTCATACCTTTACCTATATTTTCTTTTTCTGTTCTTGTCTCATAATTCACTTCAATGTTACCAACTGGACAATTATTCTGCCAACATCTCTGTGTCTTGAGTCATGCTTTATTTTGCCCTTTCGTTCCTCGCACAATGCGTTGTCTTGAAGTGGAGTACAGTGTCTCATCTCAAAAAATATATAGGCTGTGTTTCGTGCATTTAACTGTGTTCCCATAAATATAGGCACAATGTTGAGATGCAACGTAATCTTATGCAACGCTTTTGCCAATGAATATTGACACTATCACCGAAAGTCCGAAGCAGCTAGCTCAATAACAACCTGAATAAAAAATCGCAGCATATCCACGGGGTGAATAATGATGAGCGGGCGAAGCACCGGAGGGAATAATCAGTAAACCGTGAATCTGCCGTGTGATTCGCCCAGTCCGTCATGATTTGAAAACGTGAAAAACGTTGTCTGTATATGCCGTGCCGCTTGGGCCTCCCGCTTTCGTACGGCAAGATCTTAACGGCAGCATCGCGCAGCTTCAAGGCGCGCTTCTGCCTCGCGGGCTCGCACGTAGGGATTCTGTCTGAGAGCGCGCGCTGCCGCCGCCTTGCGCACTCGCCGCTCTGCAGCCTTGTCCATCCGGAGACTACGAGCACGCGCAAACAGTGAACAAATTTTATTACAATGCTCCCCCTAGCGTAGGTCACCACACTAAATCGAACGATTGCCTTCCACCAATGACACGTGCCATATGTGACGTCATTCCTATTATCACAACTCGCATCTTTCATCAACTCCAAGTACCACCATCTAGTTTTATAACATCTCGTATCTTTTCATCAACTACAGGTGCCGCCATCCAGTGAACACTGCAAGAGCTAAACTAGAGGTGGATACCTACTACTACTATATACAACCACATACATCAGAACATGCACAGACCCACGCCTTAAGGAGCTTCGCCCCTAAAAGTATAGGAGGAAACTATTTCTCCAACATGTTCCCACTGTGTACGTGCACTCTGGTCGTGATACCTGACATATAAGTCCTCGTAAAATCCCTGCTTACAGGTTCATGCGAACAGATACGACCTTTCATGGTTTCGTTCTTACGGGTTCATGCTGCTTACCACCTTTCATGGTTTCGTTCTTGCAATGTGTCTTTCCTATTCTGGTGAACAACGTCATAATTATTGCTACCATCGCTTTCTCCTTAGTGTCGTGGTTACCGAAGTAATATTCTGTCTTCAACACAGTATCGAAGCTGCGAAACAACGCCGACCTGTTTTGCTTTCACGCCTTCTTCGCTATTATTTTATTTTATTTTTGCGTTTTCGCGTTTAGTTAGCATCGTACGGGCTCGACTGCGTCCTTTGTTCACAAGGGACAGCTGACTGAAATTGAGATTCCACTGCTTAGGCCTAGTCTTGCGCAACACGCTACGATGCGTGCTCCGCAAGACAAAACGCTTCCACGAAATGTTATGCGTGCATGCTTGGTGGCGCTTCAAGATTGGGTTCTAAGCGGGTGAGCGACGCCTAAAAGAAAACCTGCCCACGCTGCATGGAGGTTCCGTGGCAACGCTTTTAAGCACCCGGAAAACTTGTGGACAAGCGATGCTCCCCGGCATTTCTCGGTGATGTCGCTTGAGCGGCAACGAGACGTTGGCTGAAGAGCTCGTTAGTGTGAGGCTGGCCTGGTCTAATTACAAAGACGTCGTTGAACGGGAAGCCAGGGCAAGAAAATCTAAACATAATCAGTGAATAGCGGGTGGCGCTTATTATGAGGGGCTTTGTTGCCGTGGGTTCGATCAAGCATACCATTGTTCAACTCGAACAGGTAACTCAAAGAAAAACTTCCTGAAGCGGTATAGAAAGGAATCTCATCAAGGTCCATAAGGTATTGTAAATGCGGGGCTGGTATTTGTAGACCATCCCCGAGGCATCTTAAGCAAACCGCCTGTAATTTCGGCTCAGGTTATATGACGCATTGAACTTGAAAAACTATGTAGCACTTTTTACCGTTCTTTCAATAAGTTGCGTTTTCATGAGACTGTAATCTATCTATCTATCTATCTATCTATCTATCTATCTATCTATCTATCTATCTATCTATCTATCTATCTATCTATCTATCTATCTATCTATCTGTCTGTCTGTCTGTCTGTCTGTCTGTCTGTCTGTCTGTCTGTCTGTCTGTCTGTCTGTCTGTCTGTCTGTCTGTCTGTCTGTCTGTCTGTCTGTCTGTCTGTCTGTCTGTCTGTCTGTCTGTCTGTCTGTCTGTCTGAATCAGACAGTTGTTTGGTCTGTCAATTGATCGATGAATAAGTAAATAAATCACTCAGTCGGTAGACAGGTATACCAGGCTGCCAAGGCAAGGCACGTCACGGCAATGCAAGTCAAAGCCAGACAACACATTACACGGTGGGCAGGTAGCGTTCAACAAACATCAGCATCTCCATTTGTTCTTGACTGATTCGATTTTTTTAGAGAGATTCCATTCGTGAGGCCAATAACTCTGATAGGGAGCTCATGCGATGATTACTTAGACAAGTGTCGCAGGGCCATTTCGAAATGACACATCGCTTGGGGGATTTTCAGGTAGTTTATATCCCATTGCTTCAGACTTATGTAGAAATCCTGAACAAAGGCTAATTTCAAATCTGTAGCGAATTCGGTGCACAGCAGTGCGTACGGTCGTCTTAAGACGGCTTGTGTCATTAGTAAGTAATCGCCCACCACACCACTCTACTCGCACCACCTTCCAAACGGCGTTTTTGCTTGAACAGCATGCCCTGCCGAGCACGCAGTCTTCCTCTGCGTCTCCTGCCTCAAATTGCAATCTCCAGCACCGCGCGCGAAAGAGGAAGACGTCCCCGAGGGGGAAGAGGTCATCATCTCTCACGAGTCGTTCGCTTGCCACAGACCACCACCATCCTCCCCTCCCGGCCTACAACGCCCTTCTCTGCATACACACAACGTGAAGAGGCCCTCGCCTTATTACGCGCTAAAGCCGGTGCTTGACGGGGCTGCAAAAATTTTCGGGGCCACCCACTAGCTGCTTCTCTCTGTAGGCCTGCATGCGTACATATATACGCGCGCATTAATATGACGCCACTCACGCCGTCTGGATTCTACCCTTCGCAGAGCGAGAGGCTTTCGGTCGCCCTCTTACACTTTTGCATCCCGTCTCACGCTTATTACCCCCTCTCCCCCCCTCCTTTTTTTTTTTTTGCTTGGCACACACTCATTTCTTTTCACTGCGCCGAGCGTTCTTTGCAGACCTCTTCATGGTCTTTTACATAGCAACGCGCAGCCTGCGAGCCCAAACACCCGCATGCGGGGCGCATATACTTCCCGCGCGAAAAAGTCGCCGGGTGAAGAAAAAAGTGGGCGTTGGGGAGAAGGGTAAAGGTTTTCGGCAGTGCTTGTTGGGCCGTTCTTTTCCTCGCGTGGCGTTATCTCACTGCCGCGCGCAATTTTCCGCCGTCGCCGTTGCTTCTGCCCACAGCGCGAGAGGCACGCCGTTGCACCGCGGTGGCATAGCGCACACGTACGCTTCCAAACGCACAGACACACGCTAGCATGCCCCGGCGACGCAGCGCCGCTATTAAGGGAATTGCTTTGCGCGTCGCCGCCGACCCATCCTAAGGGGAGCTGAGAGATTCCTGCAGGTTTTAATGAGGCCGCCTCATTGCATTCCCGATGCCTTTTGTTTTGGCTTTGCTCTGTACTGTATACCACGCGCTGTTTGAACGGTTTCATTATTACGATTATTATTCGGGGCTTTACATCGGCGACCGAAGGTATTACATTGGCGCCCGAGAGGCAACACGGGAAGCTGGCTTCGCTGCATTGCTGGCTTTCGAGGTGAGAGCGAATGCGGCGGTGCTGTGGGCTGCTGTTTGCAAGTTATCTTTGGGTGAGGTCATACAGCACGACGGCGTGTTTTGTCAGCACGTGGCGTCCCCTTGTGGAAACGCACTCGGAGTGAACACAGTTTGTTGCAATCTTATACAGTTTGAGTAGGGTGGTTGAGATCTGCGTCACCATAGTTCTGTGTGCTCGAAAACTGGCTCTTTGTATGAAAGTGGCATCAAATATGTAGGGGTAGGGATATAGATGCTGGAAAAGGAAATTAGCCGCTCTTCAACGCCCTGTGCTTAGAGAGATGCCAAACATGTTAAGTTGCGAAGTTAATTTCTAAAAGTAACATCGCCGCCACTCTTAAATAAAAGCACAGAGAAGAACGAGAAGCTGAATATTCTTAAACTCAGCACTATACTAGCGTCACTAGTGCAACAGCATATCTGTTGTCCCTGCCACCATTGTAAGTATGATGACGTCATGATTAAGTTCGTAGGTGTAGGTGTGCAGAGTATTTATAAAACAGCCGTTCTTGGTACAGAATGTTACTCGGCATGCACTCTTTGTTCAGTAATATTAACATCTCGGGTCTTACACGCCCGAAACCACGTTATGGTTATGAGGGATGCCACGAACATCGGAAACGTTGAACACCTGGTGTGATTTAACGTGCAATGACATCGCACAGTACGCTGCCCTCTATATGTCATTCCGCCTCTATCGAAATGCAACCGCAGCGATGGGGATCGAACCAGAGACCTTCGGGTCAGCAACTGAGCACCGTAACCACTACACCACCGCCGCGAACGCACGTTCTCTTTTCACAGAAAACTGTTTTTTCAGGCGAGTCAATTTCTGTCGTCGCTGCTGAAATACACCTTAGATTTTCATTTCCACTGATGGGAAACACTGTAAAAATTTAAAAAAGAAAGAAACTGGGCAGCCTTGTTTTGTTGATGAGAAGGGAGCAACTGTCAGGACAGAATATTTAGCGAGCAGCAGCATAAGGGGTGCACGGTGTTATGCCAGCGAGTCCTCGTCAAACGTCCGTGCCTCTGAAACAGGCAATCTGGGTCAAGGCCAGCCCGCACTCCGCCGGGCGCGAACAACTCCACGGCGTGAACACGCGCGGCGCATCTGTGGCCCACGTGCATTGAGTCAGTTGCGCCCGTGACAGCGAGCCGGCGTCCTCATGTCTGGTGGCCTGACGCATCGCGCGGCGAACCCCATTGGAGGAGCCTGCTCGGAAGACCAGCGGCGCTTCTGATTGGACATTTTAGTTGGGCCCGGTGTAAATAAAAGAAGCCCTGCGGCGCGTCGCGATCGGCGGTCCTATGTGAGAGGCGTCCCCGTGTCGGAGTGCCGACATGTGTGTGAGTCAGCGGTCTTAGGCGAAAGGCTGAAGTATGTGTTAGAGAGAAGAGCTCGGCTCTTCGAGTCTCTGTCGGCCCCAGTGCCGAAATTGTAACGCCTCTGTATATATGCTGTACATAAACCTTGTTTAACTCACCGTCGTCTCGTCCGCTCGTCTTATCAGCTCTGCGCAGAAGCAGTCGCGAGCTGATAAACATACGCTACCAAACGGCTGGTGACCTTCCCGGCGGAGTTGAAAGCAGTGGCGCCTCCGGGGCCGTGTTGGCGTCGCCGTCTTTCGCAACAGTGGTGGCTTCGGCGGGATCGGTCCGCCGTTTCGCAACAGTGGTTGGCAGCTGCGGGATCGGCCGGCGTCAGCGACATCGATGCGGTGAGTGCCTGATGTTTTCCCCTCAGTTCACCAGACTACTCTAGGTCAGGTTGTAGTAGTTTAGAGAAGGGCTGTGTGAAGCATTAGAGTGAGCTTTGATCGTTTCAAGCAAAGTCGAAGTGCTTTGAAACCAAAGTTAATGCGGAGGGGGTAAACACGGGAGAGTGAAAAATTGCTTGCGCGTCTTGCTAGTTGACTTATAGTGGGTACGGCAAGTAAATTGTTAACAGGGGCAAACAGCAAGAGGCTAGTGTGAACGATGGAGAACCTTAAAGTGAAGGAACTCATCGAAATTTGTGAGGAACTCGGCATTACTTTGGGCCGTGCGAAACGAAAGCAAGCGATCCTTGAGATCATGAAGGATGAGGGAGTGTCGGCTGAGGAAGTCGATGAGGCCTGGGTGGATATTAAAGCACGCCGTGAGGAGGCTGAAAGGCGAGAAGTAGAAGCTCGCGAACGTGAGGAGGCTGAAAGGCGAGAAGCTCGTGAAGAGGCTGAAAGGCGCGAAGCTCGCGAACGTGAAGAAAAACGCGAAGCTCGCGAACGTGAAGAAAGGCGCGAAGCTCGCGAACGTGAAGAAAGGCGAGAAGCTCGCGAACGTGAAGAGGCTGAAAGGCGCGAACGTCGCGAGCGCGAGGAGGCCGAGAGACAGGAGCGCCTCGAGATGAAACGAATAGAATTGGCAATCCTACAGTGTTCGCAGGCGCCTAGCGCAGCTTCTCCGACGATTCAGGTCAGCGGTATTAGAATTCGGGATCAACTGCCACCGTTCGTAGTAGGCGAGGACATGGCGAAGTATCTCGTCAAGTTTGAACACGTCTGTGAGCGAAACGCTTTGGAGCGGTCTCTTTGGGCGCAGAACCTGTTAGCTCTTCTTCCCGGCGAAGTGTCCGACGCATTAACTTGCTTGTCTAGGGAAGCGTTTGAGAGCTATGACGAGGTTAAGGAAGTGCTCTTGAGACGTTATAAGTTGTCACCCGAGGCTTTCAGGCAAAGGTTCCGGTATGCTGAAAAGGGGAATGAGTCACACGTTGACTTCGCGTTTCGTCTTAAAGCCGATTTAATTGAATGGCTCAAGGGCGAAGGTGTTTATGATGATCGCGATAAAGTGGTGGAATGCGTTGCACTGGAGCAGTTCTACCGCTGCATGGAGGATAATGTCAGACTTTGGCTGCAGGACAGACTTAGTGAAGTACAGCTAAACAAGGCAGCAGAGTTAGCTGAGGAGTATTATACTCGCCGAAAGTTGCACAGCAGGGCAGTGCGCGTTGAAAAAGATGAGAGAAAAGAGGGCTTTTCAAGGAAACCTGATCAACGGAAACCCGTTCCGCACCGTAATTTCAAGAAGGACCCATCTCTTACTAAGGACAGTGTAGGGGAAGGGCAAGCAGAAGCGGAGAAATCGAGTGAGGTTTCTACCACACAGGCATTTGAATCGGAAAACAAACGGAAGCCGCTAATCTGCTACAACTGTAAAAAGGAAGGGCACATCGCGAGAAACTGTCAGGAAAAGTTTGCCTTCGCAACGATCCGAGAATCAGAGAAAAACATTCGGTTGTTGGAGCCGTATCTCCAAGAAGTTAGGGTGAATAAGAAAACGTGCCGAGCACTTAGAGACTCAGCGGCAACCATGGACGTTGTCCATCCTTCATTGGTGTCTCCGGATGACTTCACAGGAGAATGCGCGTGGATCAGGCAGGTCGCCGAGGAGCAGAGTGTTCGCTTACCAATCGCCACCGTTGTCATTGAAGGCCCGTTCGGTAAGCTTTGCACCGAAGCAGCTGTGTCTGCCGCGCTGAACGATCGTTTTCCTTATCTTTTCTCCAACAACTCGGAGCAACTTCTCAAAGAGCAGGGCAAATCGTTCTTCCCCAACTTAGCGTGCATGGCTCTCACGCGATCGCAAGCGCGGAAGCTATCGCGGCAGCTTGATCTGGTTCCATGCGGTGAACTCTCAAGTGACCTTGTCGGCGGGTCGACGGAACCCCAGAAAGGAAAGTTTCCGCATGAGTCATGGGAGCAGTCACGCGAGCGGCCCGTCGTCGACACGACCGGCGCGGTTTCCGGAGAAAGGGGAGACGACGTGGCGCCATTGAGTCAGAGCGAGAGGGTTGCAACGCTCTCGCCTGTAGCGGAAAGTTGGAGCGAGCTGCCGAGAGTTGATCGAGAGACGCTCATTCGAGAGCAACGTGAGGATTTCTCGATTGAAGCGCTAGTGGAAAGCCAAATTGAAGCGCGAGTGGAAAGCCAGAAAAACGCGGCAAAAGTGCTGTCGAAGGAGCACTACGAGAAATCGGGGAAGAAGCGCGCTTTTGAAGTTGATAATCAGGTAATGCGGCTGCAGCCACCAAAAAGGAACAAGCTTGAGGTTGATTGGGAAGGGCCCGCCACAGTATTATCGAAGCCTTGCGATACAACTTATGAGGTGCAAGTAGGAAGGCGGCAGAACAAAATTTACAACTTGATGAAACCCAATGTTCAACATCAAGCGGTCGTAAATCAGCTGTTGAAGGCTTCAGAGGAAGAGGGAGCAGAAAATTTGAGTTCTAGTGAGGTGATCGAAAGGGGATCGAAAGTAATCCGGGAGCAGATAAACCTAGAGCCTAGCGTAAGTGAAGGAGGACCTGAGAAAGAGGACCTGAGAAAGATTGTTTCCGAGTTTGGGTATGTGTTGTCGGACCGTCCCGGAGACACGACGGTGATCGAACACGATATCGAGCTAAGCGGTGAGGAGTCAATCCGTAGCAAGCCGTATCGTTGTTCCCTTGTGCAACGTCGCAAGTGTGAGCCGCTCTTGGTGCCGCATAGGTATCGCCGCCTAAAAGTGGCCGGTTACTGAGGTGGAGCATGTTGCTCCACAGCGCAACTTTGACGTTCGCTAAAGAGAAAAAAAAAAGAAAGGTAAACGTTAATGCAGGTGCATTGAGCAGTGCGTTTAGTTAGTACCTTCTCAACCTTTCGGTTTCTGGCTGGCGATTCGGGGCAAAATTTTGACCTCATCACGACCTGGGCTGAGCGCTCTCGTTCAGAGTGATCTCAAGGGGCCAACTTTATGTGGTATTCTAATCCGTTACGTTGTTGTACGTGGAAAAAAAAATTGAGTTGTCATTTTAGGGGTCTTTTGTCCCACATGTGCCTCTTGATGTAGAGGGAACAAAATTCCGATAAACACGTAGATAGGTATATGTTGTACTATACTTTGTCTGGTGTTCTGTCGGGTGACCGAGGGCACTTGCTTGTGTCGTGTGTTGTCTGTTGTCGAACCGTTCTTAGCAAGTTGCAGAACCATCGACAAGTGCTGAAACCGAAGATGGTCAGAAGAGACGAGTGAAGCTGGTCAGCAAGTTGTGGCGACAAGCCAGTGGGGCTGGGATCCGTCGTCAATGATGGGATGTGTTCCCGGAACAGTCTGGAGCTGTATTCTCCCCATGGCCCTGGAGGCGAACCTGGAGGGACCTGGCGAACGAGCGCACCTGACATCCGAGCCCCGTGGAAGCAGCTCGTCTTTCCGGTGCATTGTCTGGCGGCGGGGGTGCTGTTATGCCAGCGAGTCCTCGTCAAACGTCCGTGCCTCTGAAACAGGCAATCTGGGTCAAGGCCAGCCCGCACTCCGCCGGGCGCGAACAACTCCACGGCGTGAACACGCGCGGCGCATCTGTGGCCCACGTGCATTGAGTCAGTTGCGCACGTGACAGCGAGCCGGCGTCCTCATGTCTGGTGGCCTGACGCATCGCGCGGCGAACCCCATTGGAGGAGCCTGCTCGGAAGACCAGCGGCGCTTCTGATTGGACATTTTAGTTGGGCCCGGTGTAAATAAAAGAAGCCCTGCGGCGCGTCGCGATCGGCGGTCCTATGTGAGAGGCGTCCCCGTGTCGGAGTGCCGACATGTGTGTGAGTCAGCGGTCTTAGGCGAAAGGCTGAACTATGTGTTAGAGAGAAGAGCTCGGCTCTTCGAGTCTCTGTCGGCCCCAGTGCCGAAATTGTAACGCCTCTGTATATATGCTGTACATAAACCTTGTTTAACTCACCGTCGTCTCGTCCGCTCGTCTTATCAGCTCTGCGCAGAAGCAGTCGCGAGCTGATAAACATACGCTACCAAACGGCTGGTGACCTTCCCGGCGGAGTTGAAAGCAGTGGCGCCTCCGGGGCCGTGTTGGCGTCGCCGTCTTTCGCAACAGTGGTGGCTTCGGCGGGATCGGTCCGCCGTTTCTCAACAACGGCCACCATCCTGCTGTAGCCATATCGACACACAAGCCAACTGGCGTGTGAAGGCCTAGAGTTATCCAATGACATTTAGCTAGTTTGAATGACTACTTAATGTGACAAAACCAACCAAATCTGCCGTAATATTTCGTCATACGTGAAGTATGTGTATAGTGGTATGTGGACTTCCATTACGGGTGGTTATCAACTTTTACAGACACACAGCGTTTGCGGCTGAAAAAGCTACGAAGCCAAACGTATGCCGCGCCACGCTTTGTTCAGTCGTCTGATTACGTAAATGTACTCTACGATTGGGTTCTCGCAGGTGTGTCTTGCATGATTCTTTAGTGGTAAGGGATCGTCATCCAGTTAAAGCACAGTTGGAAATATACGATGTCCAGTAATTATTTGGATATTAGGGACCACGACACGCCGAACATCGTTTGCAGTATTCATCGAACTGTGTTTCTAGGTGGTTACATGCAACTTAGTAGCCTAGTCTTCGAATAAAGCAGATTTCCTGGTTTCCGCTTCCCTGACATACGTGTGGCATCAAGCTAGGCTGACACCGCAAACAAACGCAAGAACCTTCATTTGTGTACAGATGCATCAAACTCAAGAGTATCAGTGAGCCACATCCCCACGTGGGCCCCGGCTAACGAACGAAACACAGCCGACCCATTGCGTGCGCACTCCGCACGCACTATACAGCACGAAGCACAGCTCAGTTATGCTCGGTGCCTCGGCTCACAGCTTCAACATTTCTCTCCCCGTTTCTCTACTCTTCGTTGCTGATCCTCATTCCTGCCTCGTGCTGGTTTCCAGTAGCACCGTTTGAATCACGGCAGCGGCGTCGATGAACAACAGAAAAGGACAAGAAAATGGGGGAGGAGAGGTTCGGGCTCAAGGGTCGCCATTCCCGAGTGTCACGACGGTGGAGGGAGCCTGCTTGCTGTGTTTGCTCTAGCCCTCTCCCGCTCAGCTACGCCCCAATCTCGTCCTCGAACGTGGGCCCACGTGTTATCTTGCTCATTAAGGAAGCCCTGACAGAGCGCCCAATTAAGCGACCGCGCTCTCTAACAGAACCCCCTCCGGCGCTGGGGCTTCAGCTGACGGGACGACGAAGAAGTGATGGTGTCGGCGGTGGCAACAAGCAGCGGTGCAAGACAGGATGAGCGCGGCAGTAACCGTCGTTTCCCCTTGCTTTTGTGGCGGAAGGTTTCGTTTGCAGAGAAAAGGCTGAAGTGGTTCGATTAAGACATTTCACGAAAATCTATCTGGTCACTCACGGATGTACGCTTGGGTGGTGTGTGAAAACGGCGGGTAAGCTCGCAGTCGTTGCGAGGCAACGTAGCACAGCAGATACGAATATATTCATAAGAACTAAGCCAGTGTACTTGGGTATTGATACCTGTAAAAAAAGAAAGAAAAGAAACATGCAGTCGAAGTTAACCTGAAGGCTGCAAAGACGTCCTTCATCAGCAATATGCAGCTGCGGCTTGTAATACCTTGCCATATTTTTTCATTGAAATCCCAGAACACATAGTTGGTTGATGGGGTGAATATTGAAGAACAGGACAAAAAGAATGAGGTAGTAGGCCGACTTGCATGGATAAGGTGACGCATCTTGTATTCTCTGTTTGTTTCTTCAGTACTGTAGCCAAGTGATACACCTGTTATTGAAGCATGTACAGTATACATCAAAAGAGGTTCACGAGATGCCTTTCTACATGCAGCTGGAGCGAAGTCTTACTGTTGAGTTACCATGGAGGCCTTGGTTTTCTTGCTAAATCAAACTACTGCGACAGGGCCCATTGAAATGTGGCTCACACGGCTAATGCCAGTTGTTGGGGACCATTCTGTTTAGCATTGTCCTGAAGAATCGCAAAACAGAAAGCAAGTTTAACAAGGTAAAGAGCTGGGGTAGTTGTTGACTTATCATTATACCACGTGGTGAAGTAGCGCACTTTTGACAGAGACAAAGGGGACATGATGGAAACCAGCGAGTGTCGTGTCCATCTTGTCCCCCTTTCCGCTGTCTAAAGTGCGGTACTTCACTACACGGTATAATGGCAAGATAGAGTTGTGTGCAGTTCCCCAGGCCGCTTCATGGTATACGTCCGCTCATGCCTGTGACACGTGCAACGGTGAAAGGACAACAGAACGTTCACTGTTTCTTCGCTCTAGTTTAATGATCGATTGCGATGTTCTTCTCACCGCGTGAAACAAACTAGACCATAAGCATGTTCAGAGTAAAAGATTCATGGACGACGGTTTTATACTCCTAAAATGACTGACCTCAGTCATCGGTTCCAGGCGCAATGAACTGCCGCATGGTTTGTTCAATGAAAGCGCCTCCATATTCCCCTCCCCTTCTTATCCCTCTGTTTTCACAGTTTGGTCGCAAACTGCATGCATGCATGGCGAAAACCCCTACTTTTTCAATTCCTCACTTTTCCCGTATCGCAGACGCTAGTGGAAAAACGTCGTAGAGCAACCGCTAAACTGACACTGTTCATGTTCTTGTGCAAAAGTTGAGAACACTGGACAATACCACGACGTAAGCTAATATATTTAGTAATAATACCCGGGGTTTTTAAAGTCCCAAAACCAAAATTTTACTGTGAGAGACGCGGTAGTAGAGGGCTCCGGAAAGTTCGACCATCAGGTGTTCTTTAACGGGCGCTGACATGGCACAGCGCACGGGCCTCTACCATTTCGCCTCTGTCGAAATGCGACCATCATGGCCGGGAGCGAACCCGCGACCTACGGTTCAGTAGCCGAGCACTTCAACCACTGCTCCAATGCTGCAGACAAGCTCAGAAACCCAAAGACGTCTAAAGACGCTTGGGAGTGAATGGCGGTGCATTTGGCTCGGTCTTCTTCAGGTAGCGGAGAGTGATGCTCAGAGGCCAAGTTGCGCGAGTGCCAGTAGAGGTACTCGGCGCAACCAATCAGCGAAGGCTGTGAGGTAGTCGTCATGACGAGCTCAGACCGGAAACGCGGCACAGACCGGCTCTCGCCACTCGAGTCGTGTTCGTTCCGCCGGACGATTCCAGCGCCGACAAGAATGCCCCCGTGCGTATCACACCATCCGCGCGTGCTCTGGTGCGGCCCCCGGTTCTTAATTACTCAGCAGTGGAGGGGGGGCGTCTCTGTACCACCACTGGACGCGTGCCGCCGTTCGTAACGACGAATTGTGCCAACAATCAGAAAGCAAGCAGGGACCGGGAATGCGAACCAGCCAGGCGGCACAATCAGGGCAAATACCGGCAAATGAAGCCAGTCCTCCCTCCGCCACTTCCCGTGCACCCCTCCTCTCACTAACAGTCCGGCTAGCGGCAGAGTAGTACATTCCCGCCGGGAGTACTACTGTACCTACCGCTGACGGACCAAAGCAGGACGGCGCAATAGAGGAGAGAGGGAGGGTACAAGGGAAGTGGGGGTGAGTTCTAACGCCGAGGCTGTCACTCAATCAGGGAGAGGCCGCCACCCCTCACGAAAACGACCCAAGGACGGCGAGAGGACCGCGCGCTCGTCGACTCCCTTCGTTAAGCCCGCCGCTTTGCGTGGAGCCTGGGCGTGTGACGCAAAGCGGCCGCGGCGTGGCATGTCGCCGCTGGGCGCGCTCTCGCCTCGCCGGGGGTTGCGGCGCGAGAGAGCGCGGCCGTGGGGCTCGCCTCTAACGAACTCATTGAGCGTGTCAATCCGCGCGTAAGGAATCCGCTTCGCTCCTTCCTCCTGGGCGGCGGCGGTTCCGTTTTTGCCACCGCGCGCGCTTGGGGCGCGCGGAGTTCGCGGAACGTGGCGTTAGAAAAAGAGGGAAAGGAGGCCTGATTTTGCTCTCTGCTAGGAACACGGTTCGGCCCACGCTGCGACAGCCGATCGCTAATGTTGCTGTTACTCTTGCTGCTGCAGCCATAGAGCCACGTTCCTATCTGGCTATGTCACCTCTCATGAGGCCGAGCTCTCTCTCTCTCTTTTTTCTATTTCCTTCAGCACACCTCGCCCACTGGGCCTTGCGTCGTACGCACATTTTTTTTATATACTCCTGCTTCTATCTCCCTCACTTCCTTCCTCTCCTTTGCAATCTCCAACTAGCGAGAAGGTGCGGCGGCTCCTCCAGTTCGTTTGCTCATCCCCCAGTGCTAACGAACGTGAATGGCCGCTCGCAGCATTTCCGGCCAAATGTTGTACAGGGGTTGCTGGAGGGGCAGCCTCTGGGGGCCAAGTTCGAAACCCTCCCTCCCCCAGTTTCTTTTCTGGTCCCCTCAACCAATTCTTCAAGAGGACGACCGTAAAAGCGTTGCGCGTTGCTGTAATAATGCACTTGACGGACCCGAGGTCTTGTCAATCGCCGGGCCGGTACTTCAGTGAGACGAACGAGAGTAAACGGGCTATGTTCCGGCGCAGCAAAAGATTTCTCGGGGTGAAATAGGCCGTTTCTTTGTTGTTGTTTTTTTGAGGGGGGGGGGGGGGGGTCAACATCAGCCCGCTGCAATAAAACACGGCACTGCATTTATTTATTTATTTGACGTTTCCGGAACTAAGAAAATCGACAGACGTTCGCCAGATGTGGGACACCAGACTTAGAGCAAGCTTGTTAACCGTTAACAATGCGCCATGTTTGCCCAGGGTAGCTGGAAACTCGTAAGACAGTGTGGCTGCTCATTAAAGGCTTCACAGCTTTCTTTCGAAGGCAGGCGATTCTGGATATGAGCATGAATCATTAAAAAAAAAAGAGTGAAACATTCACTACGTCATGCAAAACTTGCAATAGTCAAAATTGACGATTGAGAAGTCTACATAAGGTTGCTTCTAGGTAATTTCTCAGCAATGAGAGGTTCGAGTTTAAATACAGAGAGCCACAGACACCACACCGATGTCCGAACTTCTGAGAAAGAAAGTCACTCTGACATCGAGCGTTCGCAACCTCCCATTATTCTGTCGCCACTTCGTCGTTCGCGTAAGGCCTTCGTAACTTGGGGGACTTCTTGGATCTGCAGTTGACTTTCCGGTCCTTCAATATTCTCTCGTTGCATGTAGCGCTCAAGCGCCTGATACAGATGTTTCCGCAAGCCTGAAACGTGCGACCATGGTTGCAAACACCGTGACGACACTCCTCGTGGAAGTTTAGTAAAGCTTTCCTAAATTACTGGATACCTCCATCTATTCGTCACCCATCCGTTTCCGTCTTAATCTTTAGTGTAAAAGCGGTAATAACGAAATTCGACGAACTTTTGTGGAACATACCTATTCATCATGGTAATAGTTCATTGTGAATAATCTACACACCAAAGTATTTACAGCCGGCTTAAACAACTTCGCTGTTGAAAAAAAAAAGCAATTATGCATACTTGCCGCGGCCTACAGCAGTGCGTGTAAGTTTAATTATGAGGATGAGACAGGGATGTCGAGTAGAAGTAACAGGTCGAGTTCGTGAATAAGTTCTTTGACCCAAATGAATTAAAACGAAAGCAATACGATAACGTCAATGATGCATCTCTTCATTACGGAGTCATGCGTTAACCTAATATATTTGTCACATACCGATCACATAAGAGAGAAAGAGAAGAAGGCAGAGCTCGTGATAATGACGCCTTCCACACAAATATGCGCAATGAAAGAAGTAGCTTTCGTTATGGTGCTAGTTAGTGGCTGGTTGGGCGTACATATGCCATCCAATCTTCATCATCTTGTGGATAATGCAATTGCAGCTTAACCTAGCAGTCACCTAAACGGACACTAAATATAACAAAACTTCATTTTTTGCGAGATAGTGCATTGCTTTT
The DNA here is from genome assembly GCF_043290135.1 of Rhipicephalus microplus. Taxonomy (NCBI): domain Eukaryota; kingdom Metazoa; phylum Arthropoda; class Arachnida; order Ixodida; family Ixodidae; genus Rhipicephalus; species Rhipicephalus microplus. Next base: position 228,979,957 of record NC_134701.1, read on the forward strand.
GGGAAAACTAAAGCACGACACGAGACATTCAAACAGGGCATCCTGTGTTTCGCGTTCTATAGATATATATATGGATGTTTGATTTCGCCATTTAACGCTACCCATGGGGCATTAAGGAATCGTCCTTCATCAACGCAGGCGAGTGAACTTCGAACCTCCGATGAACTGAAGCAGATAATGCACGACCCTATACCGCTTTTCTGTGGCTCATAGGACGAATAGTTGCTTGAAGCCACAAACCTCCTCTCCGCATGTACGTACACGCACAGATCACGTTATAGCAATATTTTTATCCAGTAACTTCCATAGATTGTCAACAAAGCGCAAAATGTCGCAACGAGTTATTAGCCAAAGGACGACACTGTCTTCCCAGCTAAAGTTGGATGTCTTGCTAAGCAATCTTAATGGAAAGGTCATCTTTTGTACTGTCATCTGCCGAGTACGTAATGAAGCGGTAACAGTGCATTAGGTAGATACCACAGGCGCAACAAAACGCGTATCGGTTCGGCCAGTACGAGAAAAAATTTATGGGAAGTGGCCTTAAACTGCAAAACTTTTTAAAAACTCTTAGCTGAGCTCCTAGTAATCGGGAAAACACTTTGCGCAGTCGCACAGATGAACTACAAATCTGACCGAGCAACGCTCTCAGACTGGACTGAACGCTCATTAAGTGACTTCCGAAAAGTTCACCGAGTTTCGATGTTATTTACTGCGAACTAAACGCACTTTCTGGAGGAAGCCGCACTGATGCCTAACTATTTTCGCCGCAGAACGCTTCAAAGCTAAATATAGCTGGTGGCCGGGCGTTTCTGCCAAGACCATTTCTTCACTCAAGGCCGACCTCATATCGGTCTTGACTTGCTACTGAGTAACGCCAGAGCATCAGGTTCTTCTTGGAAGCGCAAAAGCGAAACGCGCCGACAGGCGGCGAAGACATGAGACACACTTAATGGGATTCAAATGAAAGCAAAATGCTGTTCGCGAGCCGACTACACAGCCAGCATTAGCGACAGTAGCTGTTTCTTCTTTGCCGCTGCTCTTAATGTCCTCCCACTGAAGCTTTCGGGGCGGCCCCCACGGCAGCATCATGGCGTCCCAAATGAGCGACCCACTTTCTTCTGAGTGCGTCCGCCGCTGTCCTTTCCTCTCGTAGAGTATTCGACTCGTCAGACTTGCTCCTCTTTCTCTCTTGATTCGGGCGACTTATAGTCGCGCGCCTGCTCCGTTCCGGTCGAGTGCGAATGCATGTTAGCGAGACGCAGGTTGACGCGAACAGGCGGCCAAGCCACGCCGATACGAAGCGAAAGAAGAGCCGTCGAACGCCCTCCTTGCTTCCCTCGCCAAATGCAGCATTCATGTTCGCGCATTTCCAGCACTTAAAAGGAGTGCCTTTAATGTGACCTGTCCTGTCATTCTAGCTTTTCTCTTTTGGCCGCCCAGTGAAAGCATTGCTTTTGCGTAAGTTTTTACGCACAAGTCTTGTATGTGTTTGGGGCGAGGGAAAGTGGCCCATGTGCAGTAGTAAAGTGCGAGCACCTGTCATTCATTGACTTCATTTCAGTGCTCTGCAGAGCTATTTGACGCAGTATACTTATCCACTGGAGATTTCACATAGCGTGGGTGGCGTATTTATCAAAGCTACAGCACGCTCTATGCACTTCCGTCGAAGGTACTGTAATCATATACTTGTGCACCATCCTAATTTTCTTTTATGCATATAACAAAATCAGGTGGGAAAATTCTCATATCTGCTCATTCATACATGTTTTGTATTTCTAATACACACATAAGAAACTTACTTCCTTCAACTTTCTTATCTTTATTCACCTCATTTTTTATTTTATTTTTTACGTTTTCTTGCTTGGTACCACTGTCTGCCTAACCTCCCTGCCTTCTCCCTTTTGTATCTCTTCCTTCATTGGTACGCGTAGTAAAAACGTGTAATCAAACAATGGAATAACTAAACGCGCATGGCACTGTGCAGTGTAGGCAGGCATAACGACATTGTGATAGTGTCGTCCATTATTCTACGAGTACACACATTCATTATAATTTCGAATGCACTTCGGTTGTTTTGCTGAACCCTACTGCTGTTGATGAGCCTACGGGTACGCTTGGCCCCTCAGACGCTTGTTGTGTCTTTAGCTATGTTGCCACAGACTATGCACAGAAATAGACATAGATAAACTTAATAACAATAACACACCCTATACCACAGAGTTGCCTATTTATACTCTAGGGGGAAATCTGGCACTAGTTTTAATGACGGCTGCAACGGATGGCGCTTAAGTGAGCATGGGAATGATGGGTAGTACGTGGATTTGCCTAATCTTCCTACTTTATGTTTCATTTGGCTTGTCACGAAACAACAATAAGTCATGGTTTAACAGTTACGCTTCACCGCCGTAATGTTTTAAGCCCACCAATTTGAATCGGGTCACCAAGTTCGAAATGGTTTGTTCTTTTATTCGAAACAAACCCCAAACACGGCAATAAACGAAGCCACAAGTGTGATTCGAGGCCCGCAAGTACGAAGACTAGAATAACCCATCTACTGCCCATATTTCCTATTGTCGCTGAATGATGGCCGCACTAGAGTCCCCTCTAGAGAATTTTAGGAACATCTATGCCCTATGCGAACACATATTGTAGATTGATCACCTGAGCTTCTTGAATAAGAGGTAACTGTAGTCACGCCTGCCTGTTTTTGTGTGTTTTTTTATTCAACAGTAGCCAGAGCAGAAACGTAGCCATATGAAGCCTGAAATGACACGTGACCCCTTATTCACCCACAGGCCTACGCAGGGTTCTTCGTGGAGGAGGGGGAGGCAATTTTCACTGCAGCACCCCCTCCCCCTCTCATTGGTTGACTCGGAACAAACAAAAGCTCTGTTATGAATGCGACAATGAAAATCAAGGTATGTCCACCAATGAAACGGTTGGTCACCATTAAGTGTAAAATGACACAAAACAACATGTCCTCGCCTATAGCCTTCGCAGTCCAGCGCCAAAAATGACTCCCCCCGCCCCCGCTCCTCCCTGTGTGTCCTTTATTCCAAATAAAGGACTCCAGACTACGGCAATGACGGCGAGGCAGAGCGTGCTTGCGAAAAAATATGACATCTTAATTACACTTCAGACAACCTCGTGGAAGACGCACGACCTAGCCAGTGCGTAAACGGGGCGTCGACTACTAATAACGGCACCGACACGACAATATGAAAGAGAAGATGGAAGAGAGCAGGTCTTCATGGCCGTAGCATTCGAGCCTTCGGTGAGAAAAGCCGCGAATAAGATGAGAAGGAGCAGCTTTTTTGAAAGAGGGGACATCATTGCACACCAGCCACGTGATTCCTTGAAGTGCCGAAGCCGTAATATCTGGCATAACACAATCGCAACGAGATCGCCCATGCGCGCGACGACCTGGTAAAGTAAAAGAAAGTGTTGTTTGTTTAGCGCACTTAGTCCCAGGTATTATTTTGCCCATGCGAACAAGATGAACAGCGGCTATCTTTTTCTTCCCTTGACACGACACTTATTCTCTCCGTTTATATCTGCACCGTACAAAGTATTAACGGCTGTCTGCAGGTGGCGACGCCTGTTGGTCTGGCGACACACGTTGCTATTAAACCCGGAGAACGAGTTTTTAATATCGTTCGCTCGTATGAAAGGCGGCGACGTCCTGTGCGTAGCACGCAAGATGAAGAAAACAACTACCTAGGATGCCGCCGCATGGCGAGTAGCTGCGAAAATGAGACCGGGATGCTTGACGGGTAGGAAAAGTTGGAAAGCGAAGCCTTGGCGCTGTAGAGTCGCCCATTACTATGGCGCGCGTGAGCTCGTTAAATTGGGGGGCCTCTTCCTTTTGACAGAAAGGCAGCTCACTCGCCGGCATCCGAACGGCAGGAATTGCGAAACTCCCGAACGGCAAGAAAAAATGGGGGTGGGGGATACAAAAAATGAAACAGGGGGGAGGTACGCTGGAAGCTACAGAGCCCCACGCGCGAAAAGCAAGCTGCAACGGAGGCTCCGTAGTGCACGCGTGCTCGCGCTCTCGTGGAAGGATGCGGAAGAGCAGCGGCAGAGGCCTGTGACGAGGTTGCTGCGGCGACGCGCTTGGGCTACAAAGGGTGAGCGGGTGACAAGGAGAGGGGGAGGGGTGCTCGTTAAAAGCAACTTGAGGAGGTGGCTCCGCAATTCTGCTTGTTAGTGCCAATCTCCTGGTCGGTCGCCCTCGTCGTTCCTCGTCCAATTAGAGGCGGCTGCCGCCGCTCCCAGGGGCCGCTTCCCTCCTTCCTTTCCTATGCACCTCTCGCTGCAAACCTGCTTTGGCGGATGAGGGCAGATGGTAAAAGAGGAGGTGAGCGGCGGCGGCGGCGTCTCGTTAGTGGCGCTCTGGAAAGCTGGGGACATCTGGCGGAAGGCTCTCGCCCAAGGACCGTAGACCTCTGTGCCACCCTCCACGACATCTTTACCGCAGTGCTCTTCTAACCCATTACAGCCGGCTTTAGAAAACCACGTGCATGGCTTGCCACAAGCGGAGTGATGCCTGCGTGACACTTTCGCCTGCGCTTTGGTTCGCCTTTCGCGACTGCTCTGCTTTCTGGACGCTCGCTTTGTCGTGTTTTACATTCGCGCGGAGATCGTTAGTGAGCTGGTCAGAGCACCGCCGTTGGTCACAGAAATCACATAGGTGCAACACGATCAAACGCAATTGACAGGTTGTGTGTATTCCTGCAACTGTTTGGCTTGTTCACTTATTTTAGGGTTTAACGTCCTGAAGCTGCTCGGGCTATGAGAGACGCCGTAGAGAAAGGCTCCCGAATTTAAACCACTTAAGGTTCCATAAGACTCCCTTGCTACGTGCGCAAGACTCCATCATTCATCCGCCGCCGAAATACGCCCACCGCAACCGTAATCGAACCCGCACCTTTCGAGTCAGCAGCCGAGTATCATAACAAGCAACGGCAGCCACTATCCCTGAGACGTCTTGAAGCTGACCATTGTTTGCCTTTACTTCACTCTATCTTTCAATCGGTTGGGTTAATGTGTGTTTTAGTATTTCCTAAGGGTTGTATTTATGTTCTAAAGGGCAATTTCGGAAGCACGGAGTTTGGGTATTTCATACGTATGCAAGCGTATGGGGCCCTGTTTTACCGAAAGATGGTGAAGTGTGCCTCTTGCCCAGTGCCTTGCCGGGTGGCAGTGCGTTTACCGGGTGGCAGTTTTTGCTGATTTTTCATGTTCTCGTGTAGCCATTAGTATCACTGACAGAATATGCGCGTAAGATGGACGAACACACGTAAAGAAGACAGTAGAAAAAAAACTGGCGCTAGATAAGAGACAGAAGACAAAAGATAGTAAGGCCATGGCTGCTCGATATATTCAGTGGCCATAAACATGATCAGGTATTTGTGTGTTTGTGTGTTTGTGTGTTTGTGTGTGTGTGTGTGTGTGTGTGTGTGTGTGTGTGTGTGTGTGTGTGTGTGTGTGTGTGTGTGTGTGTGTGTGTGTGTGTGTGTGTGTGTGTGCGCTCGTCGATATTTAGTGCTAATTCATTCAGTGATGATGGAAAGCCAACTGGTCAAACAGTCTGTTCTGCTAAAGCCATCCATATATTGTTTTGCCAAACTGATTCAAGTTGACTCGCCTGGTTATTTTTTATGAATTCCTCCACCGTCGGGGATCACCTCGAGGAAACGAAGCAATGAACTCAACGACGCTGTCAAGGAGTCCACCGAACTGTATTCGGCGAGCAGGGACGATTTCTACGATGACTTCAGTCCTGTTTACAGTCCTAAACCAAAACGAACATCTCTTGGTGCTTCATCTTCAACGGCATCTACTGAGAAGCGAAAGGTGAATTTTAACAAGTGATACACACTCCTATTTGTGCCCCTGACGCCTTTGTACAATCTGACGCACATGAATCGCCAGTCTATCTCAGAGAAATCGAGTCGTTCGCGACAAACGAAATCAAGGATATACGGGTCAACGCCCGCAAGAATGTCTTGGCTGCCGCCGTAGTACACCAGCCATCTCTGTTAACTTTGACCTGCATCACAGACCTGCGTGGTATCGAGATAAAAGCTCATATTCTACTGAAGACGAATATGGTGTTCGATGTTATATACAATGCGGACATCATCATTTCTTGCGCCGACCTTCCTATGCTAATAAAGGCAGTGAGTGACCCCGACAACATCGTCCAAATGTCACACTCGGGTAAGTCGAGGGGCGTGAAGATCATCTTCTGAGACGACGCATTGCAGTCACACGTGGAGGTATAGACAGCCTTGTTGACTCGTTATTGGTCCGTTTACAACAAAACGGCGCAGTAGGTGTCAGAAAATGGGTCATATGAATGGAGTTGGCAGGAACGTTGTGGTTTGTCCCCGGAGTGCAGAGCACCACAAAGCAGAATTCTGCCTAGAAACTACGCTGAAGGGCCCCAATTGCCATGAATCACATGATCCTTCTAAAAAGACTGTCAGTTAGGAAAGAATGAAGCATAGTAAAAATCAAATGGTCAAGAATGGCTGAGCACACAAAAAGCCGCTGATTTTGTCAGAAAACGACAAGGACGTTCCCGTCACTGACGATGGAAGTCTAGGATCAGATCTACCAAATCTGGACCATCACCGCAATGTCATAATCCATCAGACCACCGCACTTCTCTTCGCCTACAGCTACCGTCAGTGCCGCCCCCACCGCCACTAGCCAAGCCATTACATTCGGAGAGCCAAAACAACGCAGAGTTAAAAGCGGTAGTGGGTGTCCTGTGCCTGTTCTCAGAGAGACGGCACATAATTCTACTAATCATCGCTGCGATGAAGAACTACGTGTCATGGCTGTGTTGAGGTCATTGATAAGCACAACGCTCGCACACCTCTTTGGATTGGCAACCGCAGCTGCTCGAAGCTCTCTGCAAGTTCTGAATACTTTGGAGCAAGTCCCTGCAAGCAAGCCTTCATTGACATCGTGCACGTACCACAGCCTATTTTATCTAAGACAGTCGAAGTTGAACCTTACTATGTGGCAGTTTGCAGTTTTATGGCTCTCTGGGTATGTGCGGTGGATGCTGCTATGCATGCATGCGCACCAATGTTCGTCTCTTTCCTTCTTCCTGGGTGCTCAGTTGGTTATTAAAGCGTTTAGGAAGTACCTCATCACCCAATTTAGTGCTGTCACATAGTGCCAAGCTAGCTTTTCTGCCAGTAGATGCGTCATGGGAAAACTGACCTTAAGGAAATCTCGTAAAACAGTCTGCTCGGTGTTGTGTTTCTTATTCTGAACTAGGAATGTATTGCCTGGTAGATGTGAAATGTGTATTACTTTACTCAAAGATGAATGTATAGAGAGTGCAGTTGAGGTGGGCCTCTGTATACCCATTGGAGTTAAACTTGTTAGTTTGATTCCCCCTACAACATTTTCAGCATTCGCAAACCAGGATTAACTTCCACAGACTTGACAATTATTGACTTTGGTGAAGCCAAGCCCGGATAAATCCCACCCATGCATATGCAGCGGGGAACGAGATCACGCAAAATTTTCGCGTTTCCTGTTAACACTCGCCTGATGCAGCGACAGTTTGCCTCAGGAAAAAGGTTGTTTCTCTCACACTCTGTTTCGCGATGGTGTCGAGACCTTGCGAAACGAAAATGTCCGCGCCACACCGAAGAGAGATGAATGGCTTCGTAGTGAAAGGTTTTAGAAACGCCCCAATGCACCTGCTCTCCTGGCCTTTTACCTCTTGAAAAAGAAAAAAAATTATCAAAATTTCTTGTTCAGCCACGTGTCGTTGTGCTTGTTTTCTTTCCCTATAGCTCGAGCAGCCACTCCCCGAGTCCCTAGTATTTTTCGAATTCCCAGCGGGGAAATGCAAACATCGAGGAAAGAAAAATCATCTCGCTGTCACTAGCACCCCGCCGTTATTACCACCTCTTGTACTACGCCATGTAGCCGGGCGACCAATGCATCTCTGCACGAAGAAGCTATTTGAGCGACCGAGTATTGCACCTGCGGAGGCAGCCATCTGTTTCGTCACGCAGGTGACAACCCCCTTCCCCTCTTTTCGGTTTTCAATTTTCGTCGTGAAAAAACCAACACGCGCGAGTACTGACGCGTTGTTTACGATACGGTATGCGAGGAAAAACATACCGAATGACATGCGAGCTCCTTCCAATCATTATATACCTCGAGTTAGACGATATTTCGTTATTGTATTTCCGTATCGTTTCACATAGGTCACAGAAGGTGTATTGGCGCCTGATTGTCAAAGTGCGTACTGTTGTTTCCAGCCTCCCTCAGTTTTCCCAGAGCTTTCAGCAGAGTTAGTTTTACCTTCATAGCCGATTCTATTGCCTTTATACCATAGGTTGACAGCGAGAACTTCGATATTGTGTAACCAACGACAAATACGTTGTCGGTAGCATTGCAACCATAGAAGACATTTTATCTTCAAATCTGCTTTCGTTAACGCGAACCTATTGGGTGATAGTAAATCATCTTGGACGAGTATACGTGCCCAGCGAGACATGTATGACAACTACAGAAAGGTCACTTCTGGTCAATAATTTATCTCAAGTATACAGTCAAGAATAAAGAAAGCCTTCAAACATAGTTAACTGCACAGACTATAGCACCGTAGCGATGCTACTAGCTCCAACACACATGGCATCTATCTATCTATCTATCTATCTATCTATCTATCTATCTATCTATCTATCTATCTATCTATCTATCTATCTATCTATCTATCTATCTATCTATCTATCTATCTATCTATCTATCTATCTATCTATCTATCTATCTATCTATCTATCTATCTATCTATCTATCTATCTATCTATCTATCTATCTATCTATCTATCTATCTATCTATCTATAGATTAATACATAGACAATAGCAACCAAGTTAGATAGATAGATAGATAGATAGATAGATAGATAGATAGATAGATAGATAGATAGATAGATTCTTCTAAATAATTCACTGGGACGTATGAGCCATCACTGTGTACGTATAGCGTACGTGTACATCGACCTAAAGGTGAAGATAAAAAAAAAGTGGCGAAGCCGACTTCGAGGCTCTTCTCGTTAGTGGCAACCATGGGTGGCACCAATAGCGCTTGTTAGTGCCAATCTTCCGCAGCCATCCAATTATTGTCCACAAGGCCTGCCGCAAGAGTGAGCCCGGCGGGTCCGGAGGAGGCGTAAAAAACTGGGAAGAGAGCGCAATAATAAAAAAAAAACTAAGAAATTGTTGCAGGAAGCACGAAATAGGGTAAATGTCCGTAGGAAAGAACGGGTTTTGGGAACGAGGGTGTGAGACAGCAAAACAAGCTATGAAAAAGAAGGACCCACGAAAAGGACAGAACATGTCCGGAGACAGGAGGACGGGCGAAATACCTACCGCCGAGGATCATGTCAATGCACCGATGTTTTGCAGTAAGGTGCAGTGCTGAAGATGCTGTGGAAATCAGCACAGGGAGAAAACAATTCTAAAATTTGCTGCAGTGGCATGCATTACTGAGAGGCGATAGGAACACTGTGGACACATTACGTGAACGAGTTACAAGAGCTGTCAGAGATGAAATAATATTTAAACAGCAGGTGGAGGTGGCTTATGAATGCGACCCATTAATTGAGAAAAACATTTCGTTCATTGTGAGTTGCACCACCGCTTGTTAAAAAGTCGGTTAAAAAATGCATTAAACTATTTTATGTGACAACCCGAGCACAGATATGAGTAAGCTGCACAATTAAAGAAATAAATCGGAATAACGGTTACTGGTGTAAGTATCATTTTGATTTGAGAACGGTAATTGTTGAAATGAGTCAATCACACCAACTGTGTGAAGTGTGAACCGTAACAAGTTAGAGAACACCCTTTTCGAAAATCTCAATCGTTTGTATTAACAAAAAAAATGTTCTCTTATTAGCTTTCTCTCATGGATTTTCACATGCCAGTAACACCACCATCTCGTCGGTATGAGATTGCCGTTATAGAAATTAAACGATAATGCATACAGTTTTTTGTGAAGCTTCGCGATGATATTAACAAATGATTAACTTCTTTACATTACCGAAGCGAAACTATTCTTCTTTACTTTCGCTGAAAACGAACCCCCGAATATGTACAACAAAGTGTGAGCCCACAGTGCACGATTCACAGGGAACGGTTGCCCATCATTACTGTGCCGGTTTAACGACGAAGTGCTATGCAGGTGGGCTTGTATGCAACTCCATGGCAGTCCGCCTTGGTGGATCAATGGTTGCACTACTCGGCTGATTTCTCGAAGGTTGCGGCTGGATTCCGGCCGTAGACGTCGCATTTTGATGGAGACGGAATGACAGAGGCCCGTGAATACTGCGTGATCTCAGTGCGTGTTAACGAACATGAAATTTACAAGGCCCTCCATTACAGTGTGTGCTAATCATCGCGGTTTTTTCTCGATAAACCACTGATAATACTATCACGACGGCCCTGCGACTTGCGGGGGCATCTTTGCTGCCTACACGCGACGTATCGCTGTGAAGCTTAATTACTCGTGCTAGCCATCTTAACTTTTTTATCACGTTGTCTATCGCGTTACTGCACGCTATTTCTTTAGAAAATGCGTAGCCGTGATGAAGAGGCGACATCGGTTCCTGATTCCGCGCAGCGTTTTGGCAGAGGAAGAAAATGGGAGGAGTAAGTGGAGGAGAGAAAACGAAGACAGGCCATAGCTGCCGTAGGAAGTATCCCGATGCTAACGAACTGAGGAACTGGGTCCATCTGGCGCCGGCCGTCGGAAACCGAGTCGCCGTTCGCCGCTGCAAACGAGGCCCTTACCGAACTTTTTCGAGAGTCATTATAATTGGAACATGAATTCCAGTTGTTCGCTTCGTTTGCCGTAACAGCTCCTTCGTGTCCGCGTCTTTCGCTCTCTCTTTCGCTTTTTTTTTAATGCTGACTGTTTTCCTTCTGTTCAGGTTTTCGGTTGTCGCGTGCCTTCGAATCTTCGCTTATACCTTCGACGCTGTTTATTTTTGCCTGCTGCATTACGCGTGCATCGATGGCAGGGCGAGTAGTGAACCAGGCTGCCACCGAAAAGACATCTGTCTTAAGTTACGTTCTTGCGTGTTTCTGGCGTTGGCCCAAGCTCCTGCCATCACTTTTTTCTACGTAAGGTGAACAGGATGAAAAAAATAGAAAAAAAAGAAGCGGATGTCGAATGGTGGGACCGTAGGTTTTGAAAGGTGACATCACAGGCGCGGAGCAACAAAATTCGTCGTACCAAACGAGATCGTATTGATCTGAATGTTGGTTATGCAGAAGTTTTTGGCGGATTCACCAAAAGTACACATGACTGTCCGGAGTCGTGGTATAATTTATACTTCTTTCGAGTACGTTGAGGTAATATATGAGTTTACCAGACAATGTTTACATGGCAACTGTGCCGATTTATTTGCGCGAATTAGGTATAAACTTCATTCTAGTGTATGTACTACATAGTGATAAGCTGCTTATATCCTTGCCCAAGCAAGCTGTGATTTTATGACACTTAGGGTAGAAGACGTTAAATAGCGAACCATTAGGTGCATTTCCAGATCTGTAAGAACTTAGAGTGATTTCTTTCAGTTTTATGCACGGCCAACCTCAACACGAAGTTGGTGTAAATTGGGCACATTACCATGTGCGCTTATTAATCTCGATAGCTAATTCACCTAACTAGCGATTTACTGCTTTAGTTAGCGAAACGAAAAATGTGTTAGCAGTTACAATATTTCTATGCAAATTTGTAGCCGTGCGTGCACTATGCTTGGCAGCTTTTATGCTTCGTTGCACAGTAGGAGCAGTGTAATTCTACAAGAACGTAATTGTTATTTGTTAGGTGCTATGCGCGCAGCCGGTGTCTTTACGTAATTATGTTGGACCACATATTGGCACTTTTTTTCATGTTTAGCTGGCTGACTTAAAAATTTTGGAGAATATGTACTGGAGACATTAGGCTCGACACCCGCGTGCTGATGCAGTACGCCTACGTGTGCTTCCCAATAAGTTTGCTCTCTTTCTCTCTCTGTCTGTTTTTTTCGTGCTTTATTTTCACCCATTTTACGCATTTCTCCAACTTACAGGGGTATTCGCATGTGTATAACCTACCCTCATTTTTTTTCTCCACTCTCTCCTTGAAACATGTGGGGCTTCCTGTTCGCACAAACCTTTCACCGGGGCTGTGAGGTAATTCATGATTGTTCAGCGAACTGGGAGCGCGGGAGTAACACAGACACGAAACAAACAAGAGGCAGACAGCACGAGCGCTGATGAACAATCATGAATTACCAACTAGCCCACATTTCCGTATGGCTATGAGGTAGTCAGGAATTTCGAACGCTTGTGTTCAGGCATCCACTATCCCCTTCGGTGGTCATTCTACATGCTTTAACTCCCAGAGAGTCTGAATTGCGCACATTGGACGGAATTCACGCGCGTTACGTGATTTTCATAGACGCGCGAAAGGTTCCTATGCAGGGGAGGTGAAGCTTTGTCGCCACACACTACTACTTATATGTCAGTGCACGGGGCTGGCTTCCGGCCCCTACCCTTTCACCCCCCCCTTACCCCCACCCCCCATGTGTACACGTGTGGCGATGCTATTGAAGCGAGCGTGCAAAAGATGCTTGAGGAAACGACATTTTGGATGTCATACGTGGCTTTTTACGCATGGCACAAAAGGAAAGACAACTATTTTTTACAAGCAATTTAATAGGGGCCATCGTTCCACCGACTCTCATTTTATAAAAATTTTGAGTTGAAATGTGTTGAATACTCCTTGAGACATTTTAGATGTAGTTGGACGTGTTTTTAGTTTTGCAGTGCCGCTATCGCTTGAATTAAAATTAGAATGTAGGTCTGCTATACAGAAAAATAGGCAGTTATATGCGCATTTGTGAAATTGCATTATTGTTTCATAAGCGTTTATTGATAGAGTTACTATATTGACTTTAGAGGAAAAGCTCTCCATAGGGTTCATGAACTGAAACTTTATACCGCATGGGTTTCACCATGATGGAACAAAACGAACGTTGCCACATCCTGAAAGGGTTCCTGTATTTGACGATAGTAATCAGCTTTATTCTGCCAACCTTAGCCGGCTAGTTCTGAGTGCTGTGCCTGGGAACATCTGCTGCGCTTTGATCTGTGAAGCGACAGCGTAATGCTGTTCGCGCAGCTAGCCCGAAAGATAAAATTTAATATTTTCAACTGTTTGCCAGTGGTTATAGTAGGCACACTCTGCCAGCAGATTGAGATCTTGGTTCGCTGACGCAAGGGTCGTTCGACTGATTCGCACCTGGAAGCAAAAACACGTAGGCCGCGGTCGCGAGATGCTTCTGCTTAAAAAATAAAGACAGCTATATCCGCATTCTTTTCGTTTCAATGCTGCTGCACTTCAGCACAGCGAGCCGTGAAGCAGAAAAATGTCGATCGCAGCGTGCAGTGGTGAATGTGAGTTTATACGTCACCCGAAAGCTTCAATCAAAAAAGTTTCCTTGCACACGAAGTCTTATTGCAGTTAAAAAGACTGAAGAAAAAAAAGCTTTGATTGTGCCTACATGTAGTTTCAAGGCTCATCTAATCTTTTCGTTGTGGTCGGTCTCGGTTTGCACAAAAGATTTCACGTTGAAAAAAAAAAAAACGCTGTCACATGAAGTCGAGTTGCTGGTACTTGGTCAGAAAAAACGCCCAGGACCAGACGCGAAGGCATTTGCGATATACACAGCGCAAAAACCACACGTGGAAGTCTACGCGCACACTCGCACAATATTGAGTGTTGCAGTCTATAGTGTGGCGCCATCTAGTAAATATGCCTGAAAACACTCTTTTAGGCCCACAGTAAAATGCGTAAAAAGCCATTGCATACTAAAACTGTTCGAAATAAACAGAAAAGAATTTCCTTACGTTTTTTGATTGTGGAAATGCTTCTTCACGATGGATGCGGCGAGTATTATGAGCAATGTGCCGCTCTAATATTGGTGCTTCTTTGAATTAAGGTAATGTCAGCGATGGCAACGTACCGACATGTAGGCGATTTTATGGCTTGCGCTTTACTGGCCTAGCTTTTGCTCTAAAGTCAGTATAGTAATCAATGCATTGATCGGTATGTATTTTTTTTGCTCTGTCAGTGACCATGCACATTTACCTCAATTTCTTTGTCTTCTATTCTGATGGAAAAATTAGTGGCAATCTAGCTCAGAACTATATTTCTTTGAGCAAGTCTGCCATGGTTGCATAGTGGCAATGGTGCTCGCCTGCTCACATGAAGGTCGCGGGTTCGTTTCCAGCCACGGCAGTCGCATTCCGGGGCAGGTGGATTGGTAGAGACCCGAGCACTGTGCGATCTCAGGTTGCTTTAAAGGACACAAGATGATCAAAATTTCCGTAGACCATTGCTACAGCCTACCTGATAATCATATCGTAGTTTTGGCACTCAAAACTCAGGATATTAACAATAATTATGATAGCATGACCACACTCACATCTCCACAGCACTGCCCTACGCACTCTGCGTTAAAATGTGAAAAATTTTGACTCAATATCGATAATCAGAAGCCGATGTCTACAATAAAAAAGCAAAGCACCTTGATATCAATGGCTTGCTGCAGAGATAATGGAAAGAGACACGCGACACGCTAAGGTTTATGTACAGGTTTAATAAGAAACACTCGTATACCTAGTATACAACCTTCAGTGCACTGTTTCATTTCGTTTTTCTTCGAGCAACAACACATACGAGAAGAAAGCATTTTTTTCTCGACTGAATAAGCTCGCAAACAGAAGAAAAAATCAGTGGCAAGAAAACAAAATAGTAGAACGAGCGTATACGTTACACCACTGCAGTTGGCGAACTACATCTATACTTCTTTAAGGCTTCTAAAAAAAGCAAAAAAGGATAGCATCATTCACAAGAAAACGCAGCCGCAAGAACACCTCTCATTCACAAAGCGAGTGACAAGCCTTCATCACTGAACTTGCATTCCTTCATTGGGCTTGAATGTAGACCTTGGCGAAAGGCAAATGAAACAAAGAGGCATGTAGCTTTTGTTTGGGGAAACCATCGTGACAACATTTTCAGAAAAACCAGGGCCGCATTAGAGTAAAACATTTTACACTCCACAACGTTCGTAAGAAAACATTTCAGCCAATTTTTGTGCCGGACATAATCACTAAAGAAGCCGGCCAGCCGGAGGAACAAAATACTCACGAAGGGGTGTTTGAGAGTTCGGCCCCTGATGAGTAACCACATAGACGCGTCGTCCATAGAGCTTATATTGGACGTAAAATACACTGTAACACAAAAACGTGTCCCATGTAACATCAAGGCAAGCAATTTGATTTATTGACTGGGACACGAAATCGCTTCTATCGGACACATAACAATGAGGCGCCGTCCTTAAATTCTCGCTTCTTGCAAGTCTTAAGAGCGCAACAGAGCAAAGATTCAGTCTGACGAATGCCACTAAAAAACACTGCAATGAACTATTCCTTAGCATCTCGACAAATATTGTGCGTTTTGATTAGTTCATTATCATCTTGCACTAAACTGCTAACTTCCTTTCAAAGAGAAACTTTATAATAAAACCTTCAGCTGACTGAGGCCATTTGCTTTAGTGCATGGCATTGTGTGTTTATTAAAATACTTTTAAGCAATAATGCGAGGTGCGAATGACTTTATCATGCCTTCTTTCTCTCGCGCAATGTATCCGGCAACAGAGAAACACATTTGAATGATTGCGACCGATACGCAATATTGGAGATCCTGCTGCCTGTGAACATTATGCTGGATTCCCCTGCGTTACCAGTGGAGTGAACACATCGGCAACGTAATATTTGCCTTGTTGCTACGCCGCTTAAGGGACACAATAGAAGAAACTTAATCATAACCACGTGCCCTTTTCAACTTATTCCCACTTCATTGCATTGAACAAACACTTTTATACAACTTTAGCTACGTTTTTGTTGCTTTAGGTATTGCACACGCTGATCCACACTACTGTCAGCAATGTCAAAACAATAACACCGTTCACAGAACTTCGTGTACCTTTCGCTAAAAATGTTCACGAAACCGACTTTTCAAGGTCGCTGTATTTCGATCGATTACTACGAACAGAACAACGACAACAAATGCAAAATGTCTTTGCTTGCCTTTAAAGAGAAGGCCCCATTTGCATCACAATAATCAAACCCGCGGCACAATTTTCTAAGCTTTGTACACGTGTATGTACACTAGCATGTATCCGTATATACAAAAAACAAAGACAATTTGAGTTGCTGTTTCCACAAGTATACGATAGCAGCCGCAGTTTGTTTTCGGTATGAGTGCTACGTTTATTTAGTTTGTGTTGTTCATTTTCGTTTTTTTACGCTTAAATCTACCCACACAAAATAGGCAACGCTACATTGTTGCCGTCAAGTCACTCTCGCTTGCATGACAATGAAGATTTGACTGGTAAGCTTACTTTGGCATCACCATCGTCTCTGGTTTCAACTCCATCTTTTCGTTACGCTTCTGGTGGTTTTGGGACGTTAAAACCGACATATCAATCAATCATCAATTTCCTCACGCTTAACTTTTAGCAGCGTTCCAACAATACTGGGTTGCAACCGTCCGCCTTGGCGCAAAGTTCCGGATTTTTAAAGACGCTTACTACATCCTGCAGCGCATGTAATCGGCGTGCATGTAAACTCATGCACGCCAACATTTAGAGCCATCTGATCAGCTAAGATATGTTCCTGCACGGATTTCAAGATTCTGGGGTAGATTCGCGTAGTTCGTGTTCAAGCAAACGCGAGTGATGATATGAACTCGTTTGTTGCTGTTGCGAGAGCTTTGCGTTGTGGCAACGGCTCAGCTTTCGGAAGATAACTTCGACGTAAGGTAAGCTGGTGGATCGGGGTCAGAATTCTGCAGCAATTGCATGAAGCTCGTGCTGTAGTGTAAGTGTACAAGTATGTGTACGAACAACCGCATTCATTTATGAAGATTGTGTCACACCATTACCTCAACCCTAAAATTAAAAAAAACAATATACTTTACGCACGTTTTGCGTTGCGTTCATGGGCGAAGCAATCATAACGTCTCTTCATGTAGTGTTTTTGGGAGTTCTACACTTAAAATCCTTTCACCAAAGACCTATAGTTTCCTACAGAATGAAACCGAAAATAGTGTCTAGCTTTAAAACTGAATGCGAGAAATTATTTGGATAGCGCAGGCTACAGTTAAAAAAATATGCTTCATAACTATTTACCGTAAGGGCCCACTAAGAAATGCAGCTGAAAACTGAGGTTGCTACCAAACTACATAGACCGCACCAATGCAGCAAGACGAATACGGTATGTGCGACACTCTCTTGATAACATTAATTATCACCTTCTTTGTTGTTTATTTCATAACGATTTCTGCATCGCAAGTACACTGACGGCGCGCCCAAAAGCACGATAAGCATTTGAAGCCACAGGGACATTTATCATGATACATAGTTCACAAATGTCGATAGCTGCTTTCTTTGAGCTGACACTGAGCCCATGAGGCCGAACGCCAAAAGATGTTTCAGATATTTACGACGTCTAGGGGAAGAAGGGGTCTCTAGGATTTTGCAATGACAAAGTTTTAAACACACGTTCACATACTTTTTTTTCTTGAATCTTTAACACATACTCTGGAGCGAAGCTCCTTCGGCTTTGACGCTCCTTCGAAATACCCCATCAGAAAAGAAGTAAGCCACGTTTAGTGCAACGAGCTGAAAAGAGCCAAATAAGTATTTCCGCGTATTCAGTGACGAAAACATTTGCATGCGGTGCGAATGTAGGCTGCCGGCTAATAAAAAAACAACTCTAACACTAATATTTCGAGAATGCCCACGATTGAAACCATGTCGCAAACGATTAGGAGTTATGCATAGCCTGCCAGCAGTAAGGTATCGCATTTCGCGGACAGGCCAAAAAACCGTTGTAACATTCGTTAACTAAATGACTGTTTTTTTTTCTTTCGCGGGAGCACTAAGGGGCATCCTCATCAGGTAAACCAGTAAATGGAATCTTATAACCTTATACCATTACCTAAAAGAAATATCTGGCAGAATATCTACGTTTCCATGGGCACATGTATACTCTGCTATGCACCCAGGTGTCATTCACTCTTCAATAGCTCAATTCATTCACTTCAGTGTAGTTCGTGTTTCGTTGAAAAAAAAAGGTGTGTGACAAATTTCGGCACATTTTCTTCGATGACCTCGTTCAGCGCAACTCGAATAGTTGCTTACGGAGCCGTCGACATCACTTTTTACCTGGAAGGAAACAACAAGGTTACAACGGAACTCGCATCACTCATCAAGAGAAGGCTAGGCCCAAAATATATACTTTTTTTCCCGTAAGTGAATGTCCTATACGGAGAGACAAGAGTCCACGCGGAGACAAGCGTCACTTTTTCGCCGTAGCCGACGTCACTGAAAGCCACCCACCCGCAACGCAGTCTTCCTTTCGTCAGCAAATACACGAAATGAATCCAGACACCCTGAACAGTGAAGAAAGCGTTTTTTTTTTCCTTCTCACTGCGCTTCCATGTCTCAACCATAGAAGTAACAAAAGCGTAAACGCCTGTGAAGACGGCACGCTTTTCTTTTTGTTCCAATCAAATAGCGCTTCGTTGTTCGTTCATGAAAAATTTATAAGCACTACCTTGATCTTAACTAGTAGATTACTATAACAATAGGTGGTTAAGGTATTTTGAGAGAAACAGCTGAGTTGCAGTCAAGGAAAATGACCCACACTCTCAGCTTTTCAGACTTCGCATCGAACATGGGACTTCGATGACGCCGTTCGCATGCTGGTTCGGTACAATACCACATATCTGATTCCTCTGAAGCCCAAAGAACTATGAAGTAGAAGCGATGAGTCAATGTTCACCCTACAAAGGAAAAGCTTCGTTTTTATCGGCACACACGCAAACATCCCAAAGCAGGTGCTGCCAGAATGTGTAGCACCACGACCATGTGTTCCAGGAGGTTTGGAGTGACATCATTCTCTACAAATCGTCCTTTCGATGTTTTGCCTTTCAGTTGCCAACTATTGAACATGCGATGCGCAGTTCACCTATTCCAGAATCAGAAGAGGTTCATTGTAGCCTCGTTAATCGCTAGTTACAACGCGCTATTTGATTAGGATCAAATTTGCGTGCCGCTTCTTACAAGCGTGCAGACCAGTACTAGAAAGCAATCAGCTAAAGCTAATGGTACAAAGCGAGTCCGGCGTTTTGTGGAGACACGCATCTTAATGGCAACGCACACGACACTTGCTGGCAGCTTCTGCGCCACCTCTCTTTTCTCCGACGCGGTGAAAGCTCCGACTTCTCTCCCTGCGTGCCACCTCCGACGGATACACTTGCCGACGTCGCCAGGCAAGTCTGCCCACGTGACTTTGTTTCTTGCGGACGACGTGCATGTACTGTCGCATCTCTTTCAGCGATCGACGACAGTCGACGATACGGTTAAGGGTTGTCAGACTTTGTCCCTAGAGCCCTTGAGGTCATAGCTGAGTCGGCGACCATTGGCGATGGACGTGCCATCCATGACCGCGCGGCGATGACAGGCTGCGGCGGCGACCGCGGCGGCCGCTTTGGCCTCCCGCTCGAAGATGTCGCAGGCGGCGTCCTGGTCTGACTTGCAGCGCGCCATTGGTGCCTGGCCGCTGGTAGTGGTGAGCACGTGCGCCAGGTCGTCCGCGACCTGGGTCGGCGACAGGGACTCCGAGCCACACGACGAGCTGTCACTCAGTTCGGATGTTGGCGGCCGGCGGCTGAAGCGGGGAGAGTGGCTGCCCGGTCGCCGACCCAGGATCTGGGCCTGGATGTGCTCGCAGATCCGCTTGAACCTCCGAATTGGACCTGCGTGGAGAAGAAAGAGAGCTCACTGAGTGAGAAGGGCTGGAGTTTAAGCGGTATGAATGTATTAAGGGGAAGAGAAGGAGTAAGAGGAGGAATAAAAACAGGAAAGAAAGGTAATATGGGGAGATCAACCAGGTGTCCCCCCCCCCCTCTTGTTTGCCGCGCTACAGTGCAAGGAAAGGACTAAGTGATTAAAAAAAGGAAGGAGAGGAAATAGGTGTTATCAGATGGCAATAGATTTTGGTAGTGACATATCGGCTCGTAAGACATTGTTACTAGAAAGTAGTCGGTTAGTGGCACAGTAATGTACAGGAACCCGCTCTTTAAAGGAGGCAACGACGAAGCTTTGAATGAACAGGACACTGTTTCTGCGATTGCTGTTGTCCGCCATTATTCCTCATCCTTAATATATGTATATATACGCGGGTTCTTCAAATTAAAAGTTGTGAAACAACATTGCACGTATAAGTGAATATATTATTCATATCATACACTATGTGCCTGATCATCGCAACCCAATGATGAACGATCCAGAGAATTCCTTGTTCCCATAACTGCTGTGGCCAAGATCAGACCTAGTCCTTCACAGCGTCCTTGAGTTTGTTGTCCAAATTGAAGCGGTTCCGTTGCAGATGTCTCCCCCCCCCCTTTTTTTTTCAGGGGACCAAACACATGTAACTAGGAGGTGACTAATGATGACCGGTTTTACACTCGAAGCCCCGCAGTTAGAAATTGTATAACGCGTCGTGACCCCTCAGTCTTCAAATTTTGAAATGTAAACGCCATCGTGTCCTCACACGCACTGCCCCATAAATTGGGAGGTGCTCTTTATATGAGCCTTTGCTCTCTCCGGCGCACGCGAACAACCCCGAACGCTCCGATATACGACGGCCCATCCAATCTCATCTCTAGATGTCTCGCTTCATTCTCCCATATAGAGGCATCTATAGGAACGATCATGCTGTCATGACGTTTGATACCTTTTTTATTTGAACACCCCTTCTACCTCTTTCTTGTAACATGATTGGTGTAGGTGTGGAGTATGCCTACCTCTGTTTCCTCGGAAACCAATACGATTGATTGATTGATATGTGGGGTTTAACGTCCCAAAACCACCATTTGATTATGAGAGACGCCGTAGTGGAGGGCTCCGGAAACTTTGACTATCTGGGGTTCTTTAACGTGCACGCAAATCTGAGTACACGGGCCTACAACATTTCAGCCTCCATCGGAAATGCAGCCGCCACAGCCGGGATTCGAACCCGCGACCTGCGGGTCAGCAGCCGAGTACCTTAGCCACTAGACCACCGTGGCGGGGCCGGAAACCAATACGAAATATTGGAGTGGTCGTCACCTACCTTTTCCTGCAATGGCGTAAACAATGGTGTACTGCCCATTTAACTCTTCGTCGTCACATCACTCAAAAAGCGGGTCTAAATGCTGCCTTGTGCCACTAGTCCACTACTGCCGTGTGACGATGCGCGTGACAATGTGCGTTTTTATCTTGCATTGTAGGCACGTGACAAATCTAACTACAGCATAACGCTTCAGAACTGCTGCATATACGCAAATTAATGATGTTTATATTAAAAGTGATTCCTTGCACTTGAGTTGTACTGCGAGAGTTACACAGCGTGACATTTACAACAAAGCATCGTGCATGACGACGTATCTTAAAGTGTTGAACTTAAAAGCTTAACAGCATTTGACTTCATACAGGCAAAGTATGATAAACTCACGTGAGTCAATGTGGTTCGGAATATTTTCGTAAGCGGTGGTGTTTTCGTGGTCCTAACGCACACATATTTATTCACACTGTATTATTTTTTATACATACTGTCAATACCACAGCGATTATAACAGGTGGGCAAAGTGAGACAGTGATTTTAGTACCAGTCAAGGAGAAAATAAAGCAACATACAAACACCTCTTTCATACAAAAACACGTTGGCATTTGACGTGAGTAAAAACGAAACAACAAGCAGTAACACCGTGTTAATGTTGTGAGGCCATCAGTTCACTTTCTATTAGAAGAAAGTAGCTAACGATGGAGGGGTTTAGATTATTCAGTGTGATGGAGGGTTTTAGATTAAAGATTTAGTTTAGGTTAAAACGAGGGGTTTTGATTATACAGCGTGATGCCCCGGCTGTTTTTGTTTCAGTACAGTGTGCCCACGCTGTTTTTTATGGTAAAGGGTTATTTCATTCTCCTATCGCAAGTGGGAAGAACGATAATTTGAAAGCATCCGTGTAAAAACTGGTAAGGGGCAAGTATATGAGAGTGTTTCTGACCTTCAGATCTAGTTGCGGATCACTTTATGTAGCGTGATTTGCCTATGTTCAGGTGATTGTGCAATAGTACATTACTGTCAAGCATGCCAATTTCACCTGGATGTTTATGCCTGGTAATCCAGTCATCATAAGCAACTACGCATATGTTCAGTTAAATATACCAAAAAAAATGATGCTAAGTGCTCTCTTTTGAACACAATCGGGCTTGCTGGCAAGTTTGTCTGTGTACGGGAACCATGCAGTTTTGCGTACCTCAGTACCGGTCTGATAAGTGTATTACAGGCCAGTCACATTTTATCTGGTGGTGCCGGTTGTAGTCACCTTTTCATAAACAGAGGCTTCTTAGAGCAGATGATGTGATGTAATAATTATGAGCGTCTCATCGTTGATGATTCGAAAAAAATGACCCTTAGATATCTATGTTTGGTAGCTGTAAAAAGGGTACCCCGCCGTGATGGGCTAATGGCTAAGGTACTCGGCTGCTGACCCTCAGGTCGCGGGATCAAATCCCGGCTGTGGCGGCTGCGTTTTCGATGGAAGTGTTTAGGCCCGTGTGCTTAGACTCGGTGCACGTTAAAGAACCCCAGGTGGTCAAAATTCGCCCAGCCGTCCACTACTGCGTCTCTCATAATCATATGGTGGTTTTGGGACGTTAAACCCCACATATCAATCAATCAACATTAAAAAGGGTAGCTGAATTAAAGACGTAATAAAGTCGAATAAGTGCTTTTGATTATGCTAAAAGAGGCGATTTTTATTTTTCATCGATATAGATTTGTAAATGACTGCAACTAGCTGAAACTTCGTCTAAAGCCGTGTTTAGGGTGATGTTGTAATTATAGTTGAAAGTTGGTATCTTTGTACATGATGCAGTCATCTGAAATAACCTGTATCCAACATTACCAGATGAAGGCTGATCATTAACAAAAACTCCTAATACGCCAGCCCCAATACTCTGTATACTTTGTAATATGCCAGAGGTCACCGGTATGACTGAAGATTGAACATGACTTATTGCTGTGAACTCCGACCTGTCTGCAACAATAATTTGACCCTGGCCCGTAATAAGTTGGGGTTTCAAGGTAAGCCTTGTTATGCAACATCCTATCAAATTATTTCATTAATCCAGCTGATTCAGATTGATTTGTTATAACATTTGATGTGTTATAACACTCGTGCTGTTCGACATAACTCAGGGCTTCTCATTGCTGCGTTACAGTTTCTCAATGTATTCACAATTTGTCAAATGTGGAGTGCCAAATCCAGGCGTTGCTTAAAGAGACACATAAAAAATGGTGTTTCGATATATTTAACCGCAGCGCAATTTATTGCAACTGGTGTGTACAAATGCAAGCGTTGCTTACCCGATAAGAGAGTGAAGCTTATGCAGTAGACAGAAGGCTTGCTGTCGTGCGAAGCTCCACCGTTTGGGCTGCCGTCTCCCACAATGCTGATGTCGACGTGGAAGCGTACGTTCCTCTGGAACATGGTGGTGCTCCCTGGCCGCTTGTATTCCACCCGGAAAGACATCGGGGACACCACGCTGTGGCTTAGGTCTGCAATCTGCCGCCAGTGCATAATTCAGAGAACAATCAGAAAAAAGTCAGAGCTTTGCCGCAAAGGTGAAGCAATGAATGCGATAGCAACAATTTGAAAAATCCCGCGCAAAATTGAAAGCAAATAGAAACGTGCTCCCCGCCGCGTTTCTGGCGCACAAATTACGCACGAAACGTACTCACAGGTGCGGATGCACGCGACGAAGCGTCTCATTTGTTACTTCGATGAGTCTGAAAAGCGCGCGCTTTTCGCGAACGGAGACTGCAATGATTGCAGTGACCTTTGTGCGCCCGGTAACTACAGCAGAATCGTTCCACATAAAGCCCGAGGTTAGCCAAGGCACACGATCCTCCCCTCCTCGCCACCGTGAGATAAGGGCTTGCGAGGAGCGTAGCTCTCCTTCTCTAAGCCGGGCAAACTACGCGCAGGAGATTAGAGCGGGCGCCGCTGCGCGATGTGGGGACGCGCGCTCATTGCGCCATCTTTCTTGTAATGCCGAAAACACAGCAGCGGTAAGCGGTAGATATAAATAGGTTGCTGTTCCAACGGTGAAGAGCGTTCTCCGGGGTGGCTCAGTGGTTAACGCCTCGCTTTCACAACGCAGAGGTGCCACGTTTGATTCCGCACGCCGGAGTGTTCGGAGACCTTCGACAGAAAAATTTTATTTGTCTGTCTGTCTGCACGTTTGTCTGTTTGTCCACTCTTACCGATATCTCAAAGGGCATTAAACGGCCAACCCCATCCGCAGCGCCCATCAATATTGCTCAATCTTCAGAGTTCATACTTGTGCGATTGTCAATTAAAAATTGGCCCCATATCTGCATGTAATCTGCAAATGTCGTCGAAAGACGATAGTCTTGCGTGTGGAGAGAGTGAACAATTAGTTTGATGTTCTGCGCAAGAAAATCGGTGAATGGTATTTTTTGGAGGCGCTGCGTTCGAGTACCTCGAGCGTGCAGGAGAGGCGAACGAGTGCATCAAGGCACGTCACACGTGAGACATAAGCGTCACCTGGCCGTCTTGGCAAAAACGAAGTCCGTGGCATGAGACGGGTGTGCGCGCCGGTCTTAGAGGTGATAAGGCGAGGAACGCAAGTCGAAGGGTAGGTGCCACCGTCATCGCGGCTTAGCAGAGCGTTGGAAACACTCACCTTTTCGTGCAAGCGTTGCATGGTCAGCGCAGCATGATAAGTGCTACGGTCCTTAAAATTACTTATACATGCATTTTCTAGTAAAAGATGCATATGCGTAATATATACGTGCTGTTATGGTGCCCCAGACTTGAGCAATAATTGCTTGATGATTGACAATTGCACACGTATGAACGCTAAACCTTGAGCAACATTGGTGTGTGCTGCGGATAGGGTTGGCCGTTTCGAATACCCAGTGCCGTTAAGAGTGGTCAAACAGACAAATGTACAGACAGAAAGACAGACAGACAGACAGACAGACAGACAGACAGACAGACAGACCAGATTTTTGCGTCGGAGGTCCCCAAGAAAAATCATAGTCTTTAAAAGCAATGATTGCGCATATCTGAGACACAATAAAAACACGTCGATGTTTTGTATGTGTGCCTTTATACTAGAGAAGGCACACACAAGTAACTCTGAGGACCGTAGCGTTTATCGCGCTGCGTTGACAGTACAACGTGATCTATCTATCTATCTATCTATCTATCTATCTATCTATCTATCTATCTATCTATCTATCTATCTATCTATCTATCTATCTATCTATCTATCTATCTATCTATCTATCTGATTGATAGATTGACATGTGGGGTTCAACGTCCGACAACTACCATATGATTATGAGAGATGCCGTAGTGGAGGGCTCTGGAAATTTGGACTACCTGGGGTTCTTTAAAGTGCACCCAAATCTTAGCCCATGGGCATACAGCCTTTTCGCCTCCATCGAAAATTCAGTCGACGCAGCTAGGATTTGATCCCGCGACACACGGGTCAGCCGCCGAGTACCTTAGCCACTAGACCACATATGTCCATACGGCGAGTCCACATGCGGCGGGTCTGTCTGTCTGTCTGTCTGTCTGTCTGTCTGTCTGTCTGTCTGTCTGTCTGTCTGTCTGTCTGTCTGTCTGTCTGTCTGTCTGTCTGTCCGTCCGTCCGTCCGTCTGTCTGTCTGTCTGTCCGTCCGTCCGTCTGTCCGTCCGTCCGTCCGTCCGTCCGTCCGTCCGTCTGCCTGTCTCGATCAATCGATCGATCGATCGATCGATCAGTCCATCGGTCGGTCGGTCAGTCTGTCAATAGAACTTTTTTCGTGAAAGGTAACATATATGTACAAGGAATATTTGAACATGTTGCCTAAAGTTGCTTCTTAGGAAAACTTTTTGCTGGGTGACATGGCGCAAAAATTATTGTAGAATAGGTGGCGCAATGAATCGGACAAACACCGGAAAAACTAGTCTCTCTGTCTACACAATCTTTCTTACGCTTGTTAGTTCTTTGCGCACGCCACATATCCTATAATAAAGTGGCTTGAGGCCGGTCCAATACGCTATGCAACAAATTATGTACAGACTTTGAATGAAGAAATAGCGCTGGAACAAGACGGTGACGAGTCTTCTCGTTTGCATCTGACGTGTCTTATCGACGTGTCTTCTCGTATCCGTCCTGTTCCAGCACTGTTTGTACAGTAAAGGACAGTACGTAACAGCCAACCCAACACGAGACGCTAATATGTATGTACAGGTCCACCAATAAAGGAAAAAAAAACGTATGCGCATGCACACATTTAGGTGTAAATCGGTCTACATGTTTTAAACAAAGCGACTTTATCCTTTTTATGCATACATTTTGCACAAAAGTTTGTTTCTTCAAAGTGGTAACACCTTATTTCAAATTACCACCGTTTAATATAGTGTGACAGGTGACCAGAATGGTACATCAGCGTAGTGACATGTGCACAAGATAAAAAAAAAGTTATGAAACCTAAAATTTCAATTTTCGGACCCGTGTCTACCTCTCGTGGAATCACCGAGACAATAAAGTGCGTGACAATGTGCAAATACGTGTGTTAACCACACGATTGATCAAGGAACTAGAGAGAACAATTCCGGCCTTTACAAAAGGAAAACGAGCGAATTGCATGGCACCTTTTACACATAATAGGCACCTTTTACACATAATGAAAGTGGTGATAGAACGAAACAACGAAAGAACAACGTCAGTGAAAATGAAAAAAAAACTGCATCAAAAGTAGACAGGGACGAGAACGACACAAAAAGACTAGCGCTTGTCCTATATGTCTTCCTCGTCACTGTCTGCTAGCACTATGACAGCTTTTAATGCAGTTCAACCAACCAGCTTGAAAAACCGCATTGAAATAAAGTGCTCTTGAAAGCACACCTCTCGAAGAAATAAACTGAACAGCGTAGAACCAAAGTTGATAGAGCTATCCAGCCGTCTTATTCGAACGACAGTGTCCAAGCATTGGCGCGAAAAAGCAGGCTTCCTACGATGATGGCCATGTACAAATGCTCACGATTATTCCCGTTAACAGGGCTTACAATTTATGCGCGATGTCTATCTTTTGCTGGGACTATAATCAGTTTGTAGGTATAGGTGACGTCATATATGTGCCGCGGCTAAGGCCACGGTGAGTGATGGTAAACATGCTTCCCAAACCACATTAACGAACAAGTACTTCCTATTAGTTTACCACCGACTGTGCTTGCAGAGTTAGAGTTTCGAACCGTCATTAATGAGGAGAAAACGTAAATGCTGAACTCAAAATTCACGACAATGAATGTCGTCGATCGCTGCACAACCTGGTACTTCGTTATATACGAACACGAAGCCCCAAAACCTGGTATTTCGAATTGAACATGAAGCCCAGAGCATCTACTTTTTTCAAGGCCAGTTTGTCTCTTCGGTCATCCGTTGTTTTTGTGCTGTTTATTACTGTCATCAACAACCAACTCGGGTGAACCGCTACCCTTCTTTTATGCGCCAAGCGTAGCGCTATAGAGAACAACGCTGTTGTTTGACGTTAAAGAAATAGACATCCAGGTCACGAGCCGTAAGGAGACGCTGAAGGGCAATCCCTCAAAAAGTACGTACCGAAAGGAAGGCGTGGATGAGGTCAGCCTTGACAGAACTCAAAGGACGGTCCTTGACGAGTATCACGTGGCTTTCTTCCCTCTCGTTGGCCATTAATCCTCCGAACCAGGATCGTTTTGAGAGGCTGCGAAAAGCATGTGTTATGTTCGCTCTCAGATGGAAACAAATAAGACAATGCTTCAGATAGTGCATGTACCGAACAACAGACGCAATGTACACACAACGTCAGCCCCTACTGTTTCCGAGCACATCTTTCACGTTTTTCTTTTCAAGCAGGTAACATGGTAGCTTTGATTCTAAACTTCAAAGTCTACAGTTACGCTAGTTTTGAATTATCCGATATAACTTTCCTTGCCTGTTGTTTCGCACAGCAGCATATTTGTGTCTAGATATTGACCCAGATGTGTCGTCCACACTCTTGGCCTAAATACTCTAATCGTTTTCTAGGAATAACGAGACGAGTTCATTCAGCTGAGAGTTTAAGCAGTTTTAACAACTTACATGATTAGTCCTGTTTTCTAAATACTCTGCAACGCCGACGGTAAAAAGTAAGAGGTGACGTCGGAACAAACCCTGCATGAGGTCCTTCGACAATCTTAAAGAAAACACGACTGGTATGGCCACTTAGCAAGTAAATCCCACTTTTTGTAATAGCTAATGTAGACAAGGCAAAGCTATGTTTATAAGCAACAGAGAGGACAGGTCTATTGCGCCCCTTTTGGCGGTCGCTTGTGTTTGGAATAGGTTACATTTTGTTCTCTAGCATATAAAACGCATAACACTAAGAGAAAATGTTGACTGTTTGATAATTCAATGTCAGCTCATCTCAAAACAAACGCTTGATACCATCTGATAAAGTTTTTTTTGTTTACTTTGTTTTTGCTGTTTGGATCTTCAGCGTTTTCTTTCTTCTTCATATTTTTGATTATAGATGCTACGATAATACAAAATATGACATGAAGTGTGTTTTACTTATGTTTCCCCTGTAAAGTTGTTACAGTGAAAGAAGTTATTATACTCAGTTAATAACGAATGTGTAGCACCAACCTTCAATCACAATCTGAGTGGTTATTTCAGAAAATATTGTTGTAAAACAAAATTTTTGTGCGGGGCAGAGCTTGGCTCTGAGGGCAATCTGAGCAGCTACCTTTACTAACTGAACGAATAAACCAAAAAGCTGTCAATGGCACAGTTTCTTGAACCATCATTGTTTTCGAGGCCAACATTAGATTGTATCGACAACTCGAAACTCGGATATGCAAAGAAAAGTTCCTCATGATGCTTTTTGTAACATACTTGCGTTAGGTTGAAAAGAAAGAGAGTGTCATTCATCCTTATTTCTGTCCAAGGTTAAATAGGAAATATTTAGTGTTTGTATATTTTATATCCAAGCTCTTCAGTTACTGAACAATTGACCTTGTAATCTGCTCGCCTGTAGGTTCACTAATATTGAAAAGCTAGAAGAGCTGAAATGTGTTACTTTAGAATTTGATTGCCATAACCGGGCGAAGATTTTTTCATCGCTTACTGTGAAACTTCTCGAAAAGTTTTGTTTCGTTTCGCGGTCCAACTCCTTTTTTTATCCCATTATTTTTACTTTCCTAAAACGCCCCTTCATAGGGGCTTTCACGGAACCAATCCGCAATAATACAATAATTTTTCTTATTGTAGAAAGATATCTACATGTCTAGGTCCGAAGGCCTAAAGATAATTAAGCAGAGAAATGGCATGGTAAACAACAAATATAACGTTAATGATGCACGTATAGATATTCTAAAAATTGTTTTGGCAACAGGAATAAATGGAAAATGATTAGAATGCATGTTTTAGGCAAAAATAGAGCATCGAGAGTGCCTCTGTTTGCTCATTTTTCTTGTTGGTAAACTTTCCCTCTAGTAAGGGCCATTTTGGGGAGAGAAAGGATATGGATAAAAGAAAGACAGGGCTGAGCTCAGTAGGCTACCTTGGACTGAGGAGGAGATAAGGGGAATAAAAGTTGAATAAAGGAAGAGAGAAAGTACTAAAGATAAACGAGGTGAAGCTTACTCTGGAGAGGAGTCGGGCGTCAGGCTGACTTCGTCGGATGCGGAAGGGACTGCAAGAAAACAAGACAGATATATTGCCCGTACTTTCACAATATATCTAAAATAATGTTATTTATAACGAATGATTTGTTTTACGTACGCGTAACTGAATTCTATAGAATACACAATGCACAAAGCATTTTGTGTCTCTTGCCACATGGGCACATGCCCAATCTGTATTTGGCGCAAATCTAGTGGCACTTGTATCAGTGCACTGTAATAATGATTTTAATATGTGTAAGAAATAATTAAAATAGTTTCTATTTTTCTCAGTTTCACCATCTGAGTTTATTGTTTTAAAATGTTATGCTTTATTTTCACTTGCATAAACTGTTCATAAACGGCTTGCTCAATATGTACATTTTCATCGCAATAAAATTGTTGTCTATCCTGCACATATGTAAGGAGTCGTGGTCCCAGTCAAGCCCTTTAGAGGCCTTTTGACCACAGCCCTCAGCATCACGAATGTTGAAATTAATAAAGTTTCAAAGTTTCAAAGTAATCTCCATGTTCGAAATAAATGACTTGGATCTACAGATTTGGCGTAGATGAGAACTCGCAGTACGAATACTCAGTGATATTTTGTTTTCGTAGATATACGAAGTCGTGAACTGCTGACTGAAGGCTGCATGTAATACTTTGAAGGAGTGTAAATCCTTGAAAGTTGTGAGTGCAACAGCATGAACACAGGGTTGCTGTTTTAAAAATTAATACTAATAATGACAAAGTAACTGCTGAAATAAAGACGAAAAAAAAAACACTGAACAGTGGAATTCTACACTGGCGCTAAAAATTACTTCTCCGGTGTTCCAAGAAGTTTAGTGACAACACCAAGAAGCCCAAATGCCACACTTCCAAATTTAGTGACTTCTGAAAATACAGAATGTCATTGTCATAACTTGATAATGTCCTAACGTTTTTAACAGTAGACCTACGTCTCACAACACAACATCAGCTATAAAAAAATCAGCGAGAAATGCCGTCCATAAGAGGGACACAGGCCAAACACTGTGGAAAACGTTGCAACCTTCATATTGAGAAACGTGACACATTTTGGCCTCATTTAATGTATAAATGCTGCAAAAGCACGTGTTCCCTTTAGTTATCAATGTTGCAACAGTAATGATATCTTGGCTACAGAGACTTTATGAACGCGCTTGCAGACCATGTGCCTTTCATATATGCTTCCAACGAACGACCACATATTCTACACTGGCTTTGTTTCCATTTTACGCACGACGCCAATTTTTCATGTTGTCCGTAGCCTTTGGGGATAATATCACTGCTTTTTTCATTATGCGGCCATGCTTCGATTGCAGCACCGACATCATCATACCGTTGTCACAGTATCACACTAAAGAAGGCTCTGAATTTTGCCGCCAGTATACTAAAAATACCTCTGACTGGCCGCATAAAGTATGTGGACTTTATGTAATGCTGGCGGGCAATTAGCAATCGACTATGTAGAAGTAACAGCCAAGCTTTTCATGGTTACAGGACCAAATAATCATATCTTCATTACGGAAAATAAGGCTTTCATGTTTCTTTTTGATAATGGAAAGAAATTTGTCTCACATACTTTACTTTTCAGTTTGTATCGTGTGGACAAATGTCTATAGTATTTTCCAAACATTAAAGATAAATTCTCATATACTGATGTTTCAATTCATGGTAGCAAATTGTGGAAGAGATTTAGTGACATCTCTTACATCATGATTTCATCATCATGCCCCAAACAGGCGTCCCTCCAAATACATACTTTGTTACTCAAACGTAGTTTTCTAAATTCATGACACAGCAATAACTGACTGTACATTAAACTATAATCATTTCATTGCGTTTATAAAACATTGTACGAAGTTTAATGATGCTTAGATCTTTCATCCACATTGCTATGAAAAAACTAGCTCTACTACAACTCTTAGTGCGACTGCCTGAACGTAAAATGATGAATCTGAAACGCTTATAGTTTTATTCGAGTTAGCGAATTGCATTGCAAATTGCATTGTTTTGAAAACACAGTTACTCATTTTCTCCCGTGTTGAAAATTCTTTATATTATTCTATTCGATAAATGTATTTGTTTGCATTGTGCTCAATTTTGCCAACAAACAGACTGATAACTGATAACATGTCATTTGCGTTCTTGATTGCATCGTCATACGCTGGTTTTGATGCTATCCTCACGCATATATCTTGGAGAAAAGTGCTAATGCCGATGCAATATTCGGTTACCATGCACGTTGTTAGTCTGACGTCCAACATCAATTCACACGTTAGTTTAATGTCGCTCCAATCTTGTACTAAGGATGCCAAATATTAAGCTGACGGTGTCATTTTTATGAGTGCTGCTGACAGACACATTTTCCTTAATTTGCATTTTTTGCCAGTGGTACCTTAATGAGGGTTTCAACAAAGTCAGTAGCGCAAATAATTCCTTGCGCCTATCACAACTTCTTGAGCCTCATTCATTCATAACTCCATCTCTCGTGCAACTATCATGTACTCCAGATGAGGACACAACTGTATTGCAGAGCAAAGCCACAGTCACTACTGCGTATTCGTGTCGTGTGTTGATACCCTATTTTCATTTTTGTTGGGAGGCATTGGCTGTGTATAAATTAATGCTGTGCTTTGTAGTGTATCTTGTCATTTATCCAGTGGCTACAGCATGTCGTGGCACTGTAGTGGACGCCGACTTTCAGTTGGAGACCAGAGCGTTCCTAGTGCTAGTCTCAAGATGTTCTTAGCAGGTGGTATGCATCTGCATCCATCACTGAAAAGAAAGCAGTATGGAAAGTAGCGACAGGTGATAAATTCCACCAGTCCCACGTAAAGGCGACAGTTGGCTTAAAGGCCACACCATTCTCATCATCGCTCGATTTCTACGCACTGAGAGTGTGCCGGTCTATTCGTATATGTACTGACCTTGTAGTTTTCTCCTGTGGAAGCGCGGACTGCCGAGGAAGCTGTTCTTAATGGTGTGCAGGCGTGATCGCCAATAGGGTTGTCCGAGGGAGGGCGAGCCTGGTGGCGTGTTGAGCGGGCTCTCGTCCGGGGTTGTGGCGCCTCGCGGTGAAGGTCTCGGCGAGTTGAGCGGCGACACCGCCGGACTCGGTATTCCACTGCCGGGGTGCAGACAGCCCGACCCGCTGCCTCGCCGCATACTGCGTACGCAATGGGAGGCACATGGAAAGAGTCCGTTACCAAAGTGGTGTAGACGTAACTTGAGCGGTTATAGTTACCGTTTTTCTGCATAACAAAAATGCATTTGAAATGCAGACATCCAGCTAGAAATTCTTCCATCCCTAGCACAGAATATTAGAATTCGAACCAGTCATTTTCTCTATCGTCATAACTTTGCGATTTCTTTCTGTTTTATCGTCATGCTCGTTATTTAGTTATAATTATGATCTGTGCACGAATAAAACAAAACATACCTTAAAGCCAAATTTAGGCCCCTGTTCCGCTATTTTGTTGCAGGGTTTACTACAACAGTGCCTTAGGAGCGGCCTTAATAATTTGTTTCGGTACAAGTTATATTACTCCATTTAGGTACAATACTATAACTGTATTGAAGGCATTACTGCTAGTATACTCTGCCTCAAAAAAAAGTGATTGTTTTGGAAAAGAGAGTTAAATGTGGGGCAAAAAATTACACCCGCAAAGAGATTGACTGGTACTCAGTTTTCAGAGTGAGAACGCAACATATATCAGTCCCTTTTTTTCCCATGATTTGTCCACGTTGATTAAAATAAGGTTTCTGAATTCTTCTCTAGATTGTTGTTAGTTTAGTGCACAACATAATCTTAATATACATTTTTTGTTATTGACAACCGATTCCCAGCCCCTTACAAACACCGTCAAAGCCTATGACGTCACAGTTTGCTGATGTGGAAAAATCAAGCCGCTGTAGTTGCCCATTTTTACGTTTTGTACATGGAAATTCTGTTTACGAAACAAGAATAGTGTATTTTGTATTGTAGAACGTTATAGTAATTCAAACTAAAATTTTATCTTTGGTATTCTTTCAGGTCGCCATGAGCTGAACATGGTTGTTCTAGTCTACCGATTCAAAATTTGAATAGGTATACTAAAACAAGTATGTCCAGGGTATATAGACGTACCACTCAAAATTTATACGCGCGCCTTCGAAGGTTTAGTAACAAATAAGAATGAATCTATACGCTTCAGTTTTCAAAAGCGCCCATCAGAATTCTACTGTCATGTAATGACGTCAGAAAGAGCAGGAGGTTTACACATATTTAGTGTCTCTCCTTCAGTAAGAAAAGTGTGAAGCTGTTCTAAGGTCGTACTTTTTGTGCTTACTATTGAACGCAGTACGTGTACTGTTTGCTGATCGCAACCACAACTGTCTAGCATGAGGCTTGCAGCTTAGCATTGAGCAGTCTTGGAAAGGAAAATATTTAAAGGAAAGACTACAGAGTATGAAGGCACGTCTTATAAACAAAATGATCTTCTTTGCGCACGAACACGAATAAGTAATTGATGCAACAGAAAGCTTGAATTAATTTCTTTCCATATTTTTTGTCCTCTCTGGCAAGCCTGAACTTGCATTAGGTGTAGTACTTGAGCAAAACTTTGTAGTTCATATAAATGCCGGTCACGTAGGCTGAGATAACAGACAGAAGCTGGTGTTCACGTTTCGTAGCTGTATTAGCTATCCCAATGTACCCTAATGCTATGATCTTCGTTTTTGTGTAGAGCATCGACAACTTCTTGGCTTTAGCGATGTCAGACTTTGTCATTCTCTCGAAAGACACGAACGTGGGTGCACAAATGGTAAGCAATAAAGAGCACCCGCCAGCCATCCGGCAGTGTTGCAATTTCGCTCTGCACTGCTCATGATTCATAAACGTGAAGTTATATCGCCTCACGTTGTTTACCTGGATCGCCACACTAGAGACCAAGCAACGTGCATACTGATAGCCGGGTACATTGTGTTTGGCGCAATTAGAGATGGCGCTACATTGCATTACTGTGGTATACAAAGTGGCCCGACCCTGAATAGACGTAGTACCAACTTGAGCGATTTATTGGAAAGAAATAGGATTCTAGCACGCCACTTGTGCAAATGACCCCGCGGAAACATTTCGCGTGTGCGATGAACAATGTTCTATTAATAACAAAAAAAACACGCCCACACAGACCACAAGGCCAGGTGCCCGGCGCAAATTGGCTTCTCGTCGCTGGGCGTTCCGCGCGTGTCAGCCGTTAGGGAATTTGTCAACACAGCCCGAGAGCAGGAGACACCTGGTCGCCAATTTCGCCGGGGTTCTTCACCTGAATCGCGCGTGCTTCCCGAGAAAGACATTGTCACGAGCAACCGGTTTCGCCGCCATACGGGTCGTTGTCGCTGCGCGTAGCGCACTGACACACCGATGATGAATGGGACTCAAGCTGCCGCGTCGTATGAGAGAAAGTATCGCGACGCCGAAGCCATGTGGCTATACGCTCTGTCTCGGTGAAGCCGTGCAACGCTGCGTGGGCTACGTGTCTAACATGAATAAATAGACGACCAAATCAATGCCTCTTCTCGGTTACAGATTGGTCATTGACGATCGCCGTCAGAGCTCAGTTGCTGTGATTGGCCAGAACGGGGACGCAGACAAAGCACGCACGTTTAGCACGTTTGTACAGCACGCTTGATAACGTCGGTGTATATGGTAATTTCATAGCTCCCACAGACACTGCACGATACATTGCGTCAGCACCGCACCGTCTATTCGCTGCATATACCGCAGGGGTTTCCCATGCGTTACTCGGAAACGGAAAATGAGTTATTACTCTGTGAAAGCTGGCAACCATTGCGTGCGTTGTATGCATGTGTCAAGGCCGCAGGTTGGGTGTGTACGCAAGAAACGTGTCAGATAGAAGCGGAATGGCTTGATTGACACAACCATTTGCATCAAGTTCCTCCGAGTAATTGATGCGGTGTTGATTCGCTCTTTCCAGAGAAACATTCGCGTTCGGCATGTTCGCTCTTACATAGGGGTGCATAAATAAGGCCAGATAGGCAGACTAGGTGCTTTGCCTCTCTAAAAATATTGGGATCACAAATTGAATAATGACAAACTGTATCCTGCTTTATAGTATCTCTTTGCGACCAGTATAGCAGATCCTGCTTTCAAAAATCAATATATTTTAAGGGCATAGGCAGTAAATTTTTTTTTGTGGAAACGCACCCTTTTGATAGGGTCATTTTCCGCTTTGTATGCCATGTGCCATGGAGAAAAAAAAATGTCAGGGGTGGGGCACTGGTCCGGTGTGGGGCACTGGTCCGGTGTGTCAATCCTGGCTACGCCACTGGTTATTACGGCCCGAAGTGCTTAACAAAGTCTGTCAAAATGTGTCACTACTGTGGTCTACAGCACTTGTGTTCGAATAGGTGGGTGTATTTTGCAACATCCATGTCCACTTGGCTGTGCCGCTCGAATAATGTCGTCCAGTGATAATGCTTACCCGTACGGATACCGCCGTGGTGTAATCGGTGATCCATCGCTCAACATATCGAATGAATACCTGCAAAAATGAAAAACGCTGTTTTAGTTGCAGTTCACACAGCATATATGCAATAAACAGAGTTTTAAATCAATTCTACGCATTTCAAGAGAAAGACGAGCCTAAGCCTCCAGGTAGACAAAGCTGGTCATCCGGGTGATCACAGGCGTAGCTAAGGGAGATTGGAGGATGAAAGCAGGGAGTGTGCAAACCCCATCGAAATGTTTGATTTTGCGTGAGTTTCTATATACACGCACACCTACAAACACAAGCATCCACCACGGTGAATCAGTGGGCCATTATGCTCCACTGCCGACTTCAAGGTGGCGGGTTCGATCTTGGCCATGGCAGATGCATTTCTGTGAAGGCGAAATGGTAAGGGCCCGTGTACCGTGCTATGTCAGTGCACGCTAAGGAACACCAGATGGTCAAAATTGCTGGAGCCTTCCCCTACGGCGTCGCTCGTAGTGATATCGTGGCTTTGGGACGTACAACCACAGATATTATTTTATGAGTATTAGAAACAGACACACAAAGCTACATAAAAAGCGCTTAAACCCTCCCTCCCTCCTCCCCTCTCGAAAATAACCCAATATTTTTTGCTGCCTACGACCCTGCGGTAGCGTACTTTTGTTTGTTTATTACTGGCGCACAAAGAATAGTGAGTAAGTAAGGATCAAATTCTAACGTCAAATCCCCGATCTAGGAGAACTCCAGATCTAGAGTTAACGGAAGAACTGATGCACACTGACAGACACAATGTTAGACCCCGAGAAAGAAAGATACACACGTCCACACGTTCAGTATCACCAATCTTACATATACTGATTTCCGTTTTAGCATCTTCCATTAGCAATGCTCGGAAACTTTGCGATGATCGCACGACACTGGGATACTTCAGCACGCTTTTTTTCCCTCTTGCACGATGAAACACACCTGTCAAACTTCTGGAGCGACTATGTTTCCGTTTAGTTCGCGCTTTTTCATGAACATCTGGTCTTCTGTGGGGGAATGATGTATGTACAGCTAGGGACTCGGTCTCTAGATTTCGTGCCGACTGGTTGTGCCCCCACGATCTCCGACAACAGCGCAGATCTGGCCGACTGGCTCGCCCTACGCCATCTGCTGCCGCCAACAAGAGCTCTCGCCGAGTGGTGCCCCGTCCTCGGACTCCTGCGACTATGTCCATCTTTCCTATCTTCTCCTGGCTTCTGGACGTCGCTGTCCCTGCGCCACGCCCTACCCTTCCCCCTCTCTATCTCAATAGCTTTATTCCTATCCTTTTAATCCCTCCTTAATCCCACCCCTCGTGAGCTACTGCTGAGGTGTCGCACACACCAGTTACGGGGCTCATTTTTCTCTTCTGTTCTCTTTAAGAATCACATAAACACAGCTCGAGAAAACACTCACCGTGGTCCCGACCTTCCATTCACTTGGCACGTGTCCACTCTTTTGCGCGGAGGATCAGCTGTCGTGGGACAAGAGTGTAAGAAGAACATACACAAATTCAGTTGTCGCTACTTAAAATGTCAATACACTTCTTCAGTGACTAACTCTGCCAAGACTTATGAGGCAATGAAACTTCACAGTGTAAGCGAGGGAATCCAAATAGTGTGGTTTCGTTAAATAAAATAGGCTCTGAAATATACTAAGTTCCCAAAACATCGTCTTGCCTTTGGTAGATTAATATAAATATACATTTACATGCCCTAATTTTTTTTTTCTGCTGTGCAATAAACTTGAACAAACTAGAAGTAAGTAGTTAAGTAGTACGAATTATCAAGTATAAATGAAGGTGTGACACCGGTTCGTGTTGGTGCATAGAAAAGTATATTAGATACCACGGCAGCGTTTCAATGCTTGTAAAACGCAGAAACGCGCCTGCATATCTTTTCGTTTGACGCTTCATTATTTGCCATTTTGAAAGAGCGGAATGCTAATTCTATTTAGAGGACATCGCTCAATCAATCGAGTCGGTTTCATTCGTGCGGTATGGGCGGTTAGGAGAGTAATTAGTCTCTCTCTACGGAATATGCCATTTGACCTTAACTGGAGAACATTCACATACTTTCGTTTGTTATAATTCCCATTGTATTCTTTGTTTTCATGCATGCATTTTACTACAATGGTGCACTCGCATGATTCAGCGCTCATTTTCTTTTCTCCTTGTCTCCATTCCCTCAGATCACTGTTTCTCCTTCAAGTCACTAGCTTAAGGCTGCCAACATGCTGTAGACGTTTGTGTGGGTAAATTTTTCGACTGTCGCTTTGCTGTTTCGTTCCACAAACTACAATTTTATTGAGATAATTGACATTTTCAAACACTGCACAGTTTTGGTCAATGCCTTTGAGTCATTTACACTCTAAACATGGCAAATGTCTTGGTTCGCTCTCTAGTGACGGTGAATACTTCCTTCTTCTTTCTTTTCAACATTTTTTTGAAACACTATGCATATCTGTCGAGTACCCTAACTTCCCTAATAAAACAAGTTCTCAAGCTCGCAACCAAGCAGACACAAAGAACTCGATCAAGGAGTACATGGATTAATAAATGTACAATTAGGCAGTGTTCCTCGGCAAGTGCCAGGATACGGAGTCCCCAATTCATGGTGCCGATCAAAATTCTGACATGATATGCTCTCCTGCATAATACTTGAACTGATTTTTTTTTATTTCGAAGTAAGTAGTAAAACATTCTCCAACATATTTTACAAAGTACTTGTTTTAAATTTTGAGCAAATACAGCAAATGTGCTTACCACAAAAAACAAGCCTTGTATACTAACAACGTGCGTACCTACCATTCTCGGCAATCATTGTATTTCTACACACGATACTGTAATAGGAACTGCTTGCCAACGACATAATCACCTACCTAGAGCTATGTAGATGGAAATTCTTAATCGTACACACGAAGATGTTAGCTTCGTTTATTGCTTGGCGTTCTACATGTGCCAGATGACGATTATTTTACATACATTGCACACGTTTACAAGATAATAATACTGTAACACTGCCGAAAATTATCTCGATCCAAAGAAGCCCTCTAAACAATGACAAAAACACGCCACGCAGGCTACCGTTGATAATTTGAAAACTTTTGCAGAAGCTGGGACTTTTGCGAGAATTTTAACTTTATACAAAAGATTTTACGTTAATCCTGCGAGCACTAGAGAATGACAGAAAAGGAAGGATTGGAGCCAACGACTTACGTCGATTTTCCTTACCCGATTCAGACCGGTTGCGGATGATGATCTCAGTTTCATCTTCGTAAGACGGTTTTCTACGCTTGCGATCAAGGAGCAGGAAGTAAATTACTTTCTCCGTGTTATGCCTGCGAGAACGAATGGCAGTTTTAAAATACAAGTCACCGTAAGTCTGGTAAGAGAAATGCAAACAAAATGTTAAAAAGTTTGTTATTGCGTACGCAATATGGAAGCGAAGGAACGAAGTTTCTTGGTTAGATTTCAATAACAAAAGGAGCCTGATAGTGGCTATGTTCTCTTTACCTTGTTGACATCATACTATTTCATATACGTTGGTGCAGTTCAAGAGGATATGATTTTTGAGTGAAGAAAAAAGTTTCAGCTAAAATAATATGACCTAAGTCGTAGACACTATAAATTGGGGAATGTCTTGTTCCTGAACTGTTGAGCCATGATGGAAGAGTCAACTAGTGGTCCTATAGTTTACTGGTACACACTCACGAAGCCTCCGAAAATCTGTCAGTAGGATTTGATAAGTGGATGTTTTTAAACATTGCTTTATTGTATCACGCTACCAAGTACTCTAAATCATTAACAACTTTTTTAAACACAAAATAATGCCAGCTGAGCTAAACAGGAACAAAGAAAACAAGCCAAAAGGCAGGGAGGTTAACCAGGCATATGTCCGCTTGGCTATCCTATGCTGGTGACATGAGAAAGGAAAGCACAAAGATGAGAGAGAGAGTGAAAAATAGAGGCAACGTATCAGCAAATGCCCTGAGGCGTATATATCGGTGGCACCATACAAAATTCAAAGGCGTTCACGTGGGCCTGTAGTTCTCAAAAAGCACAAAAAGATTTGAACTGCCTTCTGAGCCGACGAGCGATGGGGACAGTGCTCCAGCAGCATTTTGTGGGCAGCCGTTCATACAATCATCGCAACGTGTCGGAAATTGTTCTTCTCTTAGAGGCAAGTCGATGGCATGAGCTACACAGAATCGCAGCCTGATTACTACCATGGCGTTTGCTACTAAACAGCTTCTTTGTACAGTGAAAGAAACCACAAGAGTGGCAGATTCCGGTTATTTCATAATTACGCATAGGTGCAGTGAAACATGTCCCATGGTGGCTGTATTTTTTCTAAAATGTGTTGTAACCTCCTCGTTCTAAGTTATCCAGCGTGTATATACGAAAAGTATGCTAGGGTAATAACACTACGAATACAAACAGATCGCTTTGAAATAATGAAAGCATAGAAATTGTATTTGTTATTAAAAACTTATAATACTTGTATGGGCATAAGTTATTACTGTTGTTCTCTACGACAAATAAGAAATCAACATTGAATAGTGTTTTGCGTATAGGAATGAAATTAGTCGTCGAGCGTGATTGCTAAGAATGGATATTTGCTATTTGCTAGTGTAGTGCAAACAAAACATGAACTGAGAAGAAAACAACGACACAAGTACTGTCTATGAATTTAATGTTTAATGAAAAATGTCACATATAACTACGGGTAGGAAGAAGATTAACGAAGCAGCATACGCTCCAAACATAACGAACAGAAAAAAGGCTCATGAGTACACTAACGCAACTGCGCACCTTCCACGAAAGCCACTTCCTCTACAATTAAAGCGATAGAAGGGCAGCTCATGCACCTGTCTCTTCTTTTCATCATTTCAAAAACCTCCACAATATCACTAGTACGCTGGCTCTTGTACTTAGACACTTAAAGTGATAGAGGGGCAGCTCACGTACTATCATCAGAAAGATATCACGGAACGCGAGATGTTCGATAAAGCGGAATTCCTGCTTTGTAGAAGAATTTAATTTCAAAATAAATGTTCCATATTGCACTTGGCATTCCGACTTATACAGTGACGAGTTTGATTACAAGCATTAAGCATTGATACAGCGGAAATTCGCATTTGTTGGGATCCAATGTCTAGCAACCTTTTGTTGTTGATAGTACGTGTCTATCTCGTCTCCTTAATTTCCCGAGCGTACTCAGAAAAACGCGAACACGTTTGAAATTATAAAAAAAAGAGAAGCGCATGAGATGATCTTCTATTGCTTTAATTGAAGAGGAAGTGGCTTTCCTGAGAGCTGCGCAGTTGCGTTAGCATACGCATGAGTTTTTGCTCTGTTGGTCATCTTTGGTGCGTGTTCCGCTTCGTTAATCTTGTTGTGGCTGTATTTGCCACGGAGAGTAAAATGTTTGAGGCCCCTGTACTTGGATATAGGCGCAGGTTAAAGGGCGCCAGGTAGTCAGAATTTCCGAAACACTCCACTACGACATCTCTAACAATAATTATTTCGGGGTTTTGGGGCCTTAAACCCCAGATATCATCGTCTTTATGTTTTCGTAATCTTCCCCCACCCATATTTATCTGTATTATTTTTTTCATTAAACATTCACATGATAGACAGCCCTTGCGTCGTCGTTTTCTTCTACGTCCGTGTTTCGATCACGCTGGCCTTCATTAACGTTTTTTAACTGACCCAGCTCGCTGCTCTCTCACTATTTTCGTGTCTGTATATGTTGGTACATCTTCATGAACTTTGCCTTTAGGTCGCTTCAGACATCGTGACACAGCCAACTGTGGTAAGTAGTAAGGATGTGTATGCTTACGTTGTGCTGAGAAGCTCTTTGACTAGTTTTTCTTTATCCTTAAAACAACCTAAAGAAGTCATATTGGACAGGACGTCCGGGTCGATGTCGTCCACGCAAGGAATGATGTGCGTCTGCAAGAAAAAAGCAAATTTTGTGAGGCCTCAGCTGTACAGTGTGTGCTCGAACACTTTTGTAGCGTCCTAGAATTGTGAACTAACCTAACAAAAGCAGTATGACGCTGCTATGTACTTAAAAAAAAAACTTGATGATTGTAACCTGCGATGCCAAAATGAGCCTAATGGCCAAAATAGTACGTCATTCATTTTTGTCCGTGATATACGTTTAGTAACGTGGGCTGATTCTTTGTTTTATGCAACGACTGTGTGAGTCCAGCGGGAGCTGTAGCTGTAACCGACTGCATCAGCAAAATATGTAGTTGTGAAATACCAAGTCTAGCAAGAGTTTCACGTTGTTGCTTCGTTACAATTTCATATTGAAGAAAGGCACTTTGCATATGTCATACCTGCGCCCTGAAAAGGTTTGTTAGATACATAATTTCCTGAACACCGACAATGGTGTGTTAAACAATGCGGCGCAAATGAGCAAAATATACACTTGACACAAAAAGCAAGACATGTCCAGATTGGTCCGTTAGAGCTTTTTATCAAGGTGAGCATTCTTTTGTCAACAGTAAACAAGAATCGTAGCCATAGCATAATTTTACCAACGAATCGACTTTCACTTCTGTGCGTTATACTCTAAAAGCAGTTGCAAGCACGTCTTTCAGGCGTTCCTAATTGCAACTGCGACACACTGGTAATCGTGAGGCTACCACGACGGCTCATTGTCGTGTAGACAACATGGTATGAATAGCCCCTATAGCTGAAAACATTGTCATATTGCAGCTAATGTAAAATATACAGACATTTCTGAAAGGGTCAGTAATACCACAGCTTTGCAGGCGTTAAGGGCCGCAGCCACTTTCGTCCTCCTTACCATCAACGATGGTAGCGTAACCGCCGCAAAGAGTGTGTGACACAAGAATTGAGCAAGCGCCGCTACCGTGTTCAGCCAATGCTAGTGCCAAACAAAAAACGAAGTACGTGCCCTATGAATTGGGCAAGCAAAGAAGGCTGGTATACGTACCACCAACTCGAGCTACAGACGTCAACAGGCTTTGCCACACAAATGTAGCCAACGATTTTAGATTGTACCACGGGAAACCCAATGCGGACAGAACGCCAGCTGATGATGTTCGTCGGCTACAGTTTCACAAACTTGAAACAGACACTGCTAAGCGCTACACCATGATTGAGCAGCCACACTTTTTATCAGTCTCCATGGTCAATGTTAGCTCACTTGCCATACAGGCTGTGGACATTCATCATGATTCCATTATACAGCATGCCTCTATTTTTCCTTGCCGTAGTCCTAGACTACAAGTACCATTGTGGCGCTCGCAGAGACCATAACAGAGTGGCGGGAGCGGCTACATACTTGTGTACAGGTAGGTATGTCTGCCGTAGCCATCGAAGTATTTGGTACGTCAGGTGAAGTTGGTGAATTGTGTGCCGCAAAGTTGAACAACGGCTCACTGCTAGTGGCTGTGTACTACTCATCCATCATGCTTATATTGGACTTCGTGTACTTCTTGCGCCTCACATTAACCGCACATAGACCCTCACTAATGTTTGTCGTGGGTAACTTTATATAGATCTAAAAAACAGACGGCATCTTCCGACCCCTTATGAGCGAGAACATTCCGTTCCTCTCCGTCATAACTCATGCCTAACTAATGTGCCGAACATTAA
The DNA here is from genome assembly GCF_043290135.1 of Rhipicephalus microplus. NCBI lineage: Eukaryota > Metazoa > Arthropoda > Arachnida > Ixodida > Ixodidae > Rhipicephalus > Rhipicephalus microplus. Next base: position 229,024,047 of record NC_134701.1, read on the forward strand.
CTCATTGAAAATTTCTTCCTTGCAGAAAGAGCAGACATCCTGATGAGAACTTTATACAAGACAGCTAGTGTGGGTTACGGCATTCATACAAGTGGAAAGCTTCCGAAATATGCGCAGAATTTCCAACAGTGAAACAAGAAATTTGTACACCAAAAAAGTGCTTTCACTCTTCTGTGACTGACCACGTCTACTACTTTCTTGAAAGACACACGGAGATTCTCTTTAGAGACAGTAACACTCTCTTTCGAGACAGTAACACTCTCGTTCGAGACTAGTGAGACCCAAAATATAGTTAACATGATTTTAAAGGAAGTCGTATGCGTAACAAGCATTCACCGATTAAGTGTAAGAGTTACCCTTTTAGAGTGTACTGTAAGGTGACATGACTTATGAGTTGGTACTTTAACATCTCTCGCGAATTTCGAAACTTATTTAGGCACATCTCTTCGACACACTAATCCTTCGAAATCCTTACCTTGGTTTCTCAGCACGAAGAATAAAATACAATACCATCTGAACGGCCGTAATTAACCTCTACTCTAACAAATTGGCAGAGATGAATCTGAAGGGTTCACATGTTCATACCTTCAGCACTTTCTACAGCACCTGTGAAATAAATATGAATTGTGAATAAGTTCAGTGGAAACGAGAAATGTGGCGGAAGGGTTACAGGGGCCCTGCAACACTTTTTGAGCATGGTCAGAAAACGCTGCCGATCGGTAGTAGAGGCTCCCGACAATACGCGAGCCTAATATTATAGCGCAGAATGCGATCTGGAATCCACAATAAATTATCAAAGTCAGCTAAAACTTGCTTTTTCTTCTCTCGACAAATCACGGAATAAGTCCAAAGTTCACTCGCAGTAAGCCCATCTATCAGCCGTTGGCTGATTTGAACATGGCGCGCTCGGTCGTTACAGATATCACCGCGGGAGGCCGCTACTTCTCCACGCGTGCCCACGCGATCACACTGAGAAAGGCGCGCATTCGAAGAAAAAAAAAAAGGAAAAAAAAGCGATCAAGGTCCAAGGCACGCGTGACGTTTCTCTGTGGCTATGCCATCCCTCCCTGCTTATTTTCCAGCGCTTACCGGGCCTCGCTCGGAACACTGTTTCTGAATAACCGTTTATTTCTCACTCTCTTTCGTCGGGATGAGAGAAAAAAAAATGCAATGACAGCATGCGACAAACCTTTGTAACTCCGCTCGCACTGGACGGATTCTTAAAACTTTTTCGGCGTTGAATTTGTGAGAAAATAAGCTCTTCTAATATATTCATTTCATGGTTACTTTAAAAAGTGTTTCAGGGCCCCATTTAGATAGGAAAAGACAACAACGACCCGTTTGCAGCACGAAGCCACAAGAAAATCTGTGTGGATTTCTCAGAAACAAAAGCTCCTCAGTTGCCCAAAAATCCGTCCTGGTCTAAGGTTAGAACCCGGGACCAACGCCTTTCCGGGGTCGTCGCTCTACCTATTGAGCTAACCAGGAAGCTAGCAATTGACAGCGCGAAGGCGAATTCATCGACAACTTTTCTTCAATACTTCACTTTTTATCGACAGCTTTTCGATGAAACTTCAACAACTTCGACAACTTTTCATCTACAGCTTTTGTTTCTGAGAAATCCGTACGGATTCCCTTGTGGCTTCGGGCTACAAACGGGTAGTTGTCTTCTTTTCCTTTCTTAACGCTTACGCCACCTGGCTGGTTTCTGCAGAACTCATTCGCAATACTTGTGCCCATGTGCTTCATGTTGTCTATGAATTCGCCCTCGCGCTGTCAATTGCTAGCTTCCTGGTTCACTCGATTGGCAGAGCAATCGCCCCGCAAAGGCATTGGTCTCGGGTTCAAACCTCGGACCAGAACAAATTTTTTGGCAACTAAGAAGCTTTTCTTTCTGATAAATCCGTACTGAACGGGTTTTATTGTGACTCCGTGCTATGAACGGGTGGTGGTCTTTTTCCTTATCTTAATGAATATGAATGTGCCTGGTATGGCAGTCCCATTTTATTGAGATGAGAGAAGCTGTTCTGTGAAGCAAGAACATGGCGTCAAAGTTTTGTTTCAATAACCACTTTTGTACTGTTATTGTTGTTGGAATCATTTACAATTGCAAATAAATCAATAAGCAGATATGTCTGGCTTATTAATGTATACAACCCATTGCCGTAGCATCATTAAAAAGGTAATCGGCCACGTATTCTAAATTTCCATGTTTATGAATACTTGCTAGCTTTCTGCTTACGTGCACAGAAGCAAATCTGTCCAGCTGTTCATTCAATAAAGCTGAAGAAGCTATAAGTCAATTTACCTGTACAACTTCCTTCATGGGCAGCTCCAACTCTAATTCTGTCTTGCTTCCTCTGAAAAGTAAAAAACTTGCGTTAGGTTTTCAGCACTGATACCACGACAGCAGTCAAATCGTTAGCTATGGCAAATGTCCACACATGATGTGTCAAATCCTGGGTCAATGTAATCCTAAGAATAGTAACTATACCTGATTACGCTGGCATATTTTTATCTCGCTCACTTAACTGGCTGGTTTTGGTGTGTTCAATGAATTTGCACGCCATTCTATTGGCTGTTAACACAACAGACCAACACTCCTCTAACTACATAGTAACGGTGAGCAGTATATATTCACTTCAAATTGAATATGTAATTATTGTACAGATTAGACACATTTTCTTAATATGTTGCAAATGGTAAAACGTTTTGCTAGTGAAAGAATAACAAATTTTTCGCTCACATTAAACCAATTACACTTAATGTTTTATGTTCAATGAATATTTTCTCACAGTACGCCTTTGGTAACGCCAATGTTTCGTGAATGTGTAAAGGTAGAGAGGTATGTTGAGTTTTGTGTTTGCTGCTTGTGCAAATACTTACGCGGTCACCCAAGGATGCTTTGTCACATCCGCTAGCTGCGTCCGGAGGATAGCATCAAAGAAGAAAAAAAGCATAACCGTTAGCTTTCATAACGCGTATTCTAATGAATGCCTACTAAGATATTCACGTATATAATTAAATCATTACACACGTTTTTAACACAACTGTAATCAATTCACTTATTTTTTTTACCAGTCAAGTTCTGCAACGCTTGCACAGGTTTGCTATTTACGTACACTTTTCATGTCAAGTGAATTTCAGGCCTTTGGTCTATGTAATCATCTGTGTTTCAGAATGGAGAAGCTTTCATTATGTTATAATGTTATAATAATGTTAATGTTATTATGTTATAATAAAACACTTTTTCTTTCTTCCTTTCTTTCTTTATTTCTTTCTTTCATTCTTTCTTTCCTTCTTTCTTTCTTTCTTTCTTTCTTTCTTTCTTTCTTTCTTTCTTTGAACACTTTTCTCCCGTTTTGCATTCACAGTGCGGGGCAGTAAATTGACGTTAGCCTGGTTATCATTTTTGCTTTCTTTAACAAATCATTATCCATACCTGGCTAGTATTATGCCGTCCTTAACGAGTGCCAAGTAGTTTGAGTGTGTATTTTGCGAACTCCGGCGTGATTGTGGCTCTTTTAGTATGTGTCACGTTTAAATTAAACGCATCTTACAACGAAGACCATTTACTGTTCTTAATATTAACCGCTGCAGACAATGCTGCACAGTTCGAACACTGTTGCTTTGATCTCCTGTATAAAATAATAAACTAGTATTTCTGCATATCTTTTGCGCGTTCATTACACTGATATTTCCGAGTAACGCGAAGAAAGAAAAAAGAACGAAGTTAGCTGTCTGAATTTTGTGTTCTACTTGGTTTGATTACTGTTCGCAGTTTGCGCGCCAAATCTTTCGTTAAGCTGTTTACAGTGTTTGTGTCTGTTAGCTTAGTATCCCCCCAGTGTCAACCATATACCACGCGTGTATTGGAAGAATTTACGCTGTAAAAGAAGTACGTGAATATTTTGCACGTCTTCTGCATCGCGATTCTCGAACACACTTCTTTCACGTCGCGGGATATGCTTACTGTACTAATCAGCACAGAAAATGCCACCATTGCTTCTTTTTATTTGGTAGTTCTGTGTAACACATGTCATTTCGAGTTATTGCGTAACGAAAAGCGACGGAAAAAGAGTGCCAAGACAAAGCGGCGCCTGCGTTAAAAATTGTTTCACGGTTGCCCGAAAAATGTGCATGCAGCGTTTATGCTAAGTATGCAAACTTCTTTTTTTGTTGTTCATGACAGTTATATATGGAAGTCATAATCAAGCTAACAATCCCCTGCAATGCTTGCTATGTTTTTTTCCCATCACAAACACGGACCCCACTGTGGTGCAACCAACTGTTTCCTAACTTACATGCCGAAGGAAATGAGAAAACTTGTAGGTGCTCTAACCGGGAATCCCAACCGCGTAGCACTGAAGCTTACACGCGCAAAAAAGTGAGAGACAACTAAACAAGGAGTGCGAATGATCTCTATAACGAATGAGCGAGCCTCGAAATTAGGGCCTGCGGGCGAGGCGACATGACCATAGTTTCGTGAACAATGAGTACGTCACTAGCAGATGGCCGGTGTCTCACTTCAGTAAAAAGAGCGATGTCGCCTAACTCGGCGTCCCAGAGGCCGACAAAATGCTTCTTCCACTACCAAGCACGCAGGCTTTAGATGAAGCCTTTCACGTCACCACATTACGACACCTTATTTCTGCTTCCCCTTTTATTTTTAACCTTCAACTTTCCATCCTTTCCTCCCTCTCTCCCATTATTACATTCACTCCCTCTCTCTCACAAACACGCTGTTACGCAAGCACCACTGACACGTCTAGATAGTCGGTGCTTCAGGCCTCTACATACCTTCGACTTCCAATTTCTCGTTTTCTTTCATCGTGTGCTGCTCTCATTAAGGCCCCTTTCTCTGACTGCTCTATCTTCCTTTCGTCATTTACGGCTCTTATTGCGACCGGCTTCTCTCATTGTCAGCCCACTCTCTCGAATTTCGCTATCTCGCCCTCTCCGCGTCTCTAATTTGCTCCTCTCTCGGCATGTGGCGTTGAAGAAGTGTCAAAGGATGGCGCCACCATACCGGCGCCTCGATGGCGCCATCGTCGGATCGATACCGATGCCGCAGCTTCGCAAGCTCGCCGTTCTAACTCGGGGAGCGGAAGTTGGGGCGCTTTCCCGTCGCGTATCGGGGTAGCAGCGCGGTCGCCTCATCCTCCTCGCCTCCGCCCTCAAGGGCGGAACCGCGGCGCTCCCATAAAAAGACTCCGGATCGGACCGGCCGAGACGAGTTTCGAACAATTCTCCGGCCGTCTTTCTCTCATTTGATCTTTCGAGTCCGCTATTTAAAGGTTAGGGGTGAGGATCGGAGCACCGGGATTAACGAGGAACTACTGCGTCGTTCAGATGCGGCGTTTCCCATACAGTTGCTGCAGCGGGATCACCTTAGATCGGATTTCCAACAGTATCGGGACAGCGCAGTTAAATACTCTGGCTGGCGTCTGACACAGCTCAGCCAATATCCAAACGCGTGAACCGTCGACGCGCTGGAGAATCGAAATATAAAACAACGCTCAAGCTCCATTACAACTTATAATAGATTGCTGACAATCGTTAGACAATCCGCTGCAATTAGTTTCAGAGAGCGAATGAGCGAGGAAACTAGAAAGTATCAGGCTTGAAAGTATTAGTTGTTCTACAAACGAAGCTCTATTTAGAAGGAAGGCACGCGCAGTAGCTTTGGTTGAACGGACAGAAAAGCGTCTCTCGAGCACGATTCTATACATTGCGCACATATTACGCAAGGAAGTACGCTCGAGGTATAGCCAAAACTGTCTTTTCCCCCCTCTTTCTATCTCATTAGATGCGGGTATTGCAAATCTCTGGTCGCTTGAATGCGCGATTAGATTAATTCTGACCTCAAGTCACTAAAGTTAGAAGCTCTACATTGACTTCACTTTATTCGGTTGATTAAACCACTTAAGTGATCGTCATACGTCGGGCCGCTTCCTTATTTTAAACCACACTATTTAGCGAAGAAAGCTAAACTGTACCCGCCCGTACCTCTGAACAGTAATGAAACGCAATAACGGCAACCATATTTAGTTCTTTGCCCGAACATAGGTTGTTGTTTGATTGTTTTTTTCACAATAAATATGTTAGTGGGGTGAAGCCTCCCTACATTCACGTAATTTTAGCGGTGGTCATGGCTGGCTGGCTGGCAGGCTGGCTGGGTGTGTGTGGGGTGGGGGGGGGTGGGGTGGGGGGTGGGGGGGGGGGGTACGTTGTGTACGCCACAAGTTCTTGTCCCAGTTGGTTACAGGAACATGATAAGGATAAACACGGTTGGGATACAACTAAGCGGCATGCCAAGCTTTCTTCATTTTCATAAAAATGAGAACAAATTTACACTCTGTCTATACTCTCGTGCCCATAATTTAGTTGTCTTCAATATATCAATGTCTTTTGCGACAACAAGAAAGCCTCATCATCGTCACTTAGTGTGTAATGGACACGCCTGTTAATAAGTTATAACTGTTTATAGGTCATAACATAGACCAGAGTCATATGTAAGTATGTGCTATAGTGTTTAAAAGAACTAAACTCTTATTTCTTAGTATCCATAAAAAGTATACAAATGTACGTTAACACGAAGAGGCTTTTTTTTTTCTACTTTCAATAAATGGCAGTTCAAAAGATTGTCTCATCTTTCTTCTCTCGGTTTATTTGCACTCTCTACAAGTGTTTGCTATTACAAGCTTTATCACACGTTCAGATCATCCAATTATTAACATCAGGATATTTTGCCTCTAGTTTGTTCATTTATTTCATACCTCTTACGCTGCTCTTATAGTGGAAGTACTAAAACATCCCACATTCTGCTAATCGTGATGAACATTCACGAGCTTTTTTGTTTTTGTTTTTTGTTTTTAATACACTCGCACCGATTGAAGTTAAACTAAAGAGACAAAGCTTCGATACCAACCACAATATAATATAGCTAGAGTTAACTATTCGAAAGCATTGTCTATTAAGCCGGACATCGTAGCTATATGCGAAAAAATGTGGGATAAGTTATGGAATCGATTGCCCATAGAGGTCCACCTGTGAAAATAAGCAGTGCTTCTGTTTAGTCTGGCCTCCACCCCCTTTTTCTTCTTTGGGGAAATATTTATCGACGCCCCTGGAATATGTGCAGCAGGTCTTGCTATTCTTTATTATGCGTCTGAGCACACGGAGACTATGAAAACATAGGCTTCGCATCCATATTATGGCAGGGCAAACGAAACAAGCAACTCATGAACGCCCCTTCAGAAAGCGATGACCTGCGATGGCAAAAGCTTCACGGCTCTTTGTTATGTTTGTCAGCGCGGATTTGATACGAGACACCTCTCGCGTATCGATGACGTCCAATTTGGTGAAACCGAAGTCGAGAAATAGCTCTTTGCCAGTAGGTAGACTCGCGCGTAATGATGGGTTCGCTGCTTGTTGCTAAGGGCAACCTTTTCCTAAACTTCATATTTTTCTTAACTAAGCTCTTTTTTATTTTCGTAGTGTGTGTGTTCACGTATTTTTCGGTCTCCGGTGGAAAAATTTAAGTCATATGACACGCCGAGTTTCTTAAACAGCAAAAGCCACGTTAGTGTGAGCAGGGAGAAGTTCTAATACCATTTCCGAGTGCCAGAAATTCGATCCACGGCGCACCCGGCCATGCCAAGAGAGCCGTAGCATATACAAGAACGCAGCGCCCGTAAGAGGTATACTCTCAGTTTCTCAATATATAGCAGGTTCCTTTACGGCGCATTCATTTCTTGCTTGTGATTTAGAAGCTTACTCGCTTATTTGTTTCCTTTCTTTATTTGCTCACGTGATAGTTCTCTAGAGCTACAACTTATTCACCTTGCTTGCCGTTATTTTTGAGAATAGGCAAAACAATGAGAAAATGACAGATATCGAAAAAGAAAGCAAAGTAGCGAAAATACGATGGCCCATCAAACTAACACCAATTATTCTGAAGTATAGATAATGCAGGTGATGTGCGCGCTGGGTTTCCATGGTGCTCTATAGTAAAGTATTCTGCACCCTGCGCGTAAGCAACCCAGCATATTTTTTGTGTACAATAATAGTGGGTGGAACAGCTATATCATACTAGATTTGACTTCAACCAGGCTTCGAATGAGTTCAACATTGTGCTCGGAAGGAAGAAGCGCTTGGAAACTGTTTCTCCGTGGTTTGGCTAATTTTCAACAGTACCTGTTATACTACCTTATGTTTAGTTCATACAGTGTACTGTGACACAATGCATAGGGAAACAAGAACAAGTCTCATGGAGTTGACGAACGATAGATTGCAAAAAGTTACAGTTATAATGAAAGGTAATTGAGCTATAATATTAACTCCCTGTGAAGGCCTATTCTGGAAACGACCATCAAGCATTGTTTCCGAGCGATTATTGTATTTTTATTTGTTCGGAGTAACCACAGCGGCCTGTCATAACCATATATGCAGTGAGTTTTAAGAATATATATAACGAAGACTGTCAAGTGTGAGATTTATCTACGATAGGCGCGTATATTACAGTCCAGTAGATTGGTTGATTGGATGTCTCTGAAAACCACGATGGCGCTTAACGCAGTGCAGCAAAATGGCACTTGATCATAGCCAAATATGCACTATTAAAAGGTTTCTTACTTTCATGGAAAGTACAAGCTGTTCCAGGCAGTTGTGGAGGTAAAACTAGCGCATTATGCAGGGTGTCGATGGTGCATTAAATGACGTACAGTGCGAAGAAGAAAAAAAAAGAAAGAAACTTGCTTTCCACATAACTGTATACGACATATCGCGGCTGAGATATCGAGGGTTTGAAAATATTTACCGTACTAGAAGACATACTGAACAAAGATTTTGTATGGGTGCGTCAAGTGACCTTGATGCTATACACACCGCATGTATCCACTAGCAAGACTCTCAACAGAGCACCTTATCTTTCTTTATCACTTGAATAAAACACATTGGAGCGTAGAGTTAGTTCTTCTCTCACTTCGTCACTGTGCGTTTGCGTATACATCGAGGCTGTGTATGTAACTCACTAGTTTTTGTGGGGTAAATTATTATTTTATTGTGGTATGAGATCACACCGAAGCGGCTGCGAGGTACTTCCTGTCGGTCCCTACGTGGGAGACGCCCGCTACGCGCTAAGCGCGTCCTGCAGTACCAAAATAAAGGTTTTTTCGTTCCATTCCATCCCATTACAGGCGACTTCGGTGCCGTAGTTGTCCACCACCACCACCTGTGTTCATACCATTCATCGCGTGAAGTAAAAAAAAATAATAATATTCACGATGACATGCAATTTCAACCCCGGCCCTCTGCGTCAGTAATTGGCTAAAAGACCTTATAGAGGAGTCATGCCGAACGCTGAATGACGTTAAGATACTTATTATAGCATGGTAGTTGAATTAAATTGCAACCATGTGTCACACAACGCGAATAGATCAATGGTTGCATGGTTTAACGGTTTCAGCCCACTACAAAGGGCTCAGCCATAATCCTTCACCGTGATCATGCACAGCATCAACGAATAGCACATAATCCCTTACACATATTTAGCGGGTACCTCGCCTCCACGCAGAATGACGGATATTGTTACAATGGACACTTCCGTACTTCAAAAAGTTGTCGATGATTAGTGTTGTAGCTGATACCCGGAAAGTGTGCTTGTATTATTTTCCCCGAGAGAGTTTACGATGGACTCTAAAAAGACCACTCATCCTGATTTCGCTGTGACTGTGTGTCATGCGCAAGCCTGGCGTTTGGTGGTGTTATTTTATTTCACGAAGCCGTTATCTTTCTGCGTTAAGTGTGTTTGCTTATATTCTTACATCTGCACGACCAAGACTAGCAGTCTCCTTTATCCTGTGACTTAATCATTTTATATTCTCTTTTAATAAAAAAAAACAGGCAAGTGTTGAAATCATGTCACTGCATCTGTAAAGATTCCTTGTTCGACTAATGCGGATGCCTTCTAGCTTACACGATGCTCTAATTTTGTCTGTTGTTTACATCAACTTTACGCAACACGGGCATTGCCAATAAGTCCAAAACCTACATAGAATTTTATGTTGATTCTGTTGCGTTTACGCTCAATGTTTCTTACTTTATACATATTTTGATATGCCATAGAGTATTGACATGTAAATTTCTTTTTTCCTTCTTCATTTGAATCGATGCGGGTACATTGGTTTACACAATATCACTTTGCTAATATCTATGCGCACAAGGGAAAAAACGAAACAAACGTTTCAGTGACCTCCTCGGCACTGCTCCCAAAACATCTACCACTTACGTCAACTGTGGTGAAAAGCCCATCAAGTAACGGATAGAACAACCCTTATCAAAAAAAAAATAAAATAGAGCGTGTGTCTCACAAGAATGACACGGCTAGCTACCATGCAAAATAAAACACGAAAAAGTAACATTTTGCAACTTCCCTTTATGAATTTCAGCTCATTAGTACCTGAGAAGCATATTCAGTTGTACTTGTTAATTATTCAGCATAAAGACAACAGTGCCGAGAAAGGACAAAGATGAAGGGACGACACATATAAGACAAAAAGCGTTGTGTTTTACCTCCAACAAAACATGACTGAGCGCGTCTTCTCTGCGTTTTGCTGTCTTATATTCATCTCCATTGATTGCCTCAGCTCCTTCTTGTGTTATATGTATTGCTTATTCAGTTAAACAAAACTTCCTGATAATTTTTGATAATGCTCAATGAAGCGCTTCGTAATCGTGCCTGACCGTGGACGTGCAACATTCCGTTCAACGCTCATCCCCCAACCTCTATTATAAAATATGAATGTCTGTCCACTTAGAAAGATATGGGCACTGGTAAAAAAAAACTATGTACATGTGTGACGTTAGTGTGAGTGTATAACATGTCATGATTCCATGCAGGGCGTCAGTCCGGACCACCTCCTCGTAGCACTCACCGTAAGCCTCTTCTCGGGGTTCACCTCGATCATTCCCCGCAGCAGGTCTTGGCACTCTGGCGGAACAAAGTGCGGAATGTGGAACACGCCACGCTTCACCTTCTCCAGCAGCTGGCGCAAATTGTCGTCGTCAAATGGTAAGGCACCCTGCGTACACCACCGAAATTAGGCATCAAACACACGCTCTCTGCGACGCGTCTTTTCTGGACTATACACATGTCCCGAAGCTTGCTTGGATTATAATTTTCATGGTTTTGTGTAAAAAAAAATAGGTTAATCACCGCTGCTAATAAGTATTCAACAGATCTGAGTGCCCTGAGCACTTCTTTGCATGCGCTGCGTTTGCGGCAGATTCAGCAATTATGTGAACACTCTAAAAAAAAAGCTAAACTAACTCTAAAGCAGAAGGCGATTTTATCGTATTATTAAAGTACAATTTCACAATCCAGAAACCACCACTCTTACCGCGACATGACCCTTGGTAACGGAGAAAACAAGCGAAAAGAAAATGCGGGCGGAGAAGTCATCTTGAGCTTTGCGCATAAAACACAGGGAACGTAAATGAATTTCAAGGCGTCTGCTGGGTTCTACAAAGCTAGTTAGCAAAAAAAAAAAGAAGGACATTACCATCTGCAACTAGTTTGAACGTAGCATACTAAATGTTAAAAAATTTCACCGAGGCAATCGCAGGAAATTTCGAAAAATACATTTTGAAATTTCTGACGTCACGCGCGGCGATTTTGGTGCGAAATTTAAAAATGAAACTTTAACGTTGATTTTCTCCGCCAATGATGAACTTATCAAGGTGATAACATGTGGCATTAGAGTTCTCAGAGTGAAGTTTACGAATCTAAACCAATTCATTGTTACTCTTTAGTGTCCTTTTAAACATCTCGGTAAACCCTGACTTGTGACGCGTATGACTCTCCTTAAAGAGACGCGTTTACTTTCTTCGCGTCCACGACTCTCCCTCGAAAGTATAATGACCTTCTGAAAAAGTGCACGTGTCTCTTCAAAGAGAGTCATACACGTGGAAAGTCAGGACTCACACACAAAAAAAAGAGTCGAACGGCTCTTTTACAGATGACTCTTTTTTTCTTGGAGTGCAGAGCACTTCCAAACGCCGTAGCCCACTGTTTTGCGTTTAGAGCAGTTCTATCTATCTTCTCGACAAGAAAGTAAGAATTAAAAGCCCTTCTTCTGGTAGTTCTCTTTTTTCACTTTTCTCCTGGTAAGACAAATATTTTACGTTAGTCGGTGAGCGAGAAATGCCTATTCAATCATTTTAGTTACTCACCACAAGTAAAGCATAAAGAATAACCCCGCAACTCCACACGTCCGCTCTCCGGCCGTCGTATTTTTCACCCTGGAGATGAAGTATGAAAACACTAATGAGAACGTCATACAAACGACAATGACTACTAAAAGGTTGTTTAGTGGCAATTACATATTGTGCTCTCCAACTTTTTTCCTTGTCTCCGCTTATTCATACAATCAGTAGGATAGAAACGTTAAAAATTCTTGCTCATCTGAAATATAATTAAAGGAACCCCAGTGTAATAAGTGATAACATATAACTTATACTGGGCGTGATGCAGAGAACCACTGAAACGTGATGTAGTGGACCACTGAAATTTAGGCGTAGCCTTTAGCTTCAGCGATTTAACAAGTGAGAAAAACTTCAGAGATTTTCAGCTATATGTGATTTCGTAATTTTTTATTAATACTTTTTTTGCTGAACGGCTATGCCCGTTCCCTGAAGGTGAGAAGAGAAAAGCACATCTAAATAATAAGAAAAAAAAGCAGTTAGCGACACCTTAATGCATCATATCTTGGAAAGCTAAATTTATATACAGTCATTAGATTATTTAATTTGTTCAACTGAAAATTAATGCCGTAATAAATCGATGTAACAGAGCATCTGGGTTGAAGAACCAAGTACATAGTTAAAAGATTATTACGTGTACATGATTACGCCCATAAGATGTTTTATTAACTAGCCTTTGCAAAGAGGGTTAGAAATTGATAACATGGAATTGATATAACTCATATAAGTTCTGTGGTAGTGATGTTCCCTTCGTTAGTAGTCACACTGGATCAGAGACTCGCCGAGATGTCATTTGCATGTGTCTCGTTCATTTTATCGGTGAGTTCATACTTCTACGAAGATAGCTCTCGGAATAGCTTCAAAATAGAAAACGTAGTACAGTGTCACGAATTAAGGTTTATGTAATTTTCACGCTAAAAGACGGGCTTATTATTGCTCAATAACTTCATGTTGTGACCACGTGAACAGCTGGTATACACGTGTACAATGCGTTTGCGAAACCAGCTGCGGTGACCTACCCGTATGACTTCTGGACAGGCGTAGTGAGGTGACCCGCAGGACGTCTCCAGCATGGACCCTTCCATTTGTAGCGAAGCCATGCCGAAATCCGCTATCCTAATGTTGTTTTTCTCGTCCAGTAATAAATTCTCCGGCTTGAGGTCTCTGTGACTGAAGTAAAAAAAGAATGTATTAGAGACAGGAGATTCAGACGATGCTCTGGTGAAGCACCGATTCGCATTTTTACTATCAGTCGACCAGCTTTGGATGTTTCGACACTTGATTCAATGCGAATTAGGCATTTTGCATATACGCAAATCAATTTAGGTGCCTTAGATTGCGGCACTCAACACAGACAGTTTGGGCAAGTACTGAGTTTACGCTTTGCAAAAATTTATTTTTTTGTGAACATTTATGTTGCGAGTACTCCACATGCTAGCACGTTCTTGCTGCTTGCAAACTTCTATAGCGTCTTTCGTATTAACGCCATGCTTTTAGGACAATAAATCTTAATAATTATACTACTATAAAATTTCTATTGTGTACTGAGACATTAATTATGTGTGTGTTCATTTCGTTCCTTTCTTAATTGCTGTGTTTGCTAACAACGTTATCACAAGATAGTCACGTAAGATAAGCAGCCGACGCCATTCAAAGTCTGTCTCTTCTTAAATGCATTTACAACACAAAGTGAAGTACTGCCTTCTGATATCGGAAGAAATGGTTAACTTGTATTAGTTCACTGTTGCATATTTGTCTCCACAAATATTATCTGATACGGTGTCGTCGATGTATATAACAAAAGGATCCCAGTTCGCTGAACGAAGAAAAAAAGTCGATGTATATAATCAGGATTAATGAGTTATAAAATAATAATAATAATAATAATAATAATAATAATAATAATAATAATAATAATAATAATAATAATAATAATAATACCGCCTACTACCTTACGAGGTCCCAGAGCTTTTCAATGCCCTTTATTGTGCCCTATAGTTGCTCGTGCTGTAATCAAAATTTATGTACTAGCGCGCGTGTTCGTGTTTTAAAGCACACCTTCAGACAACCAACCTTCTACAATTTGAAAAGATAATGATACAAGCTGACGTGGTGCGTTTGCGCTGATGAAATATTTTCAACACTCAAGTCAATGTTCGTACTTGAAACAGTAGGCGAAGTACTTGGCATATTTTGCGCAAGCTGAAGAGCAAAGTGATTTTTTTTTGCCAACATTGTTTCTCCTTGTTTGTTTTTTCTGTAAGTAAAGAAATAATTGCTGCTCTGCAAGGACAATTGTTCCTGTTGATAACGTTGGCACCAGTGACACTCTCTGTTCAATGATTTATTAATCGCTGAACACCCTGAACATTTGCCATGTTTCAAAGAGTCGTATGGCAATTCATCCTATCTATGTTTATCCTAACTAAATACACCTATTGTTTTTCTGATAAGTGCCTGACTTCCAGCTGATACTGCAAAAAAAGAAAGAAAGAAAGAAACAAACAAACAAACAAAGAAAGAAAGAAAGAAAGAAAGAAAGAAGAAAGAAAGAAAGAAAGAAAGAAAGACAAGAAGCAACGACACAGGGGGGAAAAACTAAGAAAAAGAAGGACGCCAAGCTCCCATAGCTCTAAAATTATCCGTAAAATTTGAAAGTGCATACAATACGTCTCTTGTGTTTTTGTTGTTCGTTTTATTTAATATCTTACATCTGCTTCAAACTTCCGCAGAGCATTGCAATAAATCGATCCATTTTTGATATTCATCTTTCTGCGTTGAATAACCAGAAAGTGCTTTCCCACAGACATTATGTCGGCCACCTTCTGTTGGTCATAAACATTACTTACCATATCGAATGGCTGTGGCAGAAATCTAGTGCGGAGATTATTTGCCGAAAAAACCTCCGTGCTTCTTTCGGCGTCAGGCGACCCTTCTTGACCAGGTAATCAAATAGTTCCCCACCGGAGACGTGCTCCAGTATGAGGTACCTAGAAGAGCACCAAATCGAAAATAAATAAGAGAAACGCACAGGCTTTGCTTGCTATCCCAGGTGGCAAAGTGTTTTGGCGAAGGCTGCCAAAATGACTGTAGCCACCTTTGTTTCTTCAAAAACTGAACCCTGGACGCCCGCTTCGTATATTTGTCCTAATATGCATATATGTATTCCAGTGCCAACTCTACTAGTGCGAGTACTGACAACGCTTTCTATGCGAACTAAAGCGTAACATGTAACAGCGAACTGCGAGAAAAGGCACGAAGACTTGTACGCTTGAACGGAAGTGACGTTCTCCTTTATAACATTTAACCTCGCTTTACGATGGGTAGGGGTTGTGTGGGAACGCACGAAAAGAAAGGCACGTTCTTCACGTAAATTGCAGCAGAGACCAAGGTGAAATCCCGGCTTGTGGCAACATTTGTTGTGGTGTTTCCATCTACTGACATGCACTAACTATCGCAATACAGGCAAGTAGATAGATACTAGATACTCCCATGCTGGAAACATCCTAACAGATAAAAATGATCAATTCGTGACATAGATCAAACAGGAGCATCCTTCGCGATGTGTCTTCGTTGGCCGACAAGCTCTTGTTCTTTTGGACATCGTAACTGTTCCAAAAAAGCTTTGCGGCTGGGATTTCGTGTGTGTGGCTCCTGGTTGCCAGAGGGAGGCAACACAAGGGCAGAACAATGAGACTATTTTGAAGTAGGTCAGAGAGAGCCTAGTTAACTTCTTCAACTAATTTTAGTTTATCTATACTCATGCTACCAACTTTCTTGCTAAAGCAATTGATCACAGCACAAGCATATAACATTAAGTTGTGCAGTATAACTTTTAAAAGGAAAGTAAGAAACAGTGAAAATGACATACGCCTAAGATGAAATTTAAAATTTAGTTGCACTTTACCACGTGCATTTTTGTCCTCACTCTTTTCTGTTGCTCGAAAAGAAACTCGAATTGCCAAGCATGCTAATTCTAATCCACTGTTCTCATCCGCCCACAAACCGTCTGCGTCGGCAGAAGTCTATTGAGAACATAGTCTACGAATCAAGCCTCCTACAAGCAGTTACAA
Organism: Rhipicephalus microplus; assembly: GCF_043290135.1. Lineage (NCBI taxonomy): Eukaryota > Metazoa > Arthropoda > Arachnida > Ixodida > Ixodidae > Rhipicephalus > Rhipicephalus microplus. The sequence continues at coordinate 229,040,384 of NC_134701.1, forward strand.
TGGGCAAAGCTGCAACGCAGCGTTGATCACGTTCGTACAGCAACCACATCCGCTTCTTTTTTGCTTTTGTTTTATTTTATTTTTTGCAATGATTCCCAAGAAACACGCCAGAACCAACCACGCGAATGCGATGCCGAAGCAAAAACAATCAAAAACACTAGTTTCTGCTTTCGTCGGACTGCCTTTTCTGATGACACTAAGCTGACGCTCTGCGTTTTTTTTTTTTCGTAACTATATGAGCTCATACTGCAACCTGATATCCCCCCACCTCCCATTTTCTTTCGCGACGGACAAGCTGTCGCCATCGTCGTTCAATTTTGTTCTGGCATCCAGTGCGACGCTACGGCTCGTACACGACGCCCTGCCTTGGATGCTCGCCGTAGCACCGAGAATAGCTTCACGCCAGGAAGGACACCGTCTGGTCCGGCAGTGATGCAGCAGATAACGAAGCGAACGAAGGCACTGCCTACGAGCCAGTTGACTCGGCTTGCTCAGCCGTGAAGCCCCTCTTCGGGGTGCCTAAAATCTCGGATCTTGTTCGTAGTAACGAGCGCGTCGATGTGAAAGATATAACACTGTCGCAAGCTACAGTCTGTCGTGATCTTCAGAACTCACTCAAGGGTAAAGTTACTTCTCCATTCTGCTATGCGACCGCCAAGCCAACATCCGGGTTTCCCCTTTACGACTCTTCCCAGATTCCTCGCAAATGCTTCCCTTCGGCGCACCTTTTGTAATCACACCCAGTTCTCTCTGCTTCTGCCAATCTCTTACCTACACAAACCCACACCAGGACGACTAGTATTTCGTAAACTTGCTGGAACAGCGAGAAGGCTCCGGTTTTGTAATAAACTGCAAACTTGACCCCCTCACTTTGTAGCACTCACCGCAACCATTTCGTGTCATGAAGCTTAAGATGTTATACTATACTGTTCGGTTGCGGCTGTCGACGATTAATTTCGATCCTCGTACCCTTTTCCTTCCTCGTTCGTGGCTTAAACTAGAATACACAGAAGTCGAAATATTGCAGCTAAGCTTTGTCAAGCTCCCCTTACTTGCCTGTTCCAGCGAAATCAGAATGCACTTATACGTTTCAATGAAACCAAAGGTGAATGTCGGCTCACATCACTCGCATATGCCCAAGTAAAAAAGTCTTGACGTTGGCCGAGCTGACTGACTGCCGTAACGCAGCTTATACGGATAATCGCTGCTTCTAATAAACACTACTAAGGACCATTTCTGTAACTACGATTTCAACTAGTATCTTTCCGGAAAATATGTGCACTCTACGAAAGGAAAGAAGGCTTGTCCCACAGTTTTCAGAACTCGAGGGCTACAGTCGTCCAGTGAACTCGTGTCACAATTTAAGTTTCGATACGAACGCACATGCGTGTTCCACACAAAGACACGAACAATAACAGTCAGATTTTTTACAGGTACTACTGTTACATTATCAGGATTCGCTCAATGTTTCTTGACCAATTTATCATAATACCATAATTTTGTGGTAATTTATAAAGGAAAAGGCTGCTTTTATTGCTAATCCGGTACAGTGCTAAACAAGACGCCTAATACGTTTAAAAAAGACGTTTGTATTGACAGGCCTTCACCTGTCCCTGCAAACCCTTTTGTTATTGACGTATTAGGAACCTAGTATAAAATCATCGGCATTTTTTATTATTTCTTGCCTCTTTGTACTGTCATTTGCTGCGTCGCATTGAAACCGCGTACTCTGGCAAAGAGAGAGAAAATAAAAAAGAAGAAGGGGGGAGGGAACGCACAATGACGTATGTAAACCAATTTCGCTGAATTTGTGTAAATTATACTCTTACGAGAAACTGCTGCGTGTTAAATGATTAACTCTGGAGGTCTCAAAAACGCAGAATTAACCTAGCATGAGTTTGAAACTTGAATGAAACCTGAAACTCATTATTCCACACACAATGCGAAAGCAAATGACGTTTGAAGAAAAACGGTACTCACAGGTATTTTTTGTTTTCATACACGTCGTAGAGACCCAGCACATGCGGGTGCTCAATCAGTTTCATAATAGCTATTTCCCTTTCAACCTGGGGTTCGGAAAGAAAAAAAATAGAAAGATGATTAGGCACGCTTTTGTCATTCTCACAGCGGTGCGTACACAGTGACGTCGACGCAATAGGCACTTCCACGGGCATAAAACGGTCGTCAGTCGACAGAGACGTACCTTTTGAAGAACAGATTCACTAAGCTTTTCTCGATTGATGATCTTGACGGCAACTTTGCGGCCCGCTACGCAGTGGATCCCCATTTTCACGAGCCCTGCGCAGGGAAATGAATAAAAAGGATGACCGTTGTCATTTTGACTCTCTACATTTCTTTGACAGAATGATGACAGAAAATTGTTCGTACAAAAATTAAGATCACACAAGCCGGAAAGTTCCTTTAAAGAAGAGAGAGATATATGTTAGAAGAAAAAGAAGTTTGCACCTGATTATTTCTTTTTGTACAATTCAAACTTTTCCACTTAACGTGTTTCTTTCGTAATTTTAGTGCATTCAGGAAAAACTATTAGGAACTTCAAATATTGTATTCTCTTTACATGTGCGTTCCCCGGAATACGCAATAGACTCGGCTGCGATGGTTTTCTGAGCACGGAATTCTTAGAGTTATACAATTTTCCATCTTTTCACCACTAAACTTCTTGCCAATCAATTTATTTAGCCACTGGATTCATTTTGCATATGAAGCAGAACACCAAGATAATGCAGGATATAATGGCACAAATTGAATAAACATCTACTGCCCTTGCAACCAGTCACTAGTGCAGGAATTATTCTGTTGGTATTAGGGATTCTGAGGTTCCTTGTTTGAAATTGACCGAAAATGCTTAACATCGTATAAGTGACAACTACTGCCACACGTGAAACACTGGTGTGAGTAGGTATCAATCGTGCTTTTATTTTCTTCAAACGAAACTAGTTGCTACTGCAGTGGTGGATGTGTCGATTCGCGTCTTCCTTCTATGCCTTGTCTCTGTGTCTTGCATCACACGTGAAAATGAGCTGACGTAAACTCACCTATAAAACTATGAATTTCAATTATCTGGTTGTGTAGTGAAGTGTCTCAGACATGTCCCGATTCAGTGTTGGATCTACTAGCAGTTACAAAGGTTTGGAAGAATACCAATAGGCTGTTTTGGGGGGGTTTGTTTTTATTTTTCCCCCCCCCTCTTACCGCCAACCATCGCTCTTTCATGTTATCGGGGAAGTTGTGACAAATTACAGTACATTGAATTATAGCTATGAATCTATGGAATGAAAATGAATTCAATGAAACGCTATGAACGCAGAGTTCAACCATAAAAAACAGCAGCATAGAAACTGTCATATGTGCAGACATTACAGAACGCGAAACACGTCAGCTGAAAAGTTTTTCAGGTATCAGGTGATAAGTGTTTCCTGTAATACAAATAACATATCGTTGTTCAGAGTCATAATCTATGAACAATGTTAGAAAAGTACTTAAACGCGGTCACATTCAACGTGTGGCCCATCTCTTGCTCTCGTACCTATCTGGCACAAAAATGAAAACAACGGCTAGTTTCTATGCCTTCCTTTGCACACTTCCTCGGCATCCTAAGCTCAACGAAAGATTCAGAAAGAATAAAAAGAAACCAATCCTCTTAGCAGTTACTTCCACATCGCTATCCTTTCATGTGAAACGGATAAAGGGATAAAGAGAGTTTTATTTCGAATCGCAATGACAACGGATCAGCTCGCACTCTCCTCTAGTTTATCTTCATTGAAAAGGACTCGAAAAAGGCAGCTTCTTTCATTTCTTTGTTTATATGTTATCGGTTCGCTACTACGGTAGTCGATCGCATAGACCGAGCACCAGTCGGGGCTAAGGAGTCTTCCCGCAGTATAGGATTTCTTCTATATATATAGTCTTCGTGGAAAACGCACACCTGCGCCTTCAAACTCTCCGGTACTGCATCTTCCTTCTTCTTTGCACGTCGTGATCATGCAAGGCAACTCTACTGTATACTCCAGCCGGGACACGGGTGGCCTCAAGCTGTACGCACTGCCGAGAATAACTGCACCGAGTAGAAGCAGCCGTCGTTTCTGGTGGACAGAAAAGAAACCGCCCCTTCCCAACCCTCTTTCTCTCTCTTTTTATATGACCTCACTGCACTTCCTTCTCGTCGTCGTCGTGATCAAAGCGGGATCGCTCGCTTCTCGGTGACGTCATGATTGCGTCACGCTCGACGTCGCCCGTTTCACCGCATTTCAGTCGATCTACTACGAACGAATGACCGGCCGCTCGCTTTCTGTGCAACCCAGCGTCTCAAGAAAGCGGCGCACGATGAGGAGTACAGAAAAAATAAAGAAGCTCTTAAGAAGGAAGGGGGAGAAGGGAAGCCCCCCGACAACCTTTAGGCTAACAAGATTTTCGGGGCTGCGCAGCGTCTGTACGCCATAAACTGTGACGAGCGCCATCTGATGGAGGGGAACGGAAGCGCAAGAACAGCGCATTAAGGTGAAGCTCGGTACCACTATGTCTCTCATGAACATTGTTTCTTTTTTCTTTTTCTATCGTTTTTGTTAGGAGTTTTATATTTATTCATATTCTTCTTCCCTGTATGTCTCAGCATGCCCGCCATCCCATTTGCCCCCCGCGGACATAATCTTGGACGCCTGAAGATTCGCCCCACGGGAGGGCCCGTCGTTGCGTGCCGCTCTTGCGGAGCCAGGAAAAATTGCGCCCGGCTTCGAGTGACGACAAAGCACCAACTTGCGAGCGAGCAATCAGTGGTCGACACGAACCAAATGTTTCCTTATTGTTTGCGCACTAGATTATCGATGAACATCTCGATGTTGGTCGTAAAGGCAGCTTTACTGCGTGAGTTATGTGTGCTGCAGTGCTACACACACGTGGAGCAAACATGCCTTCTTTTATCCTTTACGACAGCAAGAGGGCAGAAATGCCGTATAAAGCCGGCGTATTGTAGCGAAACCCAGTGATAAAATAGAGCTCTTTGCTAATACTCCTTTGGCACGCTTATGTGTTATCATGATCGTTTTTTCGGCTTCAAATGCGATAGAATAGGTTCGAATAGGCCAAATTAAAATATGATTTGTAAAATGTTCATTTTCCTTCCTTTAATAAAAAGAAGGTGATTCTGCATACTAGCATCTTTAAACATGGCTTTGATACTTGCTTTCCACAGACAGGGTTCCTTTACATCTCAAGTACGTCCGCTCTAAACGTGAATATTTACCTTCACATTTCGAGTCCCCCCACCACCTTGATTTATGCGTATTCCAGTGTTATAATGTAGCGGTAATACGAAAGCTAGAAGACATTCTAAACCTCTTTCATTTCTCATTATCTTCTAATTATTATTCTCATGGCAGCCGAGATGGTGTTCTTGCTTTCAGTAAGGTCGAGAAAAAAAAAGCAAGACGTTTATTAACGAGCGCGAGACACACCTTTCAGCCGAACCACATTTTCAAAGCGACAGCCGCAAATGGGTGTTCAAAATAAACACGCCAACCATGACTCGGATGGAGAGGTGGTCGGATAAATTCTGTGTAAAGCTTTCGTTTCAGCGCCGCTCCATACTTGCCTCCTCGAATTGCTCATCTCTAGGAGAGGTATATAAAAGAAATAGGAAAATAAAAACCAAAAAAGAAGACTGGCTCAGCTACATTACGAAACGGGTGCCGCGAGAGACGTTGCCTACTTCGAGACGCCGCGGCCTCTCGTTAAAGGGAGAGACGGCTCGAGCTGTCGAGATCTACGGCCCGACTTCTAATTACTTTTAATGAACGCCGCGGATTCCCGCTGAAGTCGGGGGTCCGGGCGAGACGAGGGCCCCTCCGTTCCTCCCTACTTCCATCAGGCGCCACCCGCGCATATAGATCTCGCTCGCTCCGCCACTGCTTCTCGCTTCTGCACGCCTCGAGGGCCACCCCTGGCACTCAACCGGCAGGTGCCTCAATTATAACGTCGTCGTCTCCGCGCGCACGCCGAAAGCCCCCACGACTACCTTCTCCTCCCCCACTCCTCCTCACCCACCTCAACTCCTTCATTTCGCCATCTTGTAGTCTCTATCTCCCAGCACCGGGTGCACGCGCTCGCGTATGTTCCGTCCTGCATATTAGATGCTTCGTTCCCAATGCATTGAATCCCGCTCGATAGGTAGTCCCACAGTATTACATGGCGAGCCGGTCTTTCTCTCTCTCGCTTCAGCAGATGAACCACTAATTGATTCCGAGCAAGGCCGGTCAGGACGACGGGAGGATGGAACGAGCGGTAAACATATATACAGAAAGTAAACATATATACAGAAAGTAGCGGGAAAGCTTCGAGGCACGCTTCTCTCGGTCCCATTCTTACTCTCCTCTTCATCTTCGGTCTCCCTCCTTCTTCCCAATTTTTTCGCTCATTAGGCTTAAGAATCGTCAGCACCTCGTCGCTCCGGGGAGGGTTCGGTAGCACGACGGAGGAAACGTCGCTCGTAGCAGCCTCTGCGACCCGAATCACGACCGTCGTCGCGTTTGCTGCCCCCTCCTCTCACCTCTCTCTTCTTCAACTTCTACCTATAGAAGCACGGGCAAAGCGGGGGCATGTACGCACCCGAAGCAGGGAAGGAGAAAGAGCGAACCCTCTAACCTCGTTACGAATGGCAGGACCCGGTGGGCAACGGACGAAGCGGGAGGCGGGGAAGATTTCTGCTGCCCTACCGCTAATTGCGAACTCTACCATAGTCTCGGGATCACGCGGGCTTTCTGTGTGCACACACGCGGAGGGGAAGGCGGTGGTGGTAGTAGGACGTATATATACACGGGCGAGTTTAATGCTGGTCGCGTGGTGCTTTCCGGCTCGGTGGAGAAGCCCCCGAGCGGGAAGGTGCCCGCGTAGCACGTACACATTTTGCTCCCTTGCCCCGCTGGAACGTTGGACGAAGGAACGCTGACGTCGTATCACCAGGGTCATATACAGCTTTTTTTTATCTTCTCGCACCAAGCGCTCGGACACCCTACAGTCGGTGTGCCCAGACGTTACCGCGCTCCCTTTCTTTCCCCAGACTGGAAGTGGCTACCACCTCACACGGCGTCAAGAGAAATGCATATTCAGGGGGAACGCCGTGTAAATGCGTACGAAACGAGACGGTGTTCTGCCCGAACGAGCTGAAAATGGCACGCCGAATTATGCGCTTCGATGCAATCCTGGAGCTATGGAGCGTGTCGCGGCTGGTGTAAAATGCCAGCTGTCGTTGAGGCTGGTGTTTCGCTCGAAGGTTACTTGAGGTATTGCCTATTGATTAGTCTTTACAACTATAGTAATCGTCGAGCGCGGTAATTCTCATCACTGCCCTTTCGCGAAGAAGTATATAGGCTAATATACCCTTCCTCTGAGACTGATCGCGTTAGCGTTTTGCCAGTACTCTACTCTAATTGTGTGTGAACAATTTTATTCTCCAAGACTGGGTGTGCAAAGATGGATGAAAGAAAGAAGGCAGACGACTTATCTGCGCATGCCCCGGTGATAAGCTAGCTTATCAATTCGGCATGCACGGGAGCTTACATGAAAGATAACTGTTTTGCGCATTTGATCTCTTCACAAAGTTGAGGTAGCTGGCAAGGATCAATGACGAAATAAGGTAAAGTGTACAGTTGATGGCTAATTCAGCTGATAGTTCTTGCACCCATGCTTGAACGTCTTACATTATTTTATGGTGGTTTGCTACTTTCTCGTGGTAATATTATATCTGTCAAAGTATAAAATTAAGATTTCAATTATCTCACTTGAAATTATTTCGATCAGCAGAAAACACACTCTCTGAACACTGGCAGAGATACAATGGAGCACCCAGCACTTCAACTAGAAATGTTTGTTTTCACGACAGGTACCTCAAACATAAAGCAGCCATGGTTTACGTGCGATTCGCTTATTTCTTCCTCTTACGAGGACACCATTGGTGCGTTCTTTATCCTTGAGTTAGAGAAGAACATAACGTACGGGTTCCTAGTGTTCAATTAGCATAAGCATGCTGGAACATTGCTCCTTTTCCAAAACGAACGAATGATTGAATGAATTGAGGAGAAACCGGCAAGCTTAAGCTTAGACAAGCACTCCTTCCCATTACAAAAATTACTTGGACCATGGTCTGAAAAGCATCTTCAGCAGAAGACGAAGGTACGCTCAAGGGAGGTTCTTTGATGAGCATTGATTTTAGATAAGTGCCTGTAATGAGCAGTCATGTATGCGAAGTGATGTGTACAGCGTGTGCACGCTCTAATGAAAAGTGAACTTTCGCAAGCGAGAACTCTTTTGTCACACTTGTTTTATTTATTTCAGTTTACTATACCTTGTTCTTAATATTTTTTGTATTTAGCAATAGCCATTACATTGTGCGTGGAGGGCGGTTTCATAATCGAGTAGCCGAAATTATATGAACCGCAACCTCTCAACAGAGAGAACAGAATAAATGAATGAATGAATGAATGAATGAATGAATGAATGAATGAATGAATGAATGAATGATCAAGATATACATGCACCACCGAGATCAACCGAGGCACTTGGTGCTCTTTAGAGAAGACCGATTCGCGCACGAATTCGTCGGCTCGGAAACATCATCCCGAGCTGTTCTGGATTCGCCTAATGACCAACGGTATGAGCCCCGAGCCGGCTTTGCATCGTCTTCGCGACCAATTACATTTGCCTAGGCGGCCGGCCGGTAGGCATGGAAAGAGCATCTCGCGATGGGATAAACCTGATATAAGGCTGATTAATGTTGGCGGTCCGTGCACCCACCACTGTCTAGACGCGTTTTTCCCTCCTTGTTATCGTGGCTCAGCTTTCGTCTGTGAGGCTAGAGGCGGGATTTTTTTTTTCAGGTGCGCCGGAATGCAGCCGAGCGTTATGACGCGAGTGCAAGAGGAAAGATAAAAAAAAACGCTAGCAAAATAGCAAGAAAGGCAGAGGATTACCTGCGTTCATCCAATTTGCCACGCACCACTGTTGCTGCCGCGGTGCGCTGTCACGACGCGCTCCTGAGTTTCTTTCCGGCCGCTCACATTTCTAATCCGTGATTGCATATCTGCTAGCTCGCGCCCTTTCGCTTTATCTGTTAAGGTATTCCGAAATAAACGAATAAGAGTACCCAGAAGAAAAATTTGTCTGGTAACTTGATACCACAGCATTATTAATAGTCTTGAATGCGATGTTTCTTCTTATTTTCTTTTTAATAAATTTCTCTCTGAAAAAGAATAAAAGGATGTCGAAAGTGAGGCGCTTTTTTCGTGCTACGGCACTCACCTCCTCGACCACCTCTCTCGCTTTTTCTCTTTCTCTCTCTCTCTCTCTCCTTCGTTTTTTCTGTGCTACTTCTTTCGCGAAAATGTAAGGCTTCTCATTCCTATTCGAGCAAGGTTACTGAAGCTCAGCAAATTGTACGTTCGTGCTTTTTTGTGCGTGAACTTCAATGACCTCGGAGAACTACGCAAAGGTTTTCAACGGTGGCTCATATTGCGCAGTGTCGTGAAAAAAAAATCAAGGTGGCACCGATGCAGCGGTAAACGTTTTAGTTGTATTCTGAGCGATATAACGTTTATATCCATATAAAGCGCGAAAGTGCTGAGAAAAGATCGCGGCCAGATGTTACTATGAGAAATTGATTTACTGGACACGTATACCTATTGGAAAGCTAAAATATGTTATACGAGTGGAATCGATGACTTCACTATGACTGTACTCTACAGCGTCATTTTTCATGCAAGCAAACGGACATAGCAACCCAGTGGATTCTAAGAATTGCCACGTGGTAAAAACTAAGCAAAAATAATACATTACAAAAAATCAGCAGTGCATGAGGACTAAAACCAGGCGATTCAAAAAAGGCATTCTTTATGGTGTAGGTTTTCTTTTTTTTTTACTTATTTACAGTGAAAGCTGTTATGATTTTACAAATATTGATTTTGGCACCGTAGTTGTCTAATGCCGCCGCCGATATCCGTAACCACTATCACACGATATAGGAAAGAAACAAAATTGTTAAAAATACCCAAAATATAATGGGATTTTATACTTCTACCCTCGGCATGGCAGCCCATAGTCGTACTTCAGAGCCACCCCTATGCCTCAAACTCCATCGCAAACTGACACTATACAAGCTTCATGTCGGTTAAGAAATCGCGTTAACGTGTGCAGTAGAGAGATTTAGAAGGGCGAAGTAACAACCGGGCATGACGCAATATGCATTGTGCAATGATTGAGTCACCGAACACTTCCAACTTATTACATAAGGCTGATATGCAATTTTCCATTGTCGTCAGCCACAGTATCAACAAAGTGCACAGGAATGTAGCTGGTACCACGCTTCTCCAAAAAATGAATAATAGCATAGTAAGTGCTTCCATGCTTCAAAAAATTGTAAAATTTATGGTGAAGTGGGTACCATGTAGGTGTACTTGTAGTAGCTTGCCCAAGGGCGGTCTAAAAAAAAAGGCTGTAGAAATACCACTCGTCCAGCTTTCTCTGCAACCTTGCTGCACGTTCTGCGCAGGCCTGGCGGTTTTTCGCATATCGTATGCATGTGGATTACAAAGACGAGAAATGATGCGAATGATGTTTAGCTATATGAACAACTGATTTCCACACACACACACACACACACACACACACACACACACACACACACACACACACACACACACACACAAAAAAAAAGGGTGAGAAACCGAATTCACGAATGTTTTCGGTCTTAAGACATTCTACCATTCACCAACTGGCTTGGCTAATGATATGTTGAAAATGTGAATGGTCTTAAATTTTCTTTCAAGAATAATTGCTAAGTATGGTCCAAGATCTTCACGTAGGAGGTGACGGGTGAACACATCACGTAAAAGAAAAACAATTTGGAGCATTTCTTAAAGAGTGAAGTCTGTATGCGGCTTATGTGCTGTAGTAGTGGCATTACAGAAGCCCTGATCACCGACTCAATCATAGCCACTCCCCCAAAAGCAAGATATGGCACGCGATTCACAGGTAGTACGTTTTAAGTATGTCATGGTAGTTGGCTGACGTAGACAACTGAGCAAGCTAGTGCTTGAATAAATTGCTTTTTGTATTTGACAGGTTGAAGAACTTTTGAGAATTAAAAATCACTTTTGTTAATTTTAAAGCACGCCTGTTAAAAGCGATAACAAGCCAATGGCGCATGATCACCTTTAAGAGTACCAGATAGTTATATTAGGTGTACTTTCGTACACATACGCAATATTAACTGCGTACAAGTACGCAAAAAAAACAAATAAGTGCTACGAGCACTCCTTATTCTCGTTTCTCCGTGGTAGGTTTCGCCACGCTGCTACCACCTCATGTTGAACGAACTTTCCCATCAAATAGTGCTTTTAAATGACGAGGACGATACACGCCACTCCGTGTCTCTGTGTTACTAAGGAACTGTTGGCCAGCATCTCTCTGACTCCCCGGACTCCCCAGATGTTGCTAGGCAGCCATTTACGCAAACTCCCTAGAGTCAACATGTTCTGCTCGATCAACCCCTGCTTAGCACGCTAACACGATGGGATCTTTCGTAGCTCATCGAGTCTTTTTAAGAGACAGCAGCAGTGCCCTCGGAGGTGATCCCATAGGCTCCTGTCGTCCTCAAGCAAATACGGCTTCTGTATAATAGAAAGGCCTTTCGACCAGAAGGAAGATGTGTGTGCATAATTTGTAAGGCGTTGCTAAAATCAGTGGCGTACCTCCTACCTTAAATCCTAAATTGACGTAGAGAAAAAAATAAGTTTTTGATAACGCCTACTTATACATCTCCCGAGTGCGATACATGTTCGATGGCTTGATTGTTAGCGCTGGCATACATATGAAGTAATTGTCAACAATATTTCAAAATCACTAATACATGTTCGAGGATATGTTCTGTGCCATTAACCATTAATAAATAATCAAGAACAATAAGGTGAGCTTGATATCAAGTTCACCTTATTGGTTCTCGGTGACAGCTGACTCCTTGACAATAAATGAAAACGTTACCAGACTCAATTTTTAAAAGCATGTGGTGTTTTTTTGTTTATGTGAGATAACAAATTCAATGATCTTCTATAACTTTCGAGATTCTGTTAAATATTCATAACTTCCGTAAGCACGATATACACGCTAGACAAACGAAGTTTCGTGCTTACAGAGACATGGAGCAATACCAACTAGCCTGATCTCAGTGCCTTTTGTTAAATGTTCACGTATGCATCTGCGTTTAGTATATTTGTCGAAGTATTTGTGAAACTTTCGAGAATTGTTAGCGCTATCATCAAGCGCAGCACTTATCTTTGCACATTCCAAGGTCTCTTGTTATTTAGCGCATTTCATCTATTTTCATTAGAGCTTGACAAAGTCATAATTGTGATAGACAGCATAGAACTTGCGAACAATGTACAACAAGTGAGCTCCCTTCCAGAAGCAAGGCCTAAAACAATCAGCCCCGAAATGGATCAGCGATGAAATGGTTTCCCGAAAAAATAAAGTGGACCTTGAGAGCGCTCTCTTTGAAAGATAGAAAAATCCAGCGCCCCTGAAGAGAACGTAGGGCTCCGTGAAATCGGTTCACTTGATCCCAAGAACCACGCCGTAAAAGAGGACCCGCTCGGGCGATGCCACTGTTCCCCGTTGTTTATGTGTCTTGAGCCGAAAGGAGCGCTCGGCGTATAACAAGCGGGCCTCGTTAGAGCCTACTGTCCCCGAGCTTCGTACCTTCTCGACATTTCTAGGGCTTTCCTTTCGGCAATGACATGGATACGTACACGTATAAACATAGAAGTACACACACACACACACGCAGCACGCACAAAACGCAGTCCGATCAATACCAGGCTGCAGCATTCGGGGACAGAAACTGGTGCGAGTACGTAACAAATATATATAAAACGAAGTTCGCGGCAGGAACTGCACACGCGACCAGTGTGACGCGACACACGAGGGCTTCCCCTCTTGCGCCCAATGTAAGGCGTGCCAGCCAGCTTCGCTGGTTTCACGGCGCTGCACGTGGGTGAGCGCATTTCCTGTTGTGGCGCCTTATATCTCGGTTGTACTTGGCGTTGTTTGGCTGCCTGTTGGGAGGCAGAGCCAATCTCTGGAAAAGAGGAAGCCAGCTCTGCAGAGTGGATGCAGCCATCAGCGCTGAGGAAACATTAGGGGAAGTGCACTGACCGGAAGTGATATCACACTCCTGGCTCTGCTGCGACGATGTCACCGCACGCAGCGCCGTTTCATGCCACGTTGGCGCAGCACTCTTTGTCTAATGAGCTTGCTGATTTTCTCAGAGAGTACTTCTCCGCTAAGCAGGAAGATTACATAGAGGTGTCACTATCTATTTATACGCTGTAACGCGAAAAATATATTTACCTCTCAATGCCTTAAACATTTCCATGTACCCCTGAACCACTGAGCCACGCCCTTTCGCTGTTAGGCGTGCTCTTGTTCGATTTCTTCACTTACCGAGGCTGTGCAGCAGTGGCGCAAATAAATCATATATCAGAAGCCACACCTAGCCGAGAACAACAAGTTTCCCGCCACATCCCTGTCTCTGAAATAAAAGCTGTTGTTTTACATCAGAAACCAAGATATAACTATGAAGCAGGTCGCAGTAAGAGTATCCGTATTGACCGAGATATAATTATGAGGCAGGTCGCAGTAAGAGTATCCTTATTCACTTTTGAAACCTAGGGTTCTTCAACGTGCACGGAAATGAAAGTATACAGGTGTTCTTGAGTTTCGTCCCCTTCGAAATTTGGCCACCGTGGCCTGCACTTAAACTCACAACCTTGTGTTTAGCGGCGCAACACCTGCCAATATACCACGGGACATCTTAACTCTCGACTACGACTTTTTTTACAGGACCGCAGAAAGATGTTCTTGCATGTCGAACCCTCTAAATAGTGGTCGTCTTAAAATCGCCATGCTTTTTGACAATTACATTTCATGGAGGGCGTTTCCTTGCTGCTCGCCTGCACAGGTGCTAGTGTAAAAGATGTGCTATGCAGAAGTTTTTCATCTACAGTCCTTGAGTAGCCACAGTGACCCAAGAATTAATATGCTTGGCTGATGATTCGAAGTATGTAATCTACCATCTACAAAAAGTAATTTTCTTTCCCGTCCCTGTTTTCGTCGCGCTAATACTCGTTTAAACTGTACTTAACCAATCGAGAGGCAACCATTGATGTCCAAGATGTACGACTTGTAATACTAGACGGGCCCCGGGTAAGTCATTTTCAAAATGCAATGTTGTCATCTATCTATCTATCTATCTATCTATCTATCTATCTATCTATCTATCTATCTATCTATCTATCTATCTATCTATCTATCTATCTATCTATCTATCTATCTATCTATCTATCTATCTATCTATCTATCTATCTATCTATCTATCTATCTGTCTGTCTGTCTGTCTGTCTGTCTGTCTGTCTGTCTGTCTGTCTGTCTGTCTGTCTGTCTGTCTGTCTGTCTGTCTGTCTGTCTGTCTGTCTGTCTATCTATCTATCTATCTATCTATCTATCTATCTATCTATCTATCTATCTATCTATCTATCTATCTATCTATCTATCTATCTATCTATCTATCTATCTATCTAACCGCCTACGTCTGACTGCTCTCATGATCTTAACTAGGGGTTCACCAAATTTAGTGCGAAAGAGTAAAATGGTTTGACGAATACGACGCGCTAGTCATGACATGAATAATGTCACAATCTCGTCGTGTACATCGTCAAGTGTGTGAGTGAGTGAATCAACTTTATTGACAATCCGGCGTAAAGGGGAGAGGGATATGAGAATCAAAGCGAGACACTAGCGTGTTCTGCCTGTCCGGACGTCGTCAAATACTTTCCAGAAAACAGCGGCACATACCTGGGGGCACGTATGTGCCACTGGTATGCGGATATGCGCCACAGGTGATAGACATTTTACATCTACCCAGGAATGACGAGAGCACACATGGGTAATGTCAACTGTTGACGTTAAAAAAATCTAAGATAGGCAGCGTTTACCCGACGAATACAAAGAATAAATGTCAGTGTCTCAGAAATCAAGCCCTAGTATTCTGCGTGGTAATCAAGTATTCCACCATAGAGTCACGTGAGGTCTCGGAAATACTTTGCAAATAGACCCTATTGTTCGTGAAATGTCAATTCTGGCTGCAGTACTGGCTATCGAATTCGATAAACATTACATATTGTGCTTCTGAGACAGGCCTAGTTCGTTTTACCCAACCACACAGTCCAAGCGCCACTCCACTACTTCCACTACTCTTCTTCTTCTTCCGTGCCCCGTACGCTCGCGCATCTTCGTTGCAATATGCACTCATATGATACAGCTGTGATGTTGGGTTAACGTAAATTTTCTTCAGGCGCCATCCACTCAGGTTGCTTTATGTAGCAGTGTTGAGTGCTACTATCCTCGTGAGCCCCAGCGTAAACAGCAGTGCTTCATAACAGCTTACCGCTTCTGGTGTTGCTAATATCTATGTTGCTGTTTCCATTATTACTCAACGGCAAACAACTGCTGATATAAAACATATGCGTTATTGTGAAGTATGTGTGTGTGTGTATGTACATATATTGAGAGCACCTTCATAACGTCTCGCTTGATTAAAAACAATTCATACATAATCACCCTTCATCCGCCCACATACTATACGTAACATCGATTCTCGTGGTAGGTGGGATCTGCCGAATCTTTATTACAAGTCCACGAACACAGCGCCAAGTTCACCCTTCTTTTGCGATGGTAATGTAACACTGCAAAGTAAAATTAGCTTCATCCTGAAAAGAACACACCTCCTTTTTTTCTCTTTTCGTTAATTCTATCCTATGTGCACCATGCTTTTCTTTATTTGTTTATTTGATCCTTTTTAATTACCGAGAGAAAGTTGAGTGGGCCACAGCGCACAGGCTGAACCCAGCTGAACGACACGAAAGAAGAGCAGGATGAGGAAATGGGCTCTAATTTCTCTTATCAGTGAGCAGCAAGCGACAGGTTGTCTTTACTACCAAAACAACAGCAAAACTCTTCCAAGGCAATTAGTGGCCACGGAAAGTGCCACAGTCAATATTGCTGCTCGTGTCAGATTTATGCGTACTTTTTATTGGTGTACCTTTTGTTGAGCGCATCGAGTTTAAAAGCTGATCGCTTTTTCTTTCATTTTAACAAAGCAGTTTGTATCTTTACGCTGTGGCTGCGCTACTTAAATGACAATTCATCAAGCAAAACGCTCACAGAAATTCCACGAAACTGAGCTGGTGTAGTACGCTTCGCAAAATTAGCTGACTCTGACAGGTCGAAGTTTATATGAAGTGATTGGTACATAAAATTTGGTTTGATGGCTAATTACGATCTCAAGTAGACAAAAAGAGAAAAACAAAAATCAAAGTAAAAAAAACTAAAGAACTCAATAAGGGAAGTGCCCGGTTAGCTACACTACAATGGCATGATAGAATAGAGAATATGGATAGAGAAAAAAGGCAAGCACCCAGCACTTGGTGGTGGCGAACACTAAAGTTGTGACAGACTCTCAAATGAGCACAAAAATGGTCGTTTATTGATTTGAATCTGCGACCACGATCTTAACACAGAAACGATGACATGCAGTAGGTCGAAAGGCCCACAGGTAATGTTAACATATGAAACTATATTTAAGTATGACGTAAACAAGCAGAAACTCAATAACCCTAATGTACTGGCGCTAGCGCTGGAAATTACTTTCGGGGAAGCTTCCACTCTCTTCGCATTCTTGTAGCTCAACGAAAACTCGTAAATTAAATTTTTTTGCATGACTTACCGCACTTTGTATTTCGTAACGACGCACTGGATGGAAGTGGGCCTGATTTGCGTCGCACGTGTCATCAAAATCAAGTAGTCTAATCGTCACACGCAGGTGGTGCGGTCGTTAACCTGTCGTTCTTTTTCATATTCACCGTCGAATCCTTTATGAGGTCGACAAACCTCAGAGCCGGGCAATTTCCCGACCATCGAGAAAATATAGGCGAGGAAAGAAGCTTAGGCTCTTAGGCAAATGCCTCAGTATTATCGCAGAGTGTTGTAGCTGAAAATCACAGCACATATACGTGAAATACGCTGATCTGTTTGCAAATGGTGTTTGTTCTTTTTTTCATGTTCTGATATTTCTGCCTTAACGTTCACGCGACGTTATGTTAGCTATTTGCGCTATTGTCGTTGTTTTTAGTTATATTTGCGTGTATCTTTGTATACCCACTCCTGCCATAGGGCAATTACCGCTGCAGTACTGTAATTGATTAATTTATTATTATATAATAATTATTAATTATTAATTAATTACTGCCTCTCGGTGCTCCAAGTTTTTTCTGTACGTTATAGGAGAACGTTTAGAAGAAAAAAGGAGGTTTTGTATATAAAATTTGCAATGTTCGTCTTTACTTCTCTGACAAATACTGCCTTTTTTCTCATACTGAATAACCCTAGCTGCAGTTGGGTTGGCTTGATTCGCAAAGTAGAATCATGTTCTTCTACTGCGTGCTAATACCGTACTTGCACATCTAGACTAATATTATCGTCACTGCATTTGTTGATTCCGAAAGTGTGACAAAAGCAGCAATGTGACAGAGAAAAAGTTTTTCTCAACTTAATTGGTTTCCTTCTCAATTCCACCAAACATGTGATATTTTTATATAACAAAGTAAGATGATTGCATTGAACAAAAACAATCCGCGTATACTATTGACATAAAAGGACAGCTCAGGCATTTGAAGGAAAGGAAATATTTGTGTAAGGCACACGCACACAAAGAATTGGTGTTGTAGACTCATTTCCTCTATCTCTCTTTTTATTTTTCTCTCAAGCACTACACACAGGAGGGTTGACTGAAAAACTGCTGAGGAACTAAATATGCGATGACACATCGCTACTCAACATTACACCTCATATGAAATAAATGTGGTTTATTACCACTGAGATTACATTTAGGGGCACAGAGGTTACATTTAGGGGCACGATACTAGCCGTAGGGCACAATTACGCTGATCAAGTCTCTCATCTAGATAGTTCGGTTGAACAGTTGCACCGTACTGATGAGAACACTATCGGCTAGACACTTCGTACGTCACGTCAGCACGCATGGAGAGGCACTGCTAAATCCCGACAACAAACAAAAAGAATACCAAATACGATTGCGCAGGCCCCTTCTTGCTAATTGAACGGTTCACAAGTACACAACCTCCCACTCATCCACCATAGCTCCCCATTTTGAGCTTCCACGCATTTCAATTTCGACTCGGCCCTTAGCGTTGCTGCCCTACGTAGTGTTAAATTCTTGTTTTAGTCCTACTTGTTTCGTAATCTGACTTCTTAAATCTTAAACCAAGCAAGTTAACGCCTGTTCACGCAATTCCTTTCCGCGCGATCACTGTTTTTCCGACCAAGCGTGGCGAAAAACCAGGAACAGCCATCGGCTGCCCGCCCCTTCCCCGTTTCCCGCCTCGACAACCTCTGTTAACCGCGATTAATGCACGCGTGAGCGCTCTCGTGAAGTTTACCTCATGGTCTTCCTTTTTTTTTCGTTCTCTCTCTCTCTCTCTCTCTCTCTCTCGGCCACGCATTTCCAAAGACAGGGGGTAAGGTAAGTTCCGGAAGAACGATTTTCTTCCCCCTTCTCACACCCGAAGGCTGGCCTCACTTCCGCAGCCGTTAATTTCTGATAATAAGCAGATCGCTCGGCGAGCCGTGCCGCTTCCGAGTACGGCGTATTACGCAGATTCGTCTCGACACGGTCGAGAGGCCGCGGCACTGGCTTTAGGAGCGTTGCCCCTTTCCGAACGCGCTGGGTCAAGCCACGTCGAGACGAGAAACGTGCGACGTTTGTTTTATTTAAAGCCAAGATTGAGCGGTCTCGCTTATTGTTCATTAACGACGATGGCTTCTGGTAGATGACCTATGATGCCTTTTTCCGTCGTTACAGTTACAGAGGCATCTCTGCTCAGTCTGTATAGTATGGCCAATAGCATAAACTTGGAAACGAGCGTGTACTTTCCATAATTACGCCTACGCATGAAAATAGCTGCGTGAGTGCAGCAGCGCATCTAGCGTTCTTGGTGTTCGTGGGTTTCACTTACCAGCAGTTGGTTCTTACCAAATAAAGTTACCGCTACTTCGGCTTATCTTCCGCGTCGACAAATTCATTTCAAATGTGTGCTGCTACAGAGAAGTAAATGTTCTTTCGGAATGCAGGCTTCTATGCCCTCTTCTATGCTTTTTTTCTATCTACATGCTTTTTTTTTTCCTGTGTTCGTCCAACTGTATGCACAATAATTCCCCTTATCAACTCCTAAACAGCGGATAACGTGCCATACGCTGCTTCAAAAATACATGCTGCTAATTGTTTTTTTAGTTAGACTGAGTACGGTATTGCCATTTCTTTTATTTTGCTGTAAATTTTCGTACAATTGGCGTTGTCATTAAAAAGTAAGCTATAGAAGCACCTCACTGCTACGATGCAAGAACTATGTTATAACATTTGTAGGAACGAAGTTTTCAAGCTGCTTGACAGCTGCGGTAACGAATCACCTTCTTGCTGAGCCAAATCAGCCTTTTAGAACAGCGGAATTCTAAAAAGATGAAGTTATATAATCGTTTCCTCAGCACGGGGTTTACTTTGCAAGTATTTACACTGAATATCTTATTCAGATACATTGTATTATCTGTAGGTGCGGCGGCAATGCATCATTGTTGCGTCATGGCCGCGAGCGACAACACGAATTCTGCTCCTAAAACAAGCAAAAAAATATGAGAGACACAGTGAGTAAGAAGAAGACTGGCGCTTCTCTCGCCGTTACCTCAAGCTTAAACTGATCGCCTACCCCAAGAAGTTCTCTCTCATTATGTTTCGTTCAACTGAATGAGAAGGGTATTTTTTCGTGTATAGCGCACATTTTCTTTTCACGCGCAACGCGATTCGGTGGTCAATACTTCGGTCTCTGTTTCATGGTATGTAAAAAAAATCAGAACACTTCACTAGGACACCATTAAAGTTCGTAAAAAAAAAAATCGGAAAAACGCGTCTCTCTCTGTCTCTTTTACACTTATCACATGATTGACTGTCTTGATTTGTGAACAGTACTTTTTAAAGCAACCAACAAAAAGTTTTGTGTGGCTATTTTTTTTATTTAGCGCAGCGGAAAGCGCACCGGTCGATGACTCTAAGGAAAGAATGGTGAAGTGGAAAAAGCTGCGAAACAAGTACATCAGCGTTTCTACTCGCTCCGAAGATAAATTCATATACATGCTTTTTGAAAAGTTAATTAGAGTGAAAAAACTTGACACGATCACTCACACACGCACACACCCATGCATCAAACACACAGCGCTCATGGGTGTGTGCATGTGTGAGTGATCGTGTCAAGTTTTCGCGCTCTAATTAACTTTTCGAAATGAACTACCAACTAGCCCAACAACAAGTTCTCTTCATATACATGCTGCCAGCCATGAGCGCGAGAGCGCTTCACGTTCAAGCTAGGTGGTTTCCTGCACATGCGTGTATTCCACGTGCATATTCTGTGGCTAGACTTGGTGCACTGGCGGCCGCGACGGCAGCGCTGCTACCCACCGAGCAACTCCTTTCACGGCGTAAGCAGCACAGAATTCAACGGAGCTGAGTAACAATATACATGCTCTAATTTTGAGGAATGCCCTGCACGACATCATAAGATTATGCGATAACTTACAGCAAAGCCATCAAATCTGTATTTAATTATCCAGCTTCAAAGATATCCCGCTAGGTTGTGCGACAAACGGTTTCGTTACCTTTACGCGTGATTCGAAAACATGAATACTCCTAATAACGCGAAAATTGGGCTAGAATATGTCAATGTACTCAATGGTTTTCTTTTTTACAGGGATCAAATCACGCGTTCTGGCCTGTTATAGGCCCCTTCAAACGAATGTGGTAGCACTGCAAGAGGCAACAAATGACGGCTGCCGTGGTAAAGTGAGTCCCTGTAAAGCGTGCACTGCCGCTAAGTGGGTAAGCTTGCGAAGCTGCCTACTTTAGACAATTCCCAGCTACTATTTGAAGACGATAGTCTTTCTTGGGGACCTTCGACGCACAAATCTTGGTCCGTCCATCCGTCCGTCCGTGCGTCCGTTCGTCCGTATATCGTCCGTATATCGTAATCACACACACACACACACACACACACACACACACACACACACACACACACACACACACACACACACACACACACACACACACACACACACACACACACACACACACACACACACACACACACACACACACACACACACACACACACACACACACACACACACACACACACACACACACACACACACACACACACACACACACACACACACACACACACACACACACACACACACACACACACACACACACACTAATGACGACTGCCGCGGTAAAGTGTGCCTCTGTGAAGCGTGCACTGCCACTAAGTGAGTTAGCGTGCGGAGCTGCCAACTCTAAGCGATTCTCAACTACTGTATTTCTTTGTTTTTATTTCTCCTCTCTCTCACGTGAGCGCTTTGCTTGTGTGCTTGTATTTTGTGTGTGTGTATATTGTGTGTGTGTGTTTGTGGGGGAGGGGAGAGCGAGAGATATACAATGCATATCTTGTAACTACCATAAGCGAAACTGGGTGGACATTGACAACAAAGAGTGCACTTGTGACTACATCAAGCACCTGCAAATGGTGAAACTGCAAATGGAGCCAGCTTCCGAAAATTTAACAATAGGGTTACGTATCAACGAAAATTATTAAGCAATAAAGGAATAACTGATTGAATGAATGAAGTAATTGTTTATTAAATATATAACACATTCTATTGTTTCTTGATTTTCGAGTTTTATTAGTGTTCTTATAAGTAATCCTCACTCAGCGATATACCGAGATGATGCGTCCTTTTGTTTTGATACCTGCACTGGAACGGTAGCTTCAGAAATATAACAAATATACTTGGCCCAATAATCATGCAGAAGAATTCTGAACGTGCCTTGGTTATCGTACCTTTATGCACAATTTGAAAAAATACTTATAACGCGAAAAGAGTGCTTGAATACGTCAGTATACTCAATATTTTTTTATTTCTACAGGGATCAAATCACACGTTCCCGTCAGTTGTCGGTCCCTTCAAACAAATGTGGTAGCACTGCACAAGAAAACGAGTAATGACTGCCACGGTCATGTGTGCCCCTGTAAAGCGTGCACTGTCACTAGGTGAGGCAGCTTGTGGAGCTGCCAACTCTAAGCAATTCCCAACTACTGTTGAATGCGAAGCATTTCTTAGGGAACTTCGGTCACTTTCAGCGTATCTATCTATCTATCTATCTATCTATCTATCTATCTATCTATCTATCTATCTATCTATCTATCTATCTATCTATCTATCTATCTATCTATCTATCTATCTATCTATCTATCTATCTATCTACCAAACTATCTATCTATCTATCTATCTATCTATCTATCTATCTATCTATCTATCTATTGCCACTAAGTGAGATAGCCTGTGGGGCTGCCAGCTCTAAGCAATTCGCTATTACTGTTGATTGCGAAGCATCTCTTGGTGAACTTCGGTCACTTTCATCGTATCTATCTATCTACCTATCTATCTATCTATCTATCTATCTATCTATCTATCTATCTATCTATCTATCTATCTATCTATCTATCTATCTATCCGCTTACGTTAGGGTGCTCTCGCGTTCACCCCCTTAACTAGGCATGAACCAAAATTAACATGGGAAGGCAAAATGGTTTGACGAATATGACGCGCTAGTGAAGACATGAATAATTTCGCAATCACGTCGCGTACATCATCAAACACTTTTGGCCAGACAGTGGCACATACCCACGGGCGGGTATGTCCCGCTGGTATGCGGGTATGTGCCACAGGTGATTGACGCTTAGTATCTACCCAGGCACGACGAGAACGAACATGGGCAATTCTAACGCGTGAGCGTTAAGCTATACCCGATTTTGGTTGTGTCGACCCACCCAAAGCATAGAATAAATATCCGTGTTAAGAAAAATTTGACATAGGCAGCGTTGACCCACAGCTGAACACGAATGATGAATTTCAAGGTCCAAGCAGAAATCGAAGCCAAGCATTCTGCGTGGTAGTCAAAAATTCTACCACATAGCCACTCGAGTTCTCGGAACTAGTTTTCAAATAGACGCTAATCTTTGTAAAAAAATCACAGCATATTCACGGAGTTAATGATGATTGGTGGGGCGAAGCATTCGTCAGTCCGTTCCTGCTTCGGTCCATCCAATTGTTCTTGCTTCTGTTCGTCCATGCGTCATTCGTGTGTCCGTTTCTCCGTGTGTCCGTCCATTCATGTGACCATCGGTGCTTTCGTCCGTCCATGCGTCCGTCCATGCGTCCCTCCGTATATCCGTTCCTTCGTCTGTCTTTCTGTCTGTCCGTCCGTCCGCGCGTCTGTTATGAGGCCGTCCCTCTGTTTGTCTGTCCCTCCATCAGTCCGTCCGTCCATCTGTATGTCAATCCGTCTGTCCGTCTATCTAGTGAACACTCCAAGTACAGCCATGTCACATCTTTTCATCACGTATTCTTCATATACAAGTGCCGCCATCCAGCGGACATTCTAACGGCCGGTCCTTCGGGTATGTGCCACCGGGTGGTAACACACAATAACGAAGCACGCACAAGCCATGCCATAAGGAGCTTCGCCCCTAAAGGTCAATAGTGGTTGCAGTGCTGCCTATCCAATTTATGTACTCCTTTGATACAGCCTCACGTCGGGATAACGTCAATTGTGGTTATGCCATCCGCTGAAGTTGATTTATGTAGCAGTGTCCAGGGCCAGCATCTTAGCGAGCATCAGTGCTTCATAACATCTTCTGGAGTTGCTAATACACATGTTCCAGTTAACATCATGGTTCAAGTGCAAGCAACTGGTTATATAAACATATGCAACTTTTCAAAATATATCTGTGCCCGAAACAATTCTACATATATTTAGCGTTATTTCATGACGTGTTGCTAATTAAAAAAAATCTAACACGGTCTCCTTTCCTACTCATGCTTCGAATAACATCGATTCTCAGGTACATGCAATGTGCCGACATTTTATCTGTTTTGAAATTTGCCTCTCTCTTACTAACTAACATGAGCACTTTGCTTGCTTGTGTGTGTGTGTGTGTGTGTGTGTGTGTGTGTGTGTGTGTGTGTGTGTGCGTGTGTGTGTGTGTGTGTGTGTGCGCGTGCGTGCGTGCGTGTGCGCGTGCGTGCGTGTGCGTGCGTGCGTGCGTGCGTGCGTGTGTGTGTGTGTGTGTGTGTGTGTGTGTGTGTGTGTGTGTGTGTGTGTGTGTGTGTGTGTGTGTGTGTGTGTCTGTGTGTGGAGAAAGAGAGAGCGACAGATATACAATCATATATTGTAACTACCATTCGCGAAACTGGATTCACATTGACAACTAAGAGTGCACAAGGGAGTAAATCAAGAACCTGCAAACGCTGAAACTGCAATTGCAGCCAGCTTCAGACAAATTTATGATACAGTTACCTTTCAGCACAAATTAAAAATGAATCATTGAATAAACAGTTTTTAATAAATATGTATTTCATTCATTGAATGAAATAAATAAATAAATTATAATTATTTAACACCTTATATTGTTTCTTTATCTCTGAGTGTCATATATGAGTGTTCTCATAAATAGGCGTCGTTCAACGATATACCGAGATCATGCATACTTTTGTTTTTATACCTGAAATGGAATGGTAGCTTCAGAAATATAACAAATATGCCTGGCCCAATATTTATGTATGAGAATTCTAAACGCGCCTGCGTTTTCGTACCTCTACGCACAATTTGAAAACATAAATCCTACTTGTAATGCAAAAAGAGTGTTGGAATATGTCAGTGTACTCAACAATTTTTCATTTCTACAGGGATTAAATCACACGTTCTTGCCAGTTATCGGTCCCTTCAAACAAATGTGGTAGCACCGCACGAGAAAACAATTGAAGAGCACCACGGTGAAGTGTGCCCCTGTAAAGCGTGCACTGCCGCTAACTGAGTTATTGTGCAAGGCTGCCAACTCTACAAAATTCCCGACTGCTGTTTTTTTTTTTAAATTTCTCCCTCTATCTTTCACGCGCGCTCTTTGCTTGAGTGGGGGGGGGGGGAGAGAAAGAGAGAGCGAGAGATATACAGTCCATATGCTGCAATTACCAAAAGCGAAACTGGGTGGACATTCACAATAAAGAGTGCACTGGTGACTACATCAAGCACCTGCAAATGGTGAAACTGCAAATGCAGCCAGCTTCCAAAAATTTCCCGATAGAGTTACCTATCAGCAGAAATTATTAATATGTGACTGCATTATAATTGAATATTAAATAAATATTTGAAAAATGAATGAAATAACTAAAAAAATAATAAATAATTATCACACTGTATTGTTTCTTGATCTTAGAGTTTCGTGAGTGTTCTTATAAATAAGTCTCGCTTAACAATATACCAAGATCATGCGTCTTTTCGTTTTCATACGTGCATTAGAATGATCGCTTCAGGAATATAGCAAATATACATGGCTCAATTATCAAGCATGGGAATTTAAACGTGCCTTGCTGTCTAATGCGAATCTCTTTGCTCGATGCCAATCGGTGTATCTTCCATCATTACTTCTTTGTGATGATGGAAGATTGTGCTGCTTGCAATCGTTGTGGCAGCGAAGAAACGATAGAGCACGTTCCCTGTCACTTCCCTTGTTACAGCGTGCAATGACGGCAGCTAGGTGTTGCGTTAGCTGGTCTTGACGACAGACCCTTGTCAGAACAGTCAGTACTTGTCAGAACAGTCAGTACTTGAAAGGCTACATAATCTGTCTTCACGGAGAAATTCAGTGGAGGCCTTACTGAACTTTTTGCATGGTATTGGCGTATTGAATAGGCTATAGCATCCAGCTCACTTTTTTTTCTTTTCTCTTTCGCGCGTCTATTTCGATTTTCGCTTTCTTTCCCCATTTTTGTTCCCTATTCTCCCATCCCTTAGTGCAGGGTAGCAAACCAGATCCTCCAATTTGTGGTTAACCTCCCTGCTTTTCGCTCATTTTATTCCCTCTTTCTTCTTTGTAATGTCTACTTTTTTTCTTTTTCGCATTTACGCACGGACAGCGAAACTCAGTGAGATCAACGCAACAGTCTACCAAATATGACGCCAGGAATTGAAGCTTTTCTGCGTTGATATTTCTCACCTATCACCGAGTTAAACTGAGGGACGTTTGCTTTATAGCCTGGCAAAAACGAACGCTGTTTGTGTCGACGTGCGAATCACGCATTTGCATTCATATCGCAGAAGGTAGCCGGTGTGCCGGCGAGAAAACCAGACGTTTTTCACCTCCTCGACGTTTCATGGATGACTATATGTCTCGTATCCTGCGAAGGCTTAAAGCGAGGACAGATCCCTCCAATGCAAGCTACGAGCCAAAAAGCGCTAAGTGGCGGTGCGCGAATACGAACGGGATCCTCCGGGGTCACGGGACCATTGAAGTGTCGACCACGCCTCGGCTCGCGTCCCCGTTCAAACACTCTTCCCCCACTTTCTATTCCTTTCACTGCGCCCGCTTCCCGTCAACGTACAGCCGGGCCATAGAACGCATGAATCTGACAAATGGTCAGGCTCATACATGTGATTCCACTCATAAATAAAAGACAAGCCGGGGAACGGTTCGAGAGGTAATCCCCCGGCCACCACCGTCTGCAGCGAATGGCTCGCTGCCTCGGAGAGATGCCGCGGACCGTTTTGTACTGACTTCCTGCATTTCCTAGTATTGGCGCTATAAAAATTCCCACTTTCCTTGGGGCTTGCTGCGTCAATGGCTTTATGCGATTGCCCTCGCCTCTTTGTTTACTCAGCCGAGCAACTGCATTCGAAGGCGCCCATCGTCAAGAGGGACCCTGACTATCACGTGACGTCGTGGATGAAATATTGCGCACTCGCCTCGGACAAGTTCATTCTTGCTGCCGTGCTAGTGCTTCATTGTCCTTAACTTAGAATGGAGCCATTTTATTTTCAGTGAGTCCATTTGTCCATCGCGCCGCATTCATTGAGACTGGGGTAAACGAAAATGTAGGCAATGTAATTTTCAAAGTTTTTGTGTGAGGCAATGAATACCCTAATTCATTTTCAATTTGTATTGACCCTGAAAGCCACAGTTTTATTCAAGAGAAGCTTTCTGGCTAACTGGTGTTGTAGTACCTATGATCTAAAGCTTTTCAGTAAAACCATAGCTCGGCACAACTTGTGGAGCTGATTCAAACTCCCTCATGAAATATGTTTTGAACTTTGGACTCACTGGGACTTAGATTAAAAAAATTTTTACTGAGCCGGACTCACTAAGATCCACCCTCTCGAAAGTTTTCTTGAACTCGAGTCACTTTAACTCAGACTCATGAAAATATTCGCCCGGACTCACTAACACTCACGCTCACGGCTCGATGCGAGTCCGAGTGAGTCCGAGCAAATCGACTCATGAGTGAGTTCGTCGACCCATGAGTAAAACATTGCTACAGCTAACCAAACCATGTTTTCCTTCTTGCCTGAGGTAAGTGCACGCGTCTTAAAACAATGTATCGTCTATTTGCCTAGCATGCAAGTTGTCACTACGATTTTGTGCACAGCACTAGTCATCCCAACTGCAAGAGACAGATTTTTTTTCGTATTTGAGCAAATCTATCATTTTATCAGTAGTCACATAGGAAGCCAAGCGCCTAACCATTCTGCCACACCTTAAACTCGGGTGGTTCAGTCATTGGATTTATTAAACCTCTTTACAGCGCAAACTAATGTTCAATAGCCAGCACAGGTGCTTCTATTCGTTCAGATCAATTTTTATCATTGTCGTAGTCATGTTTTGCAATACAGTCGCTAATATCGAACTGTTCTGCAAGTTGTATTTAGGTGTTAGGTACTCGTCACATCCCCACTGAACTGCTCTAGCTCAGTCAACATGTACGTGCATACGTATGCAAACAAAAAAAAAAGGAGAGTGAAAGGAACACTGTTGCAACGAACAAAACTGGAAACAAGCACTTGATTTACGCCCATGAGTTACACGAGGTTAAGCGGGAACCAGACGAAAAATAAATAGTTGGCTTTCGTGAAGCTGCGCCGCCACATAAACTCATGACTTCTATACGCAAAGTGGTTAAGGTGCTTCATAGCGCTAGTAGGCTTCCGCAAGAAAAGCGTGCCTTCAGAAGGTCATAAAGCTAGTCTTGTAACAGCTGACTGCGACGTTAAAAGGCACGATATTTTGAAAGTTGCGCATTGAGCACATGTCGACATTATTCTTAATCGCCCCCTTGTACGGAATTCTTTCATGGCCACGCAAAACACATGATTTTTTTTTATTAGACGTTTCTCCAAGTCGGTCCTGCACAATCTATCGAATAAATCTTGCACAATCTATCGAATAAATCATGAGAACGCCGGAAAATAATAAAACAAAACAAAAAATATTTATGGTAATCGCGTTTTTTGAATACACTTAGTCACAGGGAGGAGTCAACAGGAAGTTTAAGTATAAAAAATATGATCGACAAAATTCAAAGTACAGACCATAGTTGCACCGTCCTTGTAACATATAGCACCAGCTGCGCTATAAAAAAGAGCGAAAACAAAGTTCAAAGTACAGACCACATTTGCACCGTCCTTGCAACATATAGCACCAGCTGCGTTACAAAAAATTGCGAAATATCGGATAATAGAAAAATCGATTTCTAAAATGAAATATAGTGTCGCGGTGGCTCTGAAAGGCGTCTAATTATATCTACCAATAGGCACCGGTCTCAAGGAGCTTTTCTCAGAGATTGGAGTGCCCATCGACACTCCCGTCTATAGAACGCATACAAACGCGCAAATACACATATACACAGACCCACACAAGCTCGCAAACACGCACATACACACACACGCTTACCTACACCCCGTTTCTGTCACCTCGGCAGCCAAAAGGTTCGCGATTGCCTTCATCTTTTCCTCTTCAAGAGGAAAAATGGATCGGACAGCGAAAGAAGAAAAAAAGGGGGCCAGCTGTTGTCTAGTTCGCGACGTCTGTCAAAACGCCGCGTCCACGAGCATGGGTGATGCTGGCTCTTCCTCTTCTTTTTCGTCCCTCTCTTGCTCACATCCCCCCCCCCCTTGTCACCCCCGGTCGCTTTCAGTTGGAGAAGATCTAGGGCTCTACAGGACGAGAATCCTGCGACCCCAGCCCAGTAGCGTTCGTTGTCCATTCCGTCCTTTATCTTACACTTCTCTCGCTGTGTTTTTACTCCTCAGGGCAGCTGTAGCTCGAGGGGAAAGGCGGGAAGAGACAGAAAGGTGGTCCCGCTTCAAAACGAAAGATAGGAAAAAAATAAGGACGAGAAAAGAACGAAGCACCTATCGGTGATAAAAGGAGCATGCCCCTCCATGAAGAGACGTGTCGCGACGCCTCACGAGCCCTCACAACCCCTCTCACCGTTTCCCGCAACGTTGGGTCACGTAGCTTGTACTCTGTTATGTGGACAGGCTAGGGCATATGGCATGTAGCGAGGTTAGAATGACCCTTCAGCCGCTTTGGTATCTCTCACTCTCTGTGTCTTTGTTTCGTTCTTTCTACCCTGCTACGGGAGCATCCGTGGAACGCACATATTGCGGGGCCCATGCTCGCTGGGCACTGGCTGTTGTGCACTTCGCCACACTGCTCCGTCCCTCGTAACGCGCAATATATGTAATAAAGACGGCGTGTACCAGCGCCAATTTTTGTCGTTTCTATTCTCATGATCACCTCTCCCTCGGGCCCCATACTTTTTGCTTCGCGTATTTTTGTCGGAGTCTCTCCCGAAAAGAACTGCGAAATCATTTCCCGGGCAGCTGGCTTGTGAAACCGCGCCGTTTAGGGAGGTGTTGAAACCCTGGCTGAAAAAGATCGGTGCTCTTTATTTTCGTCACGCCAAAACAGTTGTGGGTGCGAAAATTTATCACCATTCGATTACCGTGACGTATGCCCGTATTTCGTTGTAAAGTATGTCTTCATTCTGTTCTTTCAACCGTACGGCAGACTCCCAAGCCACGAAAATTCCTACACACAAGGCTCCGCAGGAATTTACCTTTATATTACGTGAAAAAATGTGTTCGAATGCGTTATGCGGGTCAAAAAAAACCTTACGTCATAGCGTACCTATCTTAATTGTTCACTATTAGCGAATTTTGACCACATAAGTGCCAGAGATAACACAGGGGCAATTCTACGTCCCCGCATTCAATGGTCAGACAGCTCGATGATGGCTCGAGATGGCAAGATCAATTTTGGTGCACGTCGACGCGCTCTAAGTAGTCGAAATTTTCGGAGCCTTTTATTTCAGTGTGCCTAATAATCATATATTTGTCATAGCACGTAAAATTCCAGCACTTATTACTATCCCACCTCGACATAGCAAAAGGCGACCACTGAAAACGTAATTTCTTTGATCACGTGTTACTAGCTTAGACTATATACCATAGCGAACGCCGTCTACAGTTAGCTTGATCGACATCAAATTGTTGCTCGAATTTCCAATTTCTCCGCACACACCCCTACTGACGTTGCTAAAGCAGTCATTTATTGCCCCTACTCCTTAGAAATAAACTAAATGTACAATAAGCTCATGAATGTTAAACTTAATGAAACGTATCTGTTGGAATATGTTCACTCTTTACTTTTCCCCAGTTTTCTAATTACATGTTACATGCATCGGTTTTCGAAGAATGAAATAATTGTCTTCTACCATGACCTATCACGGAGGTAAGAAAATGACACATCGGCTCATATCACAAAGTCATCATCAAAAGGAGATAACTATCGTTTTGCGATGATATCAATGAAACAAAGGTACATGACTGCGCCAACGACCATTGATAATCAGTGTATATTTAGTCTAACTTGTACTGATTTATTTTTTATGTGTTCTTTATAAAAATCTAATGAAGAGCCATAACAACGACACCTCTAAATATTTCTGCCCCAAATTCTGGCCTCCCTGGTTTCCTTCCTTTCGTTTTTTTTTCATTTTCACAGCTGCGAGAGTTTTTATCATATGTATTCTCTATGTTTGAATTTATTCTCGAGGATGGCTTGGTGGGGTAGTTGGTATTACATTTTTGAAACATTACAGCCCTCACAGAAGGGGACAAAAGAAGAGGACACAAGAAATAAAGAATGAAATAGCACAGTGCTGAACTTTTCGCTGTTCTCTTTACAAAATTGGTTTCCTTTCACGGGCCTCCTGGCTGGCTTTTATTACCCGCCCACCCCGACTTCCTCTGTGAACCAGATTTCGAGCGTCAAGTAAGCCGGCGGAACGAACAGCATCACGAAGCAACGCGTAATACCGGAACCTTACGGTAGATACCGAAGACGAGTCATCCGCGCACGTACGAGCCCGCGAGATGCGAGTAAGATGCGCCGCACAACATTTGCATGCGGCCCGCGAGATGACCGCTCTATGGCCTCATAAAGCGGGCGACCCCTTAAAACCAGCGAGGAATACTTCTCCGTCAAGACACCGAGCTCGTTTCGCGAAGACTGGTCGGCCTCTTTTTCCATCCGTGGTTCGCCATCGCGCAATGGCGCTTTCCCGCCTCTTTTACATCGCCCATTTCTTCGCTTTCCTTCCGGTGGGAGATTGCCGCAGCTAACACGAATAACAAATCACGCCGTAAAGCAGGCGCTCGAAATAAGGGCCTCCTTCTCCACCAGAAGAAATATAATAAAAATGCCAGTCGAGTATGCTGTGAAGCTCGCGCTTTCCTTGCGTAATAAAGCAGCGACTTCTGTTTCACTGAGAGAAAGGAGAACATGGAACTCGTTTCGGTCACACTTCTTGGTTTTATTTGTCGTATCGTAAGCTAGCTTGTACTTAATGTTTCTCGGTTCTCTTGTTCTGTATATACAGGAAACCATTACGCAGTCTGTTACATGAAAGCTGCTTTGGGCTCTTTACTTTGTCATTGAGTTTGGTGAAGCGAAGCAGGAAACAACACATGACCATACACTTAATCTCTCCAACAAAAAGCCGCTGTCCTAAATAATTTCCTAGACATGTGCATAAAAAATTTTCATAGGTTTATGATAAACACTATTCTGATTTCTGCTTGTGCATACTGCTTACCCTGCGGTGACATTCTCGATAGATTCATCCTTTGTCACAAAAAGGGGAAACGAAAATCAAGAAAAACTGGAACAAAACGAACAGCACAAAGTAAGCACTTTCAAGGACTTGGGAAGCATGTGATAAACGTACGACTTAAATGCCTCATACGCGCATAGCGGTTGTCTGTTCGCTGGATGATACCTGGGTCTGGCTTAAATGTCCCCACTTCTACTATGATTCGGCGTTTTTTTAGCTGCACTGCTGTATTCCTCAGAAAAAAAATAAGACTGAATTCATTGCAGAAACTTCTCCTAACGAGTGCAGCAGTGTCTAAACATGTGGTTTTTTTATTTCTTGTTGGTAAGTAGCAAAACTTCGTCCCGATTCCCTTCACCCAGAGTTCGACGACATTCCAAACTATCTTGGCCGATATTATTGTGTCTCAATTCGGCAATTACCACCACACATAATCATTTATGGAGTGCATCTGAACGCCCACTCTCTTTACCTCAGCAGTAGCATGCAGTAGGGCACAAGCTAGAGCGTGATTTGCTGACAAATGGGCTGATTTACAAAGCCACTGACCTTCGGGAAGGTTTTTATGTTCTTAATGACTAGTTAATTATTGTCGCCAAAACAGAATTCAGTCGTAAGACAAATAAACTTGCAATTTGGAACGGCATTTCGGCCCCCAAAAGGTATTAAAAAGTGAGACAGCATCTCTCTTCTGCTCGAGTTGTCGTGCGACCCACCCAGGGTATTGTTGGGAGGGACCGCACCATGTAAACAGCAACACGGTCAAACTTTCTTGAAGGAGCGCCATGCTATTCATCGTATTATGCTATTCATCATGCTATTCATCACACACCCAACCTTGTCGGGCTGATGGTCCCCATGCGTATGTGGGGAACTCGAAAATAGAATAACACGGCAATGCGTTCGTCGGCTGTTTCATTTTTGGTAAAGCTATTGTGCGGAATACAAAACTCACTCTACGCTAGGGTAAAGATTATCGTCACCTATTCGTGATTGTATAAAACTCGGAATTTTATCAACCTACAAAACCACGAGGTTCCGTCGCACATTATAAAGAGTAGAGGCGGTGCTTAGGCCATACGAGAGGATCGCTCGATGCTATGGCCGAAATTTCCAAAGAACTCAACTACAGTGTAAATAATAATCATGTCCTAATTTTGATCACCTCAATAGCCATTACTAATCACATGCTACTACTTCGACCAAGCAGGTGCATCAAACCTGCAGAATCCTAGAGTATTCTTATTAAGCAATTCTGTTCTTCATCACGTGAGTTTTTGCCAATCAGGGCATTGAGGTACCGTTCGTTGATACAAGCCGTTATTGTGCGCAGAAAATAATTGACAAGCAAGACATTCGCTCTCGATGTAGGTTGTACTTCGTGAACTACAGTGTTGTAGCGTTCTTTCTACAGAACGAAGGGAAATTTCGCAACCTTCAGCATTTTGACAGATGTCTTGCAGTTCTTTGTAAATACAGTGCGTAATGCTCAAAATCATCTATATTTTTCAAACAGGCGTCGTTCTTTTGTTTACATCGACAACGCTGTTCTATAACTGCGCAGTATTAGTGAAAATAATAACGCGCCGAGGAGACGGAGATGCGAGAGAGTAGTGCCGTCTATCTCGATGCTGAGTTGATGGCGACTTGACGGCCCCGGCCACCCCGCCTTGGCCCAGTGCTCGTAAACAGTCGAAACGCGATCGACCCGTGCCGTACTCTGAGAGGCAAACGGTCGCCTATGCGCGCTTCTTTTTATGACTACTTCCGTTCCTCGTTTACAAGCCTCGTGCCGCCAGAGATCTCCGGCCTGCCGAATTCCAGCTCTCAGCACTGCGCGTGATATCGTATAACCGAGATGGCAAATGCCACATCGACGATACATACCCTTTTTTGCAATAATACAGCGTGATCTTACTTTTATCGCGACCAGCATAGCACTGTTTCTAAATAGCGACAAAGAGCACGCGTGAAATACTTGTTGCACTCTAGTCTTACTTGTTTTTTCGTTGTGAAGAATGCGTCTAAACCAAAGTCAGGGTTGGCGTTTTTTTTCTCTAGATAGTGTTCATAAATACTTTTTCTCGCTTTATTCGGCAGGTTGTAGCGGCTACTGTATTACATTTTTCGTGCGTCTGCTGCGATGGCGTAGCGGTTACGGGGCTCGGCTGGTGGCCTGAAGGTCGTGGGTTTGATCTCCGCCACGGCAGTCGTATCTCGATGGAAGCGATATGCTAGAGACCACTGTAATGTGGGATGACAGCGTACGTTAATGCACAGTAAATGGTAAAAATATGCAGACCCCTCAATTGTGGTGTACCTCGTAATCTTATGATGGTATAATAATAATCGTTCGGGTTTGACATCTCAAAGCCTTCATATTGTGGTTATGGAACGTCGAGCCCCAGATGTTCTTATTCTTTATTATTATCCGTGCCAGAAAATGTAAATATAAGTGAATATGTTTTCATAAATTTACAGCCACGTGTGTTGAGGTACAACTACTTACTTGCTCTACTACTTACTTCGCGAGGAATTGTGCAATAAACACAGCTAATAAAAGAAACAACACCCGTGTGCGAAACTAACGATTGAGTCCTCATCAGCATCCTATGCGCACTCAAGTCGCATGCGCGACTTTATACACACGTCCTGCATGTTGCTGCTGCTGTTACATTCCTAACATATAATAGTGATCTAACGCATGACGACAAACACTAAAACGTCGAAATCCCTTCTCGCTTTTCGTTTTTACTGCACCGGCCAATGTATTGCAAAATCACTGAGAACAAGCCAATATATCTGGTGCATTTGGACACACGTGTAAGTCACCCTACTTTGTACTCTGTGCTTCTCTCTCAACAATCAGCGCTCAGTTCATACATGGCAAATATTAAGAAAACCAGCATTTAATTCCCTAAACCACAACTTAAGCGCAGTGTAAACATTCCTTTCGCCGTTCTCCGAAAAGCCCAAAAAGCCAAGAATGACTCACCAACGCGGAACTAAAGTGACTTGCAGTGAGCTAGGACAACTCTCCTTTCTAGAGCTCGTGTGCACTCGCGAAAAGTACCTTGAAAAAAAAAAGAGACGAGAACAAAGCGACAGTGCAGGAGGTGCGGAAAGGAGGCGAAGTAATAAAAAGCTGTTCAGGCTCCCAGTGTGAGAATCCCGAGATGAGCAACCTCGTCTAGCACCTCTCGTGTGCGCACGTGGGTGTTCCGTGATGGGCAGGTCGACAGATAGAGAGAGATGGAGAGGAAGGTGCCTCGCAGGGAAGCGAGCCCGTGAGATACTATACAAAAGCCGCAACCACAGCAGGCCTCGTCTTCCTCCGCCTTGGGGCGTGCCAGACTTAATCCCAGTGCGAGAGGTGGTGCCGAAGGCCGAGACAGTCAACACGGTGCTGACAGGGAACACGTGGTTGGGGACCGCCGACGGCTCTAATGAATTTTATCAAGACCCGAAAACGAGTCAGAGAGGCAACGCGCCGGGAACGCTGTCGGGAAAAGCCCTCGCAAATAGAGAAGAAATCCCTTCACGCACACGTGTTTTTCTCTCCCCCTTCTTCTCACTTTCCAACGCACGTGTGTCGGTGGGCGGGCAGTTACAGTCGCGGAAACGCGACGAGTTTAGGCCCCGTGCTGACACACAAAAGAGCCCGATAAGCATCGTCCGTAACGAACCCCACTTCCGGCCATCCACTTCCGGTCGATGGCAGACCGCGCGCGGTAGCCACCGATCGAAGGGCCGGCCAACCAACCAGCCGGTCGGTTGGGCCACCTAGCTAGCTACCCGTCCACCTACCTATACCTCTCCCAGCATGCGGCCCTCGCGTCTCGCGTGACGCGAGCTGGAACCCAGCGCTCGACGCGGGCTGTACTCTCTTCACCCCACCCGGCAACGTCCGCAGGGTAAAGAACGTGTGGGCGAGATGCGTGCCTCGGTGCAATACGGCGTACGGGCGCGTTTGTGCCATGCCGAAAGTCTCTCAACAATAGCGCGTAGAGCTGTACCGATGCTGGAATGTGCGTCTGAAGCGCTATAGTCATGGCCGCGCTGAAAATGTCCCCAATCAGCAGTTCCACGCACTCGTTCCCCACCCCAATTTTGCCCCCCCCCCCTTCCCTGTGTCTAAAGCTGCGTATCGGGAGCGAAAGAAACGGCCTCCTAATGGCTCCCTGTTGCCATTTCGATCAGCAAAAGGAGATTTCCTTAACGATATACGTTCTCTCTAAGTCTCTCTTTCTTTTCCACCGCCTTCCGTTACTTTGTTGATGTCGTTGCTGTTGTCGGCGTCTGGTATTTTGAAGAGTATGGTATTCGCTATTTGTCTGTTTCTACACCTTATGGCCCCTGGGGAACGGGTAGTTGCTGCCAGCACGAAGATATTTTTCCCTCGTTTCGGCAAAGAAAGTGGCCTTCGAGCTCTAAGCTCGTAATGGAAGATAGGATTGCAGCCGAGAGCATCTGTGGTGTTCGCACCATTTCGAAAAGAGAACAGCCGGCATTATAGGCCGTCTAAAAAAGCACGCGGCATTCTCTTCACTATCGAGCCTAATAGAAAGCCGAGTTTTTCAGTGGTCACATACGAAGTCAGAGATATGCCATCTTGAATCAAAGAGCCAAAAAAATAATCTTTTTTTTTTAAGTCACATCTTACGGTAAAGAACCCGCAGTACTGTGCTCATCCTCTGTGATGTTAGAGCACAGTGTTTTGTTATTACGTTATTCATAACACGTCATAAACCGACTGGGTAAAGTTACACACTTCCACGTGCCTTTATGACTTTCAATGGTGGATCGGTGGGTGGCTTACAAGTGCGAAGTGTATACTATTGATAATGTCTCTATGACAGTTGCAGTCTTCTTTTTTTTTATCGAACCTATATAGCATGGTTTGGAGGTAGTCTCATTGTGTTTTCCACCTTCTTTTCGCAGAACTCTTGACTCGAAAATTGCAAATTTTCAACTTGGAAAAGTGCGAGGCCTTCTTCCTTATGAGCGCTTGAAGCGAAGAGACAAAGCACGTTTCGGAGATGGGGCGAAGCAAGAATGCTGAGCTCCTTATTCAGACAAAGGCTTCGATACTTGCCCCAGGGATAAACGGAAAATTACGAGGGCCGAAGTCAGTTGCAGGTGACGCGAGGTTACGTAATCATCTGGGCCTGTCTGGATTGCCATTGTTTTCGCAGTGAACCGCACACCATATCCACGCACGAGTGCTGGTTTACCTTGTTTCGAGGTCTTTGTTGCGGAAGGGTACGGTTATCGTGAAAAAATCGCTTTGTGAAGGGTTCGAAGAAAGAAGTGCTCGGGTCAACAGAAACAGGACGCTTACACCTCAAACCATGTTTGGCGTGGCCTCTGAGCAAACATCTCACTGCATCCCCGTTCGTGAACCTAATTTAATCACACTTGTATAGTTGAAGAGGTGCTCATTCTTTTCGTTTATTCAGTTACCTCATTTAGCCTGCAGAGCGTTACAGAAGTAAAAAAATAGTAAACAAGAATGATGAGGCAACTCTTTGAGGTTAACTGCGGAACGACCAAGCTAAACTGTTATTAAGAATCATGTGATACGAATCATTACATCACCAATTGGTAAAGGCGGTAAACCAGTAAGCGCAGGAGTACTTAATAAAGATTACTCGCGATTCACCAAGAAAAAAAATGCAGCAAGATAAACACTTGCGCGCTGTACAAATAGGATAAAACACTAGAATAGAATCACGATACCCAGACAGCCTAACAGTAGTCGGTGCAGATCACAGATAAAAAAAATCTAAGCGTGTGCTGAATCGAACACAAGCTTCGCTTTAAAACTGCAATATTGAACAGAATAAATAAAGGGGTGCAGTCTTACTTGAATAGAAAGGCGGTATAAACAAAAAATACTCAAGTGACAAATTTTCTTACTTAAGGTGAATACGCCAGTTAAGGCAAAGTGTGCACTACATTCCCTTTTCGAGCGCAACACTAGCTCGCAGTCAACGGGGTTTCATTTGTTAGATTGAGACACGAGTTGTCACTGTCACTCCTGCATTGTTCCGATCGATGGATAAACACAAGTAAGAGAAAAAAAAAAGTGACTTTTCTTCTTTCCTTTTGCTCCTATACTAGGTGTACGAAATTTATTTTTATCTTCACATACGCTTCCTATATCGAGCTGCTTGCCGCAGACGCTATAATGGGTCGCGCGAAAACGGCCTTCTCTGTATGCCGCCGCTCCATTTCCGGTTCTACTGGCCCGCGAATTTGGTTGCGGCTGTTAATTTTTCTATTTTCGCGAGCTGAACCGTTTAAAGGCAGCGCACTGCGGAGGTCATTGGTCACGGCACCACGAACGGCAGCGACTACGAGCGAGCGAGTACACGACCACAGCACGGTTCGGCTGAGAGCAAGAAGCGCACATCGGGATGCGAGAGGCGCAGGCATGTAGTACGCACCACCCGCTGGTCGCAGTTCATTCCGACAAAAAGCCCGCGCGTGTAAGTGGAGGCCCAGAAAAGAGAGAGAGAGGCACGACAAAGAATGAACGGGCGAGTGACGGAATAGAAAGTTAAACGCGCCTTCCCGAGCGTGCGGCAGAATCGAAGTCAGCGCCGCCGAAATTCGGTGTAGTATGAAAAGACGAGGCAGCCAGTGAGCGGTGCCTGCCGCGTGCGCGAGTTTGCGTCGCCACTGGCTGCCCGTCGATCGATATTTCGGCCTGGCTATTCTGCAGGGCAAAAGCCCCTCTCGGGTGGGAGAGAAAACTTGTCTTTTATACGTACTCTCTCCCTCCTCCTACTTCTCTTATTCAAGCTTTTATCTCTTAAGTCTTTCCCCCCATCCTTTATGCTTTATGCAAGCGTTTCGCTTGTTTCTTGTTACCTTCTTACTCGATTCGTGTGCACCTCCTTTCCATTTTATCAAAGCGACAGCCGCGTGCCCGTCTCAGCCCCCTCGAGGGCTGTTGCTCTTTTCGGGAGGCAAGAAGATAGCTTTATGGTTTACACGCCATATGCTTTCCGCGCACCCCTAGCCACCGCTCGCGTAGC
Organism: Rhipicephalus microplus; assembly: GCF_043290135.1. Taxonomy (NCBI): domain Eukaryota; kingdom Metazoa; phylum Arthropoda; class Arachnida; order Ixodida; family Ixodidae; genus Rhipicephalus; species Rhipicephalus microplus. The sequence continues at coordinate 229,079,683 of NC_134701.1, forward strand.
TTAATTTTTTTTTCCTCTTTGCCCTTTTGCGTCCTTTTACATGTTCTCCCTTCTCTCTATCTCTTCATATTTTATCAGTAAAAAAAGAATTCTGGAGTACAGTAAGAAAAGCGGTTCTGCTTGCACAGATGGGCGAAGGAAAAGTGGTGCTTTTTTGGCCGTGAAGCTTTGAACAACGCTCCCGCTCCCTGGCCGGCGCCGTTGTTCGTTCAAGTTCTCGGGGTTCTAGGTCGAAGACGCATGGCGCCGGGTTAGCGGTGTTTACTCGACGCCTACACTTCTGGGCCTTCCCACGAGAACACGTTCCCCTATTCAGTTTTCTTTGAGGCCGCGCGCACTCCCCAATGTTTGCTTTCGAGATACGCGAACGCGTCAGAGAGTGAGAGGGGAAACAAAAACAAAAACGAAATACCGAGAGCGTTTTTAGAAATTTAATGGAGAGAGAGAGAGAAACACGCCGTCGGTGGTTGGCGGGTGTTTACGCCGGTCGGTCATATTCAAAGCAACGAGGTGGTTAACACGCCGTGTTCTTTCACGCGTCAGTTGACAGGACGTATTGATTCAGGAAATGTTCGGAGCAGCTGTGACGAAGTGCGCGGTTTTTCATCCAATTACACTCAGTTCATTGTGAAGACGCACTGCGCTAATTGGCAACACGAGATAAATATGCACACTGATAGATACTATAGACGAGGTTTCTTCGTATATTGAAGGCTGTGCTCTGAGTATCCCTTCTACACTCAATATTTGTACATTAGGGCTGTACTAAGAGTTTACTGACCGTCTACATTGTACAGAACATTAAGGATGTGCCGTCAAATCTTTAGATCACATATTATGGTAAATGATCCTGGGGTAGAAAACGCTTGTGCTCATTAGCCTATTTATGCTCATTATTGAAGTTTTTTATTATCGACAAATAAGCTATGAGGCATTTTCTACAAGCAAAGGCTGAAAAATTGAGACTGCCCAGTTCCTACGTGTATACGCTACAAAGCAAAGAAATCGTCTATGTGTCGAGAGCAAAGTAATACATAAAAAATGTCTTATACATGCTTTGTATGCTTCTTGCACCATCGTCAAAACTAAATACGCGAGCTACTAGGGCACGTATTGAAAGCGCTGTATCTGCCAATTAGCAGCGCCCGCTGTTTAGGGATCGCATTTCGTTCCGATGACTTGAACGTCTTTATGACATTTGAGTACTGCGGCCACCGCATTGGGTTTTCCCAAGCGTGCTCTGAACTGCGTTCCCAGGAAGACATTGGATAGTTTTGCAAGTGAGCGCATCGCATTCTTCTAACTTTCATGGCTACGCGGTAAGAGACGTTCCCTCGAAGCTTTTGCCGATCAGATCCGCCACGTTCGGCACGCCTATATATTAGTACCACCACCGCCGCTAGTAATGTGTTTAGAAATGCGAATACGATTGACCTGCATAAACTCTAAAAAGCGTAAGATAGTTAATTTACTAAGTCAAAACTTCCGCACTCATGATGTAATCAAAATACAACAGATCGGTCTGAATGAAAGCGATCATTCCGGTCTTTGCAGCGAGCGTATACACTTACCATATATTCTCTGACAGTACAGACACGCTTTACCAATTGAATCTTCAAACAATTTCACTACACCTCAAGCATGTTCTGTTGAACACCAGTTATCGACCTCCAGATAACGTTCATGCAGCCTTTTAGGGGCGAAGCTCCTTAGGGCGTGGGCTGTGCGTCCCTTGTAGCCTGTATGTAGCCACCTCTAGTTTAGTTCTTGCAGTGTTCACTAGATGGCGGTACCGTCCCCTGTATGTAGCCACCTCTAGTTTAGTTCTTGCATTGTTCACTAGATGGCGGTACCGTCTCCTGTATGTAGCCACCTCTCGTTTAGTTCTTGTAGTGTTTACTAGATGGTGGTACTTGTAGCTGATGATGAAAAGATGCAAGATGTTATAAACTAGAAAGCGGTACTTGTAGTTGATGAAAGACGCGAGATCTTATAAAATAGGAATGATGTCACATATGGCGCGTGTCATTGGTTGAAGGCAATCGTTCGATTTAGTGCGACGACGTACGCTAGGGGGAGCGATGTAATAAAATCGAGTGGGCAAAATGTACAGAGGATTCATGGTTTACCAGGTTTACCTCCGGAGCTTCGCCCACTCATCATCATTCACTTCGTGGATATGGCGGAATTTTTTTGTGACGCAAGGGAAAGCGGTCATTCCCCGCATGACGGCAATGTCTCGTTTTAACGTACAGCCAACTATTCGCAATGGTAAGTGTTTCCGCATTACAATTATACTAATCTCGTTGAAAAACACAATGTATAAGCCTGTCATACGCGTAGAAAGGTGGAAGAGTGGAGTTTCGGGTTCATTCGCATGTCTTGTAAAAGACGCATGATGTCTCCCCAAAGTGCGGCTACTCCCCGTCGTATGTCCCAGAAACGAAATTTTGCGGGGGCAGATCAGAGTATTGGTCTGAAGCGTGCAGATAATTCGCTCATCTGCACCGCTGAGACATATGCAGGGTCCGAACAGAGTCAATAACAATCTCGAAAATTTATTAACATTCATTTAAAGGTCAGTAGTGGTGTTGTGTTCTGCGAGTACTCAAGTGTTGGGGAACGGGACGTCAGGAAGGTAAGCGCTCGCGCCATGTTGTCTGAAATCTTATCCCTCAAACCCTGGAATCAATGGTTTCAATATTTGGTGTTCCATGTCCCAAAACCACGATACGATTATGAGAGACACCTTACTGATGGTCTCCGGAAACACCTGCCACCTGGTGTTTTAAAAGATGAACTGACATCGCCAATACACGGGCCTCTATTGGCCTCGACGACATACCGTGGCGCCACCTACGTTATGACGTCATTCATAAGATGCCGGGTTGTGTTGTCTGCTAGAACAATTTATTTCCTGCGCTTTTGCTGGGAACACCGTGCGTGCTTCTCCTTGTTTTGAAGCTCAGTGCTTAAAGAAGCGGTAAGACCTGATGGCATACGGGCAGGCAAACTACGAATCGGTGGCACTCTCGTGTTTAATTTGCAACGTGAAATCGCGACTAAGAAACAGTGCAGCCGTGGGGGAACAAGCAAGCACGCAAGGCGAGCGCACGCATCCTTTCTATGACGTCAAAACGATCGCAGCGCTGGCTTCTCTAGTGGAGGCCCTCGCGGCCAATACCATTCCGCCTCCACTGAAATGCGACCGCCCCGACCGAGATCGAACTCCTGACCTTCGGGTGAGCAGCCGAGCACCGTAACTGACACGCCACCGCGGCGGCCGCAAACCCTGGTGTCCTTGAGTCCAGATAGTGCGTTTGGACTGATCGCGATGAGTAATTTTTGTTGCATTTTTAATAACAACGTGAACCACTGATTCAGCTCTGATAAAAAGTCAACTAAACGGTGCCCGAGAACGCGTACAACTCGTCTCCTTGTCGCTGTTCAGCATAATTTCGATCCGGTCCCACATAAAGCGACAGATGTAGCCAAGAAACCGGGCATTTTACGTCTGGTTTTCTGGGTGTAGACAGCATTTAAGCGGGACTTGATTAAGAGTGCAGAAGATGAACGACGGGCTTATCAAAAACAAGATGTCAAAACACTTCTTTGCACTGTCTCGGAATATGAACATTTAGTGAAGCGAAGCGCAATCATTAGTAAAATACCGACGCGAGTTTGACGTGCCAAAACTACGACATGATTATGAGTGACGCCACAATGAGGGGCTCCGGAAATTCCGATCATCTGGTGTTCGGGCCGCTAGCATTTCAACTCCATAAAAATGAGACCTCCGCCGCTGGGATCTCACCCGAGCCCATTGGGTTCGTTTCCGACGGGCAGAGCCGAGCATCACAGCCACTGGTCAAACACCACAACCACTCCGGGAAGTCTCAATTAGACTTCGTCGCAACC